>NC_056726.1:1121643434-1122000934 GCF_019279795.1 Protopterus annectens
ACCTTTCTCTGTGCGATGCCAGGCACAGCCTGTTAAAAGGAAGAATTAGTGTACACCGTAATTATGATGTGGGAGCTGTTTGTAAATCTAGTGATGATGCTGTTAGGGCACCTTTCTCTGTGAGATGACAGGCACAGCCTATTAGAAGTAAAAAGTAGTGTACACCGTAATTATGATGCGGGAGCTGTTTGTGAATCTAGTGATGATGCTGTCAGGGTACCTTTCTCTGTGAGAAACCAGGCCCTGACTATTAAAAGGAAGAATTAGTGTGCACTGTAATTATGATGGGGGTGCTCTTTGTGCATCTTGTAAGGTTGCTGTCTGGGCACCTCTCTCTGTGAGATACCAGGCACTGTCTATAAAAAGGAAGAATTAATGTACACCATAATTATGATGGGGGAGCTGTTTGTGCATCTAGTGAGTATGCTATCTGGGCAGCTTTCTCTGTGAGATACCATGCACTGCCTATTAAAAGGAAGAATTACTGTACATCGTAATTATGATGGAGGAGCTGTTTGTGAATATAGTGAGGATGCTGTCAGGGCACCTTCTTCTGTGAGATGCCAGGCACTGCTTCTTATAAGGAAGAATTAGTATACACCACAATTAAGATGGGAGAGCCATTTGTGCATCTAGTGAGGAAGCTGTCTGGACACCTTTCTCTGTGAGATACCAGGCACTGCCTACTAAAAGGAAGAATTAGTGTACACCACAATTATGATGGGGGAGCTGTTTGTGCATCTAATGAGGACACTGTCTGGACACCTTTCTCTGTGAGATACCAGGCACTGCCTATTAAAAGGAAGACATAGTGCACACAGTAATTGTGATGGGGTAGCTCTATGTGCATCTAGTGAGGATGCTGCCTGGGCACCTTTCTTTGTGAGATAACAGGCACTGCCTATTAAAAGGAAGAATTAGTGAACACTTAAATTATGATGGGGGCGCTGTTTGTGAATCTAGAAGGATTTTGTCTGGGAACATTTTTCTGTGTGATACCAGGCACTGCCTATTAAAAGGGAGAATTACTGTACACCATAATTATGATGGAAGCGCTGTTTGTGCATCTAGTGAGGATGCTGTTTGGACACCTTTCTCGGTGAGATACCAGGCACTGCCTATTAAAATGAAGAGTTAGTGGACATCGTAATTCTGATTGGGGTGCTCTTCCTGAATCTAGTAAGGATGCTGTCTGGACACCATTCACTGTGAGATACCAGGCACTGCCTATTAAAAGGAAGAATTAATGCACACTGTAATTATGATGGGGAGCTGTTTCTGCACCTAGTGAGCATGCTGTCTGGACACCTGTCTCTGTGCGATGCCAGGCACTGCCTATTAGAAGTAAAACGTAGTGTACACCATAATTATGATGGGGGTGCTCTTTGTGAATCTAGTGAGGATGCTGTCTGGGCACCTTTCTCTGTGCAATGCCAGGCACAGCCTGTTAAAAGGAAGAATTAGTGTACACCGTAATTATGATGCGGGAGCTGTTTGTGAATCTAGTGATGATGCTGTCAGGGCACCTTTCTCTGTGAGATGCCAGGCACTGCCTATTAGAAGTAAAAAGTAGTGTACACTGTAATTATGATGCTGGAGCTGTTTGTGAATCTAGTGATGATGCTGTCAGGGCACCTTTCTCTGTGAGAAACCAGGCCCTGACTATTAAAAGGAAGAATTAGTGTGCACTGTAATTATGATTGGGGTGCTCTTTCTGAATCTAGTAAGGATGCTGTCTGGACACCATTTACTGTGAGATACCAGGCACTGCCTTTTAAAAAGAAGAATTAGTGTTGACCATAATTATGATGTGGGAGCTGTTTGTGCATCTAGTGAGGATGCTGTTTGGACACCTTTCTTGGTCAGATACCAGGCGCTGCAGAGTAAAATGAAGAGTTAGTGTACATCGTAATTCTGATTGGGGTGCTCTTTATGAATCTAGTGAGGATGCCTGGACACCTTTCTCTGTAAGATACCATGCACTATCTATTAAAAGGAAGAATTATTGTACACCGTAATTATGATATGGGAGCTGTTTGTGCATCTAGTGAGGATGCTGTGTGGCACCTTTCTCTTTGAAAGACCAGGCACTTCCTATTAAAAGTAAGAATTAGTGTACACCATAATTATGATGGGGGAGCTTTTTGTGCAACTAGTGAGGATGCCGTCTGAGCACTTTCTCTGTGAGATAGCAGGTACTGCCTATTAAAAGAAAGAATTAGGGTACACTGAAATTATGATGGGGGCACTGTTTTTGAATCTAGTAAGGATGCTGTCTGGGCACCTTTCTCTGTGAGATACCATATACTGCCTTTTAAAACAAATAGTGTACATCGTAATTATGTCGGGGGCACTGTTTGTGAATCTAGTGAGGATGCTGACTGGACACCTTTCTCTGTGAGATACCAGGCACTGCCTATTAAATGGAAGAAATTGTGTACACCGTAATTATGATGGGGTAGCTGTTTCTGCATCTAGTGAGGATGCTGTTTGGACACCTTCTCTGTGAGATATCAGACTTTGTTGATTAAAAGGAAGAATTAGGGTACATCGTAATTATGACGTGGGAGCTGTTTGGGCATCTAGTGAACATGCTGTCTGGGCACCTTTCTCTGTGAGCTACCAGGCACTGTGTATTAAAAGGAAGAATTAGTGTACACCATAATTATAATGGGGGAGCTGTTTGTGCATCTAGTGAGGATGGTGTCTGGACACCTTTCTCTGTGAGATACCAGGCACTGTATATTAAACGGAAGAATTAGTGTACACTGTAATTATGATGGGGGAGCTGTTTGTGCATCTAGTGAGGATACAGTCTGAGCACCTTCTCTGTTAGATATGAGGCACTGTCTATCAAAATGAAGAATTAGAGTACACCATAATTATGATGGGGGCACTGCTTGTGTATCTAGTGAGGAGGTTGTCTGCTTAACTTCACTGTGAGATACCAGACACTGCATATTAAAAGGAAGAATTAGAGTACACCGTAATTATGATGGGGGTGCTGCTTGTGTATCTAGTGAAGAGGCTGTCTTGGCACCTTCTCTGTTAGATACAAGGCACTGCCTATTAAAAGTAAGAATTGGTGTACACCGTAATTATGATGGGGGAGCCCTTTGTGTATCTAGTGAAGATGCTGTCTGGAGACCTTTCTCTGTGAGATACCAGGCACTGCCTGTTAAAAAGAAGAATTAGTCTATATCATAATTATGATGGTTGCGCTGTTTGTTCATCTAGTGAGGATGCTGTTTGGACACCTTTCTATGTGAGATACCAAGCACTGCATATTAAAAGGAAGAATTAGTGTACATTGTAATTATGATGGGGAAGCCTTTTTGTGAATCTAGTGGTGATGCATTCTGGGCACATTACCAGGCATTGCCTATTAAAAAGAAGTATTAGTGTATACCATCATTATCATGAAGGAGCTTTTTGTGTATCTACTGAGGATGCTGTCTGGAGACCTTTCTCTGTCAGATGCCAGGCACTGCCCATTAAAAGGAAGAATTAGTGTACACCATAGTTATGATGGGGGAGGTGTTTGTGCATCTAGTTAAGATGCTGTCTGGGCACCTTTCTCAGTGAGATACCAGGCCCCCCTATTAAAACGAAGAATTAGTGTACACTGTAATTATGACAGGGGAGCTGTTTGTGTATCTATTGAGGATGATGTCTAGACACCTTTCTCTATGAAATACCAGGTACTGCCTATTAAAAGGACGAATTAGTGTACACCATAATTGTGATGAGGGTTCTGTTTCTGCAGCTAGTGCGGATGCTGTCTAAACATCTTTCTGTGTGAGATACAAGGCATGGCCTTTTAAAAAGAAAGAATTAGTGTACACCACAATTATGATGGTGGAGCTGTTTGTGCATCTAGTGGGAATGCTGTCTGGACACCTTTCTCTGTGAGACACAAGGCACTGCCTATTAAAAGGAAGAATTAGTGTACACAGTAAATATGATGGGGAGCTGTTTGTGCATCTAGTGAGGATGCTGTCTGGGCACCTTTCTCTGTTTGAGGCCAGGCACTGCCTATTAAATGGTAGAATTAGTGTACACCGTAATTATGATGGGGGAGCTGTTTGTGCATCTAGTGAGGATGCTTTCTGGGCAGCTTTCTCTGTGAGATACCAGGCACTGCCTATTAAAAGGAAGAATTAGTGTACACCGTAATTATGAAGGAGGAGCTGTTTCTGCATTTTTTGAGGATGCTGTCTAGGCACCTTTCTCTCTGAGATACCAGGCACTTCCTATTAATAGGAAGAATTAGTGTACAAAGTAACTATGATGGGGGGCTGTTTGTGCATCTAGTGAGGAGGCTGTCTGGGCAGCTTTCTCTGTGCGATACCAGGCAATGCCTATTGATAGGAAGAATTAGCTTACACCGTAATTATAATGGGGGAGCTGTTTGTGCATCTTGTGAGGATGCTTTCTGGAAACCTTTCTCTTTCAGACACCAGGCACTGCCTATTAAAAGGAAGAATTAGTTTACACCGTAATTATAATGGGGGAGCTGTTTGTGCATCTTGTGAGGATGCTTTCTGGGCACCTTTCTTTTTGAGATGCCAGGCACTGCCTTTAAAAAGGAAGAATTACTGTACATCATAATTATAATCAGGGAGCTGTTTGTGCATCTAGTGTGGATGTTGTCTGGGCACCTTTCTCTGTGAGATTCCTGACACTGCCTATTAAAAGAAAGAATTAGTGTTCTCCATAATTAAGATGGAGGAGCTGTTTGTTAATCTAGTCAGGATGCTGTCTGGACACCTTTCATTATGAAATAACAGGCACTGCCTATTTAAAGGAAGAAATAGTGTTCACCATAATTATGATGGGGGTGCAGTTTATGCATCTAGGGAGGATGCTGTCTTGGCACCTTTCTCTGTGAGATACCATGCACTGCCTTTTAAAACAAATAGTGTACATCATATTTATGATGGGGGCACTGTTTGTGAATCTAGTGAGGATGCTGTTTGGACACCTTCTCTGTGAGATACCAGACTTTGTTGATTAAAAGGAAGAATTAGAGTACATCGTAATTATAAGACGGGAGCTGTTTGGGCATCTAGTGAAGATGCTGTCTGGGCACCTTTCTCTGTTAGCTACCAGGAACTCCATATTAAAAGGAAGAATTAGTGTACACCATAATTATGATGGAGGAGCTGTTTGTGTATCTAGTGAGGATGCTGTCTGGACACCTTTCTGTGAGATACCAGGCACTGCCTATTAAAAGGAAGAATTAGTGTACACTGTAATTATGATGGGGGAGCTGTTTATGCATATAGTCAGGATTCTGTCTGGACAGCTTTGTATGTGAGATACCAGGCACTGCCTGTTAAAAGGAAGAATTAGTGTACACCATAATTACAATGGGGGAGCTGTTTGTGCATCTAGTGAGGAGGCTGTCTTGGCACCTCCTCTGTTTGATACGAGGCACTGCCTATTAAAATAAAGAATTAGTGTACACCGTAATTATGATGGGGGAATTGCTTGTGTATATAGTGAGGAGGCTGTCTTGGCACCTTCTCTCTTATATACGAGGCACTGCCTATTAAAAGTAAGAATTGGTGTACATCGTAATTATGATGGAGGAGCTGTTTGTGAATCTAGTGAAGATGCTGTCTGGACACCATTCTCTGTGTAATACCAGGCACTGCCTGTTAAAAGGAAGAATTAGTCTACATCGTAATAATGATGGTTGTGCTTTGTTCATCTAGTGAGGATGCTGTCTGGACACCTTACTCTGTGAGATACCAGGCACTGCCTATTAAAAGGAAGAATTAGTGTACACAGTAATTATGATGGGGGAGCTGTTTGTGAATCTAGTGACAATGCATTCTGGGCACATTTCTCTGTGACATACCAGGCACTGCCTTTTAAAAAGAAGTATTAGTGTACACCATAATTATCATGGAGGAGCAGTTTGTGCATCTATTGAGGATGCTGTCTGGAGACCTTTCTCTGTCAGATGCCAGGCACTGCCCATTAAAAGGAACAATTAGTGTACACCATAGTTATGATGGGGGCATGCTTGTGCATCTAGTAAGGATGCTGTCTTGGCACCTTTCTCTGTGAGGTGTCAGGCACTGCCTATTAAAAGGAAGAATTAGTTTACACCATAATTATGATGGGGGACGTGTTTGTGCTTCTAGTAAAGATGCTGTCTGGGCACATTTCTCATTGAAATACCAGGCCTGCCTATTAAAAGGAAGAATTAGTGTACACTGTAATTATGATGGGGTAGCTGTTTGTGTATCTTGTGAGGATGATGTCTAGACACCTTTCTCTATGAGATACCAGGCACTGCCTATTAAAAGGATGAATTAGTGTATACCGTAATTGTGATGGGGAGCTGTTTGTGCATCTAGTGAGGATGCTGTCTGGGCTCCTTCTCTGTGAGATACTAGGCATTGTCTATTAAAAAGAATATTTAGTGTGCACTGTAATTATGATGGGGCTGCTGGTTGTAAATCTAGTGAGGATGGTGTCTGGACACCTTTCTCTGTGAGGTGCCAGGCACTGCCTATTAAAATAAAGAATTAGTGCACACCGTACTTATGATGGGGGTTCTGTTTCTGCATCTAGTGCGGATGCTGTCTAAACATCTTTCTCTGTGAGATACCAAGCACTGCCTTTTCAAAGAAAGAAGTAGTGTACACTGTAATTATGATGGTGGAGCTGTTTGTGCATCTAGTGGGAATGCTGTCTGGATACCTTTCTCTGTGAGATACCAGGCACTGCTTATTAAAAGGAAAAATTAGTGTACACAGTAATTATGATGGGGGAGCTGTTTGTGCATCTAGTGAACATGCTTTCTTGGCACGTTTATCTGTGAGATGCCAGGCACTGCCTAGTAAAAGGAAGAATTAGTGTACACCATAATTATGATGGGGGAGCTGTTTTTGCATCTAGTGAGGATGCTTTCTGGGCAGCTTTCTCTGTGAGACACCAGGCACTGCCTATTAAAAGGAAGAAATAGTGTACACCATAATTGTGATGGGGGCGCTGTTTGTGCATCTAGTGAGGATGCTGTCTGGGCACCATTATCTGTGAGATGCCAGGCACTGACTATTTAAAGGAAGAATTATACATCATAATTATGATGGGGGCAGTGTTTGTGAATCTAGTGAGGATGCTGTCTTAGCACCTTCTCTGTTAGATACGAGGCACTGCCTATTAAAAATAAGATTTGGTGTACACCATAATTATGATGGAGGAGCTGTTTGTGAATCTAGTGGCGATGCATTCTGGACACATTTCTCTATGAGATACCAGGCACTGTCTATTAAAAAGAAGTATTAATGTACACCGTAATTACCATGGAGGAGCTGTTTGAGAATCTACTGAGGATGCTGTCTGGAGACCTTTCTCTGTCAGATGCCAGGCACTGCCCATTAAAAGGAACTATTAGTGTACACCGTAGTTATGATGGGGGCATGCTTGTGCATCTAGTGAGGATGCTGTCTTGGCACCTTTCTCTGTGAGGTGCCAGGCACTGCCTATTAAAAGGAAGAATTAGTTTACACCATATTTATGATGGGGGAGGTGTTTGTGCATCTAATAAAGATGCTGTCTGGGCACCTTTCTCAATGAAATACCAGGCCTGCCTAATAAAAGGAAGAATTAGTGTACACCATAATTATGATGGGGTAGCTGTTTGTGTATCTTGTGAGGATCATGTCTAGACATCTTTCTCTATGAGATATCAGGCACTGCCTATTAAAAGGATGAATTAGTGTACACTGTAATTATGATGGGGAGCTGTTTGTGCATCTAGTGAGGATGCTGTCTGGACTCCTTCTCTGTGAGATACCAGGCATTCTCTATTAAAAAGAATATTTAGTGTGCACTGTAATTATGATGGGGCTGCTGGTTGTAAATCTAGTGAGGATGGTGTCTGGGCACCTTTCTCTGTGAGATGCCAGGCACTGTCTATTAAAAGGAAGAATTGGTGCACACCATAATTATGATGGGGGTTCTGTTTCTGCAGCTAGTGCGGATGCTGTCTAAACATCTTTCTCTGTGAGATACCAGGCACTGCCTTTTCAAAGAAAGAATTAGTGCACATAGTAATTATGATGGTGGAGCTGTTTGTGCATCTAGTGGGAATGCTGTCTGGACACCTTTCTGTGTGAGATACCAGGCACTGCTTATTAAAAGGAAGAATTAGTGTACACAGTAATTATGATGGGGGAGCTGTTTGTGCAACTAGTGAGGATGCTTTCTGGGCAGCTTTCTCAGTGAAATACCAGGCCTGCCTAATAAAAGGAAGAATTAGTGTACACCATAATTATGATGGGGTAGCTGTTTGTGTATCTTGTGAGGATCATGTCTAGACATCTTTCTCTATGAGATACCAGGCACTGCCTATTAAAAGGAAGAATTAGTGTACACCATAATTATGATGGGGTAGCTGTTTGTGTATCTTGTGAGGATCATGTCTAGACAACTTTCTCTATGAGATACCAGGCACTGCCTAATAAAAGGAAGAATTAGTGTACACCATAATTATGATGGGGTAGCTGTTTGTGTATCTTGTGAGGATCATGTCTAGACAACTTTCTCTATGAGATACCAGGCACTGCCTATTAAAAGGAAGAATTAGTGTACACTGTAATTATGATGGGGGGCTGTTTGTGCATCTAATGAAGAGGCTGTCTGGGCACCCTTCTTTGTGAGATACCAGGCACTGCCTTTAAAAAGGAAGAATTAGTGTACATCATAATTATGATCGGGGCGCTGTTTGTGTATCTAGTGTGGATGCTGTCTCGGCACCTTTCTCTGTGAGATTCCTGACACTGCCTATTAAAAGGAAGAATTAGTATTCACCGTAATATTGATGGAGGAGCTGTTTGTGCATCTAGTGTGGATGCTGTCTGGGCACCTTTCTCTGTGAGATGCCATGCACTGCCTATTAAAAGAAAGAATTAGTGTACACTGTAATTATGATGTGGGAGCTGTTTATGCATCTAGTGAGGATGCTGTCTTCACACATTTCTCTGTGAGATACCAGGAATTGCCTATTAAAAGAAAGTATTGATGTACACCATAATTATGATGGGGGAGCTATTTTTGCATCTAGTGAGGATGCTGTCTAGACACCTTTCTCCGTGAGATGCCAGGCACTGCCTATTAAAAGGAAGTATTAGTGTACACTATAATTATGACGGGGGATCTGTTTGTGCATCTAGTGAAGATGCTTTCCAGACACCTTTCTCTGTGAGATGCCAGGCACTGCCTATTAAAAAGAAGAATTAGTGTACACAGTAATTATGATGGGGAAGCTGTTTGTGCATCTTGTGAGGATGCTGTCTGGGCACGTTTCTCTGTGACATACCAGGCACTGCCTATTAAAAGGAAGAATTAGTGTACACCTTAGTTATGATGGGGGTGCTGCTTGTGCATCTAGTGAGGATGCTGTCTTGGCACCTTTCTCTATGAGGTGCAGGCACTGCCTATTAAAAGGAACAAATATTGTACACCGTAATTATGATGGGGAGCTGTTTGTGCATCTAGTGAGGATGCTGTCTGGGCACCTTTCTCTGTGTGATACCAGGCCTGCCTATTAAAAGGAAGAATTGTACACAGTAATTGTGATGGGGAGCTGTTTGTGCATCTAGTGAGGATGCTTTCTGGACACCTTCTCTTTGAGATACCAGACATTGTCTATTAACAGGAAGATTTAGGTTACACTGTAATTATGGTGGGACTGCTGTTTGTGAATCTAGTGAGGATGGTGTCTGGGCACCTTTCTCTGTGAGATGCCAGGCACTGCCTATTAAAAGAAAAAATTAGTGTACACCCTAATTATGATGGGGGAGCTTTTTCTGAATCTAGTGACGATGCTGTCTGGGCGCATTTCTCTGTGAGATACCAGGCACTGCCTATTAAAAGGAAGAATAAGCGTACACCGAAAGTATGATGGGGGAGCTGTTTGTGCATCTAGTGAAGATGCTGTCTGGACACCTTCCTCTGTCAGATACTAGGCACTGTCTAATAAAAGGAAGAATTAGGGTACACCATAATTATGTTGGGGGAGCTCTTTGTGCATCTAGTGAGGATGCTGTCTGGGCACCTTCCTCTGTGAGTTACCAGGCACTGCCTATTAAAAGGAAGAATTAAGGTACACCGCAATTATGATGGGGGTGCTGTTTGTGCATCTAGTGAGGATGCCAACTGGGCACCTTTCTCTGTCAGATATCAGGCATTGTCTATTAAAAAGAATATTTAGTGTGCACTGTAATTATGATGGGGCTGCTGGTTGTAAATCTAGTGAGGATGGTGTCTGGGCACCTTTCTCTGTGAGATGCCAGGCACTGTCTATTAAAAGGAAGAATTAGTGCACACCATAATTATGATGGGGGTTCTGTTTCTGCAGCTAGTGCGGATGCTGTCTAAACATCTTTCTCTGTGAGATACCAGGCACTGCCTTTTCAAAGAAAGAAGTAGTGTACACTGTAATTATGATGGTGGAGCTGTTTGTGCATCTAGTGGGAATGCTGTCTGGACACCTTTCTCTGTGAGATACCAGGCACTGCCTATTAAAAGGAAGAATTAGCATACACAGTAATTATGATGGGGGAGCTGTTTGTGCATCTAGTGAGGATGCTTTCTGGGCAGCTTTCTCAGTGAAATACCAGGCCTGCCTAATAAAAGGAAGAATTAGTGTACACCATAATTATGATGGGGTAGCTGTTTGTGTATCTTGTGAGGATCATGTCTAGACACCTTTCTCTATGAGATACCAGTCACTGCCTATTAAAAGGAAGAATTAGTGTACACAGTAACTATGATGGGGGGTTGATTGTGCATCTAGTGAGGAGGCTGTCTGGGCACCTTTCTTTGTGAGATACCGGGCAATGCCTATTAAAAGGAAGAATTAGTGTACACCATAATTATGATGGGAGTGCTGTTTGTGCATCTAGTGAGGATGCTGTCTGGGCACCTTTCTTTGTGAGATACCAAAATCATGGAAAAATGCATACATCAACAATTTCTTGACCACATCCTCCAAAATAATCTATTAGCTGACTGTCAACATGGTTTTAGACCATCACATAGTACCATCACTGCCCTCCTATCCTTTACGGACTGTATAAATAAACTTTTTAACAATAACATGCTCTCCTCTGCACTATTTATTGACCTATCTAAAGCTTTTGATATGGTTAACCATCAAATACTTCTCAACACACTAAATTCATTCTCACTTGACACACAAGCACTTCAATGGTTCAAGTCCTACTTGGACAATAGACAGCAGTCTGTCCTGTGGGACAACAACCTATCCAAACATCTCCCTATTACCCTTGGTGTCCCTCAAGGATCAATCCTGGGACCACTACTTTTCTCCATATTCATTAACGACCTTTCCACTATATTACCTCTACCTACCTGCATACAATATGCAGATGACTCCACTTTGATTTGTAAAGCTTCCACCTCATCTGAACTGCACTCCATCACCCAAACTGTATTTAACCAAGTAGAAAACTGGTTCCAACAACGTTGTCTACTCCTAAATGCCAAAAAACAAACTACTCCTCTTCACTCCTACTATAAAATCCACCCCAATTCATTTCTCTAATACATCCATCGATGGCACAATCATAGCTCCTGACCCAACTACCAAACTTTTAGGTGTAATAATTGATAATGACCTCAACTTTGATTCACATATTAATGCTACAATTAAAACTGTAAACAGAAAACTTGGATCCTTGTATAGGATAAAACCCTTTCTCACCCCAGATGCTAGAACTACTATTGCCCAGACCCATCTGACCTCCACCCTCCTCTATGCCTCACCTATTTTTACTAATCTTTCCAAAAGCAACCTAAACAAATTGATCACTTCTTATAACAATATTGCCAGGTTTGCTACAGGTTCTCCATTTAGAACTCATCACTGTCTAAATCTCAAACTTCTAGGTTGGCTAGAACTTAATAACCAAATTGAATTTCAACAACTCTCCATTACCCATAATATTCTATACCAGCCTAATAAAACTCCTATTCTCAAAAACCTCATCTCCCCCTACACAAACCTTACTACCCTTCGATCTGCAAATAAACTACTGGTAACCATTCAGAAATCCCACAATAAGGCAGGTAACTCTCTTTTCTCAAACTCAGTGGGGAAGATCTGGAACAAGCTTCCCAGTAAACTGACATCTCTCTCATCATTACCACTCTTTAAAAAACAACTAAAAATTCAACTAAAATTACAATGGCTGTGTCCATGTACTAACCCAGACTAACCCCCCACCAATATTACCTTTTTCTACATCTCTCCTCTGCTCACCCACCTTGCTGAATTTAGTAAATTAATCCTCTCACTCCCCTCTTTGTGAATTGTCTAAGACTTTTCTCATGGTAAACATTACTGTATTTTTGCCTTGCTAAACATTTCTACTCATCCACAGTAGAATTAATTTACAGTATAAATCAACTTGTTGATGGATATTTTCAACTTTATGTATTTTGGATTGTTTTTTTTGTTGTTTTGTACTTTTTGTTTGTCTCGTATTTATGTAGATTATAGTGGAGCTTATCTCCCCTGGCCTCTACTGAAAATGGACTTGTATCCAGTTGGACTAGCCCATTCAACAAATGTCAAATAAAATAAATAAAATAAAAATACCAGGCACTGCCTTTAAAAAGGAAGAATTAGTGTACATCATAATTATGATCGGGGCGCTGTTTGTGCATCTAGTGTGGATGCTGTCTCGGCACCTTTCTCTGTGAGATTCCAGACACTGCCTATTAAAAGGAAGAATTAGTGTTCACTGTAATATTGATGGAGGAGTTGTTTGTGCATCTAGTGTGGATGCTGTCTGGGCACCTTTCTCTGTGAGATTCCAGACACTGCCTATTAAAAGGAAGAATTAGTGTTCACCGTAATTAAGATGGGGGAGCTGTTTGTGCATATAATGAGGATGCTGTCTGGACACCTTTCATTGTGAAATACCAGGCACTGCCTATTAAAAGGAAGAATTAGTGTTCACCATAATATTGATGGAGGAGCTGTTTGTGCATCTAGTGAGGATGCTGTCTGGGCACCTTTCTCTGTGAGATGCCATGCACTGCCTATTAAAAGAAAGAATTGGTGTACACTGTAATTATGATGTGGGAGCTGTTTGTGCATCTAGTGAGGATGCTGTCTTCGCACATTTCTCTGTGAGATACCAGGAACTGCCTATTAAAAGGAAGAATTAGTGTACACCGTAATTATGATGGAGGCAATGCTTGTGCATCTAGTGAGGATGCTGTCTGGGCCCCTTTGTCTGTGAAATTCCAGGCACTGCCTATTAAAAGGAAGAATTAGGGTACACCGTAATTGTGATGGGGGGCATCATAAACCTTGGCTTGCATGTAAAAATCTGGGGATTCTGCAGGCTGAAGGAGGAGCTATTTCTGTAGTAGGGAAGTCTTGTATGTCCTGCTCAACATGCTGCCTTCACAGTTTTCAACAGCACAAGATATTTAGTAAAATCTGTATCAATACATGGAACAAAAATGTAGTGTTTAGTGTGCTGTGCTGCTGCAGATGAGTTTCATTACAGATCTTGTGTTTTTATTTACAGTAAGATGTAGACAGAAATTCTGAATAAATAGCAAAGTTCTATTTTGAACTGTTTAGCAGTTAAAGTTAACTGATTCTAAGAGATGAGCCATCTGTGGTAACAGAGTGATAAAGCCCTGACTGCACTGCCTGTCTGACTTTCTCCATCTGTAAGTGAATATCGAGATGGTGCTTGTACAGTGCCATCTAGTGCCACAGTGCCTAGAGGGAGGAGTGCTGTTGCAATAAGAGGTGGTCCTGGGGACAAGTGTTTTGCCACTAATGTCATCTCAGTGAAAACTGTAATTTCAAATGGATGGTAACATGCACTGGCATTAGGGATGTGGGTATGATGTAGTTAATATGATCTCATCATGGGTGAGGTAGTAACAACATATGCTGTTGGTGAGGCTGCCTGTATCATGTTGTCTCATGGCCTCTCATTGGGGAATACCCAGAATTGGAGAACCAGTAAGTATGGCTGTTAGAAGGAGGTTTGATGTTTTGTACGTGCAGCAGCAGGAAAAACAAACAGAAAAAAAATCATAGAGATAGAAAAATGGCTGACGGGGCAATGCTTTTGCCTCTAAAGCTTATGATTTCAGTTGGAAATTAGTCCCTTTACTGTCTTAATTTCCTCCCAGGTCCTTATGCAATAGCATCACAGTGAGAATTGAAGTATTCAAATCATTTTCTGTAATAATCAGAGAGAAATGAGCTGATCTTATTATAAGGACAGATTTAAACAGTGGTAATAATAAGTCAGTCCGGCTGTCAATGCAACCACCCTCTTTGTTATATAGGATTTAGGCTGAATGGACAAGTTAGAAAATGCATCAGCTATATCAAATGGAAGATTAAATCCATTTTGATGCTTTTCAAAAAACATCTTTACAGTAGTTGCAGTTAATTAAAAAAGATTCTGAATTTTCCTCCCACTTTAATGAGATCCAGACTAGGGTAGTCATTTTTCATAAAAAATCAAAATTTCATCTGCTCTTGCTTTCATGATGCCTGGTGAGTAAAGACAATCTTTTGAAAGGCTGAACCCTTCTGCTTAATTAGGGAAAGTTATGCTGTTATTAGTCTGAAAACTGGAAGTAATCATAGTTTTCCAGTGTGCACAGGTATACGTAGTCATGTGTGTGCGTGTGTGTGTATGTGTGTGTGTGTGTGTGTGTGTGTGTGTGTGTGTGTGTGTGTGTGTGTGTGTGTGTGTGTGTGTGTGTGTGTGTGTGTGTGTGTGTGTGTCTGTCAGTCGAAAAATATGTAGGCATTATTAGTCGAGTAACTTGCAGTAGACAACATTATTCTTTCTCCTTTCTTCGCCTTTCTTCCATAGTGGAGTAGCCACAGAGGTGATTATGTCACCTACAACCCTAATTGGTGTAAACAGTGCACTTGACAGAACATGCTTTATTTTACATACATATAAAGGAAGTATTATTTATTTATTCATCTTCCCCTTTGGTGCTGTTTGGCTCTTTGGCTACTGAACATCAAGACACCCCTTATTGTTCACAAACTCATTCAGTTCCTAGGGGTGAGGACAGCCCCTCAAATCCCTCTACAGTGAGTGCCATCCAGAGTGAATGTCACTCAAGCAAACATTTAGGAATTTGCTGCCCTTACCAGCATCTCACAAATCATGTCATATTGTTTTGTATGAAAAGTCTAACCCTTCTCTCTTGTTTGATGAAATGGGTACGCACACCACTACAGAGCCGTTCCCAGGTCACTCTATTAGTTTGTCCATGCTTTTTAATGCAGTTTTAACAAGCTATTGCCACTGGCTTGGGTGGCATTGCTCATATTACCCTGTACTTGCCCCACACTTTTCATATCAGCTCTACCTTCCAACCATGATCAAGTTGTCAGCAAAAACCTGAGGTGGCTGCCACCCATCCCATTTCCCCCCAGTATGGGTATTCCCTTCTCTCATCTTGTGGTGTCAGCCAGCTAAGACATCAAGCAAACTCAAGTCTCCTGGGCCATACTTTGGGCTTTATCTTTCTAGGCCCATCAGTCTGGATTGAAAGTATTATTTCTAAAATAATTCATTTTGCAGGCCTGTTCCTTTGAGATGAGTGTTAGTGGGTTGTAGTGAAACAGTCCACTGCAGCAAATTAAATAGTAACAGACACTATTGCTGTTGTTGTTCCCCTTGTTAACTCTTTCTGTCTTCTATTTACTGTGTATAGTATGTAGATTGTACCTATCATTACTATGCTCCAAATGATTATTATTATTACTTAACAGAATTAAAAAAAAATGTGTCATAGAACACTTGTTGATATATATTTTAAATCACTCTTTTTTCATATATAGGACATACTGTCTAAGGAATTTATGAAATTTATTTTCTTTTATTTGATATTCACTTACCACAGTAGTACACTGGTCACTTTTAAGCATCTCCAGCTGCAGACCGGGTTAATAAATTACAAAATCACAATAAGAAGGATCTTTCTACAATAGATAGTTGCAGGAATACAAGTAAAAATATTACAATTTGATGGTGAAAGAGTACGTGAATACAGTTAAGAAAAAATATAAGAGTAGCTTGCCACAAGAAAAAATTCAGAGATTTTCAACAAAGGAATCATGAGTTAAAGTGGAAAAGGCTGAGTCAGAAAGAGAGTATGTAATGTGTCCAACACCAAGGCATCTACATTTAGCTTTGTTATGAAGATTTTGTTTGAAATATGCTCTAAATGTGGAGAAGGAGGTTTGTCCTTTTTGGTTGTTGGGTGGGGACTGCCACAGTTTTTGGATGAGAATATAGAATGGATGGTCTGTACAATGCACTTTATCTGTGGAGCTTGGAGAATTGGCCCTGTTTGGGGCAGGTTCCTAAGACAGAATCTAGTTGTAATAGGAAAGGGAGTAATAATAGCTTGGCCATATGTTTGATTGGCTTTGGCAAGGGTGATGCAGTGGTGTTCATAATGTGGAGAGTTTAACATGAACAAACAAATTTTGCTTTGAATGGATTGCAGAATGGAAGTGCTTTTCTTTGAAGTTATGGATATCATTGGAAAACTGTATTAGGGTTGTATTAGTAGCTCTCCTTAGCATACTGCAACTCTGCCTGGAGTACTTAAAAATGTGAAGATTTTCCTGGCCCAAAACAGCAGTGAAGTAATTTGTTCCTTTGTTTTTAAATATGGATTTAGAAACTAAGGACTGGATCAAGCCATAACTCCAGATAATGAAAGGAACTGTAATTTTTTTGGGGTGTTATTAAGGTCTTTGATTTTAAAAGTTATTTTATTTATTTATTTTTTGCCAATCTTTGGGAGTTTCCAAACAATATATTTCTGTTTTTTGTTATGGAGTTGGTAGAACTGCTGAGCATGCTCTTCAATCTCTGTCTAAGCATTGGCTTTGTCCCAGCTGAGTGGAAAAGAGCAACCATAACTCCCCTTGCAAAGGGGGTCCCTCAACTGACCCCAGGAACTATAGACCCATAAGCCAAACCAGCCTTATCTGCAAGGCCATGGAGGGAATCATCATGGATGTTATCAACAAGGATATTGGTGACCTTCAAACTCTTGACCTAACCCAGTTTGGCTTCATTAAGAGCAAATCTTGCCTGCTAAACCTAGTGGACTTTTTTGAGAATGTCATCAAGGCCCAGGATGAAGGCAGAACAGATCACATTTCCTATCTCAACCTAGGCAATGCCTTTGACACAATCCCTCACTTAGGCATCATTGAGAAAATCACCCAGCTGGGGATTAACTCTTGTGTCACTAGATGGGTTGAAAATTGGAAAACAGAACACATACAAACAAAATTAGGAATGCCAACTCTACTAGCAGAGCTGTTACCAGTGGTGTTCCACAGGGATCTGTGCTTGGCCCCCTACTGTTTAGTATCTATTTTTCAGAAGTCCAGGCAAAAATAGATGGCCTATGGCTTAACAAGTTTGCTGATGACTGCAAACTGGGTGCAATCATCGAATCCCCCAAATATGTCAACATACTACACAATGGATTTACACAGACAAATGATTGGTGTCAAAGCCATGGACTTAAACTAACTGCAAAAAAATTCATTATCATCCACTTTGGTTAAAGAGAAACCCCTGCTAATTGCAACATTAATAATATCTCCCTAAGTTAAAAGCCAGTAGTGAGAGATTTAGGAATACAAGTTGATAGCAGCCTTAATTTTGATCATCAGGTTTCCACAGTAGTAAGGAAGACCTTCTACATTGCGCACCTCATAAACAAGGGTATAACATCCAAAGTTAGGGAGGTTATAACTCCCTTGCACTCAGCTCTCATCAGCAAATAATAGGGTACAATGCTCCTTTCTGCATGTACCTCACCAGACATTTGCATTAACTGGAGAGACCTCAGAGGTTTCTCATCAAGAAAATTCAGGGCCAGCAACACATGATCTACTCGGAGAGACTGTGAAGGCCCTATCACTTTGCTCAGTATTGTATAGACTGCTTAGAGGTGACTTGTGCCTGGCCTACAGATCAGTCTTAGCCTCTGCCTTGATGAACCTGCTGCACATCCACAAATCCAGTGGGGCAAGATTCACTCACTCTAGAGATCTTAACCTAGCCTGTGATATTAACAGGACATGCTGGAGAGACAGGTGTGTCTCAAAGAGGTTACTACTCCTCTGGAACAAACTCCCAATTCATGTAAAATAGAGATCCCCAATTACCCTTTTTAAGCATAACCTGCAGAATTGGATGGTAAACCGTAAATCTAAACAGGGGGTTTCACCTATGTCCCACTTAGACAGGGGCAGCTGGTGCTATTCTTAGATTCACAACCAAATATAGACTATATATCTTGGTCCATAGGGGAACAAGGTTATGACATGGTTAGGCTTATACAGGCCTTAGTGCCAATAGCCTAGTGACCTCCTATGATCCTATGATTATGTCAAACGTTTGGTTGATTAGCCAAAAACTGAGAGAATTAATTGATTTATTCATTTATTTTTATTTTTATTTTCTAGGTTCTTCATTTTATTTTGTTTATTTGTTTTCTAGCACTTGCATTTGACATAAGACCCTACTACTCCAACTCCATGTTTTTTGTTCTTTCTTCTTAAGCTCATGTTTTTTGTGAGGCAATATCTAGCAAGTCCAATCACAAAATGGATCTATCATCTTCAAGAAACCAAACCATTTTCACACTAGGGAGGACAGCTGTTTAATATGCAGCCCATCATACTGAGACCTGCGTCGCAGTTTTGAACATTATGCCTTAATATCTTTGGGACTCTTAATACTGTAATGCTGGTGCAGATAGACAGGCAGTTCCATGCATAAGATATCAGATGATATATGTGCTTGAATACCTCTCTGATGAGCGTCTCCCAGATCTTGACAGAATAATACAACAGTGGCATGATTCCTGTTCATCTGTCAGAGATATGTGAGCTAGGCAGTGGCTTCATAATATTGTCCCAGGAGCTGACCATAGATAAACATTGTAGGAGGACACCCTGTTCATGTGCCAGTAGGACAGTTTTTAATTCATTTATTTGGCTGCAACCTTTAAATGCAGTTCCATCTTCTCAGGAGACCCATAGAGCATACCTCTCATTTGCTTAGCATAGGAATTTTGGACAAAGCCAAAAATAATGGTTGGTCAAAGGCCCAAAATCAGGGACAGATTTCAGCCATTGCTCTTATAAACTTAGAAAGTTACTAGAGTAACAGATTTTGTACTACCATGAATTTTCTGAAAGATATGAACTCTGAACATCAAATATCTATTATTTAGTGACTCACTGATTTACCAGAAAACAATGCATATTATGAAGGACAGAGCAAAAATATGAGGTGCACATCTGTACATTCTCCAACATTTTGCACAGTGGAGAGGTATGCCATGGTATGCAAAATGATAGTTTTAGATTTAAATAGTCTGCAAGATGAGGAGGAAGAAACTGTTGCTTAGCAGCTCATAGTCTTTAATGGGTACCTATCATTTCACTAAAGCTTAAATTCGCCACATTTCTATTTGTCGATCTTAAAGAATTGAATACCATTTCAGTAAAGGATTACATCATCAAAATTTTATCCCAGGGAAGAGAGATAGTTGGCCGTAGTAACAAATTTGCCCTTTTCCCCAGTGTAGTGCAATCTCGGAGTTGGAATATTTAATTAGGGAGTTGTGGGGAGGCACTGCCCCTCCTTGTTAGGAGGTGTGGGGGGGCAAAGCCCCCACCCTTGGTGAGTTTAAAGTAATGTAATTTGTGTTACAATTGCTCTGTTAGCCAAGTAGTTTTTTTCCCTGGGAAATCTTTTTGATGATGTCATTTTTCACTGAAATGGTATTTGATGCTTTAAGTTCAACGACTAGGCATTCAGTGAATTGGGACTTTGAAGAAATGATATAGACCTGTTTTTAACATCAGAGGCAAAGATCCAGGAATTTAATGCTGGGTACTATCAAACTGGAAGGTAATGAAAGTAAATACATATGTTTATCATATTGATCACTGCTGCAGTAACCTTAGCTATACTGGTTATATCCTGCCAAGGATACAACAGCTTGCCAGATTCCAAAGCTTCAGGGCACCTTCCATGCACCCAGACTGTCAGACTAAAAAGACAGGTTTGAGCAGCAAGCCCTTCAGAACTTTCCTGCTACTGAAGAGTGGACTCCTCTGAGGCTTTGAGGATTAACAGTCTGCTTGTGCTGTTCCTTTGCTGGGCAGATATGTTCTCTTTGGGGAAAAATTCCACATTATGGCATTTTATAAACAATAAAAATAACAAAAAAGCCAGATCCACGCAAACCAGTGCAGGTAAAAGCACAATTTAATGAACACAACTTCTCTCTAGCGCTTAGGCCAAAATGCCTTCCAGGAGTATAAAATTCAAGAACTAGAGCCAGCTATATATACACGTAAAATGAACTCTTTAAAAATCATTTGTGGGAATTTGTTGCTTTATTGTACTTTCCTGTTTGAGAATATTTTTAAGCTATGAATGTATGTTTTAACACACTGTCAGAAGACTTAACTGTACTTATACATGGTACAAGTCTTTTTTCCTGTAAGTTTAAAAGGTGTTTAGAGTAAATGATAACATTTTCAGTGAATACATTTTTGGGACTGGCAAAGTGTTATAAAGTTTTTTAAAGTATTTTTATTTGAAAAAGTGACTTTTAAAGACTTTTCCTGGCTTTTGATCCTTGTGTTCCCCAGGAAAAAGATTAACAAAGTAATACTTACATCAGTTTATGTGAATAGAATGATACTGAAACATATACATTATTAACATAGCAAATATCTACATTAAACAGTCACAGATGTGTAAACTAGTTCAGAAAAAGTAAACATTTCTTCACTTGATATATTCTAAATTTTTCAGACTGGAATAATATGCCATGGCTATGTAATAAACCAAAATAAAGCCAACATCAACCACTTTAGTAACCCCTCCCTCCGATTTTTATTTCTCCTCTAATGCTTGATTTAAAAAAAGTACTTTGCAACTGTTGCGAAGAATTGAAAAACTACTAATCACTGAATTTATAAACTTATCACTAAGTTTGTTGTTAAATATAAACATTACAATATGAGTCACATAAGTCCACCCAAAAGTCTCCCTTCTCAATAAAACTTATATATATATATATATATATATATATATATATATATATATATATATATATATATAGGCATTATATTATATATAAAGTTGGCAGTGCCATGATTGCTCCCCAAGCTAGTGAAAGCGAATAACATATACATACTAAATCTAGAGCACTTGATAATAGTTTTCAATCTTACTCACAAACACTGCCTAATCTACAATGTATGTACTGTACCTGTGTACTATGTATGTATTCTACCTATGTTCCAAATTCCAGCTGGACACCACAAATCTATTAATTACCTTTATTTTTAAAATTAATATTTTTTTGTTTGTTCTCTCCACTGTAACAGTTTATGTGCCGCATACCACTGTAAAAACATGTTTCTTGTAATTTGTGTGTATACTGATCATGTCTAAATAACTAAATGTGTCTGTAATTTTGCTTTGTGGAGCTTTTCTCCCCGAGCATCTGCTGAAAAAGGACTTTTTCGGCTCAGTCAGACACCCCCGGTTAACAAATGTAAAATAAAAAAATAAATAAATATATATATATATATATATATATATATATATATATATATATATATGTATATATTACACTGTAACTGTCTGACTTTGTTACAGCTATATTATGACACATGCATACATAAATCCATAAATAAGTAAACAAATACCATGTTATTAGTTAATGCATTTTTTTTATATATGTACATATTTACTTTTCTGTTGCTGCCAGAAGTAACTTTAATTCTCAACAAATTGCAATGGAACGGAATTCACTTGGTGTTGCTGTTGCTATGTAGTGTCTTCAGTTTTTAGCATGAACAGAAGATGTCCTTAACAGTTCTCATTCATTTATAGGGAGTTTAATAGCAGATTGTGCTGAGACTGAACTTATCTACATTTATTGTAGATTATATGGATTTAAAATCTACTTTTGCTAATTCTCGCCACTTAACCAAAATTATTTTTTAAATATAATAATTTAAACCACAATGAAAATTACAATATAACTCTGCTACATTATATCTATCTATATATATATATATATATATATATATATATATATATATATATATATATATATATATATCTATATATATATATCTATAGATAGATATCACTGATCACATATCATCAATTGTAAGCTCGTCCCAGGTTACATTAATAGTAAAAGAAAAATGTATATTAAGATGGTGTTAACATATAAAATACATGACTACAGCAAATTGTTCATATACCTAGCATATTTGTTGCATTCAAACAGGTGTTTTAAAAGCAAAATAAATGTACATATTTGAATAAGAATAAGCAGGAAAAAGAAAAAAATCTGAACATTTTCAGTAAAATTTTACCTATAAAAAACATCTGAAAATCATGAAGGATTGAATATAAAATGACTCTCACATGTATTCCTAAAGAATGTGTCAGTGAAATATCAAATCCAAAATTACTCTCTTCAGAACAGATGCAGAAACATTTCCTGACTTACCCGAGCTTCTTTACTTCTCGTAAGAAGATTTTTGGTGACAGTGTGAACTAGAGGGAAGTAAGAGGTATATAAGCACTGATGTTGTCAAGCAAGTTTTACAAGGAGCAGGAAGAACAGTTGCTCACTCCTTATTTGTATATATTTACAATGGTTAGTTTTTTCACAGACTACATTTATAACTGCAATTTCTCACTAGTATAAATATATGGTCATGCTTTTAACATATAGTGTACCACTGTGCACAACTAAATTAGTAACTGGCCTTAACAATTGCTTACTTATAGTATTCTATATGTAGTTCATATTTTATTTAGGACTGCAATACTGTTCAGACTTGTCTACAAAATCACTAACTCATATTAACTGGCAATGGGTTTCACCAAACACCATTCTTTAAAATGCCACAGTTCTGTTTTATTTTTAAACATTCATGGTACCATATAAATGAAACAACTCAAAGCATAAAGAAGCAATCAGACTGTAGTCTCTAAAAGATGTACATTTGT
This sequence comes from Protopterus annectens, assembly GCF_019279795.1. Taxonomy (NCBI): domain Eukaryota; kingdom Metazoa; phylum Chordata; order Ceratodontiformes; family Protopteridae; genus Protopterus; species Protopterus annectens. Next base: position 1,121,666,585 of record NC_056726.1, read on the forward strand.
GGGTATATTCTGTAAATTCATGGTATATTCTAAATGGAATATGCAGCAAATGGTTTTGAAAATGGAATGTTCACTCTTTTATAGCCAAAAAGACATTAGGAACTAAAATGAAGTAATTGTAAATCCAGAGTCCCACTGTCATCCTTTTATCTCCTAAACACTTTATGATCTTGGCTCATGATTTGTGGTATTAGTAGAATCAGCAGTTTATTTATGTATTTGTTATTTCTTTCTTTTTTTTTTGACTGAATTAGTCCCACTAGCATGGAGCTTAGCTTCAGAAGAAACACAAAGCGGTGTTTACACTGAGAGGGGAAATGTCATCATGTCATCAGAGAGATTGCTTTTTTCGGTCAGCTTGGTAGGATTTTTAACATCCATTTACGCTACCACCAGCTCTGGGAGATAGGACATTGGTACATGAAGAATGGCACCTCAGGAGTACAGCACCCTTATTGCTATGCTATATTGACAGTAATATAAAATAAATCTAAACACCTGATTTAGGAGTAGAACATACAGCTTTCAGATCTTTTTAACAGCAAGGCTAAATGAGCTACCAGTAGTTTCACCAACACATTGATAGAATTGTTGTAGAGCTAACAAGGCACTGTTCTGAAAAACATTTCCTTTGTAACTAAATAACATTATCTTCTAACTCAGGTAGACTTCCTCCTCGTAAGCAAAGGACATTGGGGAAGAATTAACAATTGCAAAGTTATCCCCTTTGAAATAGTTGGCCAACAGCATAAAGTACTGGTTGCCACAATCATCTGCAAAAAGGCAGTCGGCTGAAGACCAGGAAGTTGACTGGAGGGAAATCACAACAGTTCAAGGAATTACTCAGGACACTAGCACCTCAGAGGAAGAATAAACAAGTCTAGTTAAGGAAGAATGGCAGCACCTCAAAACAGCATATGTGAGGACTACAGATCATATATGAGGCAGACACAGGTATGGAAATAAGGTACATGGTGTTGGAGTACAAGAAGTCCAGGAAGTCATCAAAAGAAAGAAGGAGTGCCAGCAAAAGTGGGAGATAGAAGGAACAGGCTAAAAGTGAACACTGTCTGTCTAAGGGTTGGGAGGGTGGTCTAATGGTTAAGGTGTCTGCCTTACAAATACAGGGTGCAGGGTTTGAATCTCACAAGGGATAATTGACTAGGCTTAAAATGGCTCGCAAGGGCAGTTAGCCTAGTACTAACCTATGAACCTATGAACCTATAAGAAAGAAGCTACGAGAGGAGGTGCCACTGCAAAGAACAAGGCATCAGAGGTGATCTACCGACTTCTGGAAAGTGACTGTGTAGATCACATAAAGAATCTCTATCAGGTTGCATTGGCACAAACAGAAAGGTAAAGAAGATAGTCAGACACCCTTGGTAAGGTATGCCAGCAGTAACCTGCTCAACAGTCCACAGGACATCAAATGTAAATGGATGGAGTACTTCCAGCAACTTTTGAAAGAAAAATAAAATCCACAGACACAGCCTGTGATGAGAGAACAGGAGGAGCCCACCACAGAAGAAACATGAACAGCACTAAGGAAAATGAATTGAGGGAGAGCAGCAAGCTCAGAAAGGTCACATCAGATGTTATCAAGATGTTGGGTAAGATAGGGGAGAAATGGCTCCAGAAGATACTCATAGCAGTATGGACAGCAAGGTGTATCCCAGATGACTGGAGAATAAGCATATGTGGGATAGTCTACAAGACCAAATGGGGGCATCCAGAACTGTGGGCAGTACAGAGGTATCAAAAGCATGTCACACTGCATGAAAGTTCTGGAGAGGGTGACATAAGTGAACATGCAGAGTAATGCAAAGTAAGATGAGAGATGAGAGATGAGCAGGTCAGATTCAAATAAGCATGCATGACAACCAATCTGATGCTTGCAGTGAGTCAGATAGTTGAGAAGAAGCTAGAGATGAGGGAAGAGTCCAATTGGGCATTACTATACTTGAAGAAATTATATGACAAGTTCCCAAGAAAGCTGATTCGGGCAGTCCTACAGTGGTTCAAAGTCCCAGAAACACTGGTAAAATTAATTCAGGCTATGTACAAGGGACCCTGTGACTCAAGTACAAACAGTGTTCGGATTCACAGAAGGGTTTCCAAGGGATTCGGTGTGCATTAGGATTCAGATCTGAATGACTGCTGTTCATAGAGATGATGGACTACATTAGCAAACAGGTTGGCAAGGAAAGACCAACAAAGTTGTTTATTAATTGTATTTATCTATTTATTTATTTATTTGAATTTGTTTACACAGAAAGTCTATCTCAGAACTGAAATGTCCATTTTCAGTGGAGGTCCAAGCTCCAAAACAAGGATACATTTTTGGCAATTCAAAACATAAACGGTCAATAAACATTATTCACAAAGTATTGCAAAGCAAACAGTATTTACAATGCATATCATAGTAAGGGACTAAATGTTTTGATGATATTTTGAGTAAAATCAAAAATACTATATGAGTACACTTGTATACTGTAGTGTCCATAGTGGACAGAGTTAGGATTATATACTTCAGACTGTAGGTCTAGTTAATTAGTTACCAGGTGATATTTTAGGGTGGGTTTCAATTGCTGTAGGTTATTTAAAAGCCTGATATGGTTTGAAAGTGATTTTCATGCTGTGGAGGTGGCGACAGAGAATAGCAATTTAATGTAATAATTATGCAATTTATTAAAAAAAAAAGTTAGTTTAAGTTTTGAAGATCTTAGGGCTCTGTTTGGTACCCACCACTGGATGAGATTTGACAGTGAGGGTGTTATACATGGATGGTGGAGTAGCTTGTGTGCTTTGAGTAGCTAGGAGAGGGTAATGTGTTGAGAAAGTTCAAGCCAGTTGAGGGCACTGAGTGCCATGCAGTGGTGGGAACAGTTTGAGAGGCTAAAGGTAAATTTGCTAATTTTGTTGTAGGTGCTTTGCAGTTTGTGTTTGATGGAAGAGTTGGGGTTTGTAAATATGGCTGAGGCATATAAGATGGCAGGAAGTGGAAGGGAGGTGCAGCTATGTTTTTCTATAATCACTAGCAGGTGCTTTACTTTATAAAGGCATCCTAGTTTGCAGTGTGTCTTTTTGACTACAGTGTCAATGTGCAGATCAAATTTTTGCTTGTTATTAACGATAATCCTAGGAATTTTGTGTCAGTAACATTTTCATTTTTTTGGGTCTTGACTAGATAATATAAGGTCAGTGATGTTTTGATTTATGTTTTTCTAAAGGATTACATTAGTTTCATTTGAGTTTAAGAGCAACTGAGATTTATTTGGCTAATTTTCTGTATTGGTGGACACTTCCTGTGTGATGGTTTCTAAGCTGGGAAGGTTTGGGGCTGAGAAAAACAGAGCTGATTCATTAACTATTGCATGTTGATGGTGAAGTTTGATTCCTATTGCATGTCATTAATGAAGATATTGAAAAGTATTGGCCCAAGTATGAAGCCTTGGGGGACTCGTGTGATGATGGGAAAGGTAGAGTGAGAATTGTTCCATTTTATAGACTGGGAGTGAGTGTTCAGTTAGCTAGTGAGTCAGATTGTTAAAGGAGTTGTGAGGCCTATAATATTTAGTCTTCTGAGAAGTAGTTTATGTGAGATCATGTCAAAGGCTGTTGACAAGTCTAGGAAAAGGTTGGAAACAGAAGTACCTGAGTTTTTGCTTTGATTAATAGTAAACAGGAACTGTAGTAGGGCAGTCTTGGTGCTGTGGTGGGGTCAAAGGCCATACTGGGTAGGTGAAAGTAACTCTTTATCAAGCAGAAAGGCTAGGAGTTGCAGACAATGTGACATTATAGGCAGACTCTGAGCAAGAACATCAGCAAAGGATAGGGGAATGTAATGCAGAACTGAAGGCACATGGGATGAAACTGATGACAGATAAAACAGTTGTAATGGCAGCAAATAGAGGAAATCAGAAGAAGCTGAGGAGTGAGATAGAAGAGAAAATAGTGGAACAGGTCAACACCTTCAAGTACCTGGGAGATGGTTGAGGACAATGGTAGTCTGAATGAGGAGGTAGAAGCTGGAATCACAGGGGCTGCAGCCAACTGGCACAGAGTATCTAGGATAGTGCATGACAGAAGAAAGCCAAAGAAGATGAAAAGTGAGGTGTACAAAACAGTGGGGTGGCCAGCACCATACCTCTCAACTGTCCCTGATTTTCAGGGACGTCCCTGATTTTGACTCAAATTTTAACTCCGTCCCTCTTAATCCCTCCTAAAACTAGTGACTTTTGGAAGAAAGGTGGTGAATTACACTTAATGAATAATGACAATAATTAAGAGTTACAGACTTCTTTTACTTCAGAAAATGTGTATTAATTCATATGCTCTGATTCTGTCAATGTTTCAAGTTAATAGCACTAATATTTTAAAAGTGTCCCTGATTGTCCCTGATTTTTTTCTTGACTTGTCCCTGATTCTGTTGAAATTTGTCCCCGATTGGTTGAGAGGTCTGGCCAGCACAATTGTATGGTACAGAAACCTGGGCAGTAAAGGCAGAGCTGTTGAAGAAGCAGGAGGTAATGGAGATGGAGTGCACATCATGGAACATCAATAGGAATGATGAACATCAGAGCAGAAGCTAAAGTAGCTGCAATCTCAGAAATGGTCAAAGAGAGAGTAGATTATGGTAGTTTGGGCAGATGTGAAGAAAGCAGAAGACAATCAGATGAATAAGATTTGGGACAGACTGTAAACTGGCAAAAGGAAATGAGGACATACAACAAAGAGGTAGATAGATTGCACGAGAGAAGATGGATTGCACGAGAGCAGACCTGACTGCTGAAGAAGGCAGGAGAGTGGCATTGAATAGAGAGAAAGATAGGAATATCTGACATGACACCCCAACCCCATGTACAAATGGGAGAGGGGGCTGATGATGATGATGATGATGATGATGATGATTATCTTCTAACAGAATTACATAGCAAATCATTACTGAAAACTTCACCAGCTGTGCGCTTTGATCACTCACTTCTATATGGATTGATGATAACCTATCCTTTTCTGAAGGGATAGAGACTTTTACACTTCAATGGCCACAAAAAAAGCTTCTGTGGTCATTATACTAGGTAATTTGCTACAGAGGGGTGGCCCTTGCTTTTCCAGGAGGCTTCTAAAATAATTTACTAGATTCCATTAGTATATAAACAGAGAAGTATCAGAAATATAAGCTGGTTTTACAAGGGGCAGAGATATCACTAATCAAATTGTCTATTTCTACTGGAAAATGGAGACAGCAAGGGACTTCTAAAAGAATACTTACTTCTGTTTTATTGACACCTCTAAAGCATTTATATGTGTGGAACATAACAAATGTTGTCATGTACGTAGACAAATGGAAATACTAGCTCACCATATTTACCTCATGAGGAATTTGTATGCAGAGCAAGAAGTTGCAATTAGAACCAAATATGAAATAAATGACTTACAAGATTGGGAAAAGAATAAGACAAGGCTGTTTGTTTACTTCCACTCTAGTTAATAAATTCATATGCTAAGCATTTCATGTAAAAAGCTGATTAGATGCATCCCAAGTCTCTGAAAAATCTGGCAGTCTTGGTAAATGTAAACTGTGGCTTGTAAGATAAACATTTACTGGATGTTTGTGTACATTAGAGAATAGGTGCCAAACCAGGGATAAATTTCCTGTTCCCCAACTATTTTTCTAAGTTAAACTTGAATTTGATTAAGGAGGAACTCCTCTTCACATGGATGGAGAGCCTGTTCCAGAAAAGGGTAGTCTCTGGGATACATACCTGTCTCTCACGCAGGTCCTATGCTGCTTATTTTGTGGATATGCAGGAGGTCCACCAGAGTGGGGTACAACAATGCCTTGTATGTCAGACATAGAGCTCCTCCCAACTGCCTGTAGAAGACAGACTACAGGGATAGGGCTTTGAGGTGGTCTGTATAACATGTTATTTACATCCTGTATTCTTTAAGTGAGGAACCTCTGTGGATGTTCCAATTTTGGATGTGCCTGATTAGGTACATACCAAAGTGGGCATAGTACTCAATGATAGGCCTGATGACTATTGAATACAGTGGAACGATGACTTCCTTGGACCTAGATGCCATGCATTTGTTTATAAATTGCATAACCTAGAATAATTTCCTCACTACTGTAGACACATGATGGTCAAAGGCAAGATTACTGTCTATATCTGTCTCCAAATCCCTGACAACTGAATTGGCTCTTAGGGTTGTGTTGCCAATATGATACTTCCAAGAAATCGCTGACTTCCCAAGGATACTATATTGCATTTCTTGCCATTTGGTTTAAGTCAATGGCTCTTACACAAGTTATTTGTCTATGTCAGCCCATTTGGCGAACATTAGTGTCAGTGGGAGATTCTATGACTTACTTCCTAATTAGTCCATCCCTAACTCTTCTATTACTCCCTTTTAGCCCAACAGTCTCCTTCTATTACCAAGTTATACTCCACCCATTTTACTCTATTATCCCTTAACATATATGATCTGATACTGCCTACATACAGACACCAATTCTAAATTGCAGCCATTTTTGTATTGTGGAGCTTTTCTCCCCGGGCCTCCACTGAAAACCAGTTCACTGGGCCTAGTGGACTTCCCCGGTCATCAAACTGGAAATAAATAAATAAATGACTGCTCCTAATTTGCAATCATCTGCAAATTTAGTCAGCCAGTGGATCCTGATGCTGGCTTTGACTTCAGAGAAGTAAATGCAAAAAAAAGTGTTCCCTGGACCAATACATGAGGGACTCCACTGGTAACTGTGGCCTCTTTGTAGAGTGTTTGCCTTTGTCTATTGCTTTGGTGACCTTCTCAAGGAAGTCTACCTGGTTGAGTAGGCATGACCTGCCTTTGATGAAACCACACTAGGATGGGTCCAGTTTCTGGAGGTTTTCTTTCTCATTATTTATTATTTCCATGACATATCTTCAGGCTTCACAAAGCTTGATATGGTCCAGATCATCTGCTGTGGAATGGATTGTAGTTGGAAATACTCCTGAGGGAAATAGAGGTACATCAGTTTATCATCAGAGCAGTGGTTGTATCCCCTACCAATGAAATTTTCTAATAGCAACACATACACAGAAGCAATGACAAAACAAGTAGGGAACCCTGGGAAGCCCTGATGTTCAAAGGGTGAAAAGATGAGACACTAACCCCCAAAACAACCATCTGAAAATGTCTTAAAAGGTAGGAGTTAACCAAATCAAGAACACTTGTAGAGAAGACATGGTATGTCCTAAGATGTTTTAAGATAATACTATGTCACAGCTCTCAGCTGTCCCAGATTTCATCTCTAGACCCTGTCCTTCTGTATGAGTCCATCATGGGCTGTAGTGTCAAATGGTTTACTCAGCTCAAGATATGCTGCATGGACAAATAAACCATTATTAAGGGCAGTAAAAACTTAAGAGGCAGAGCATACAAATACTCCTATTAAAGAAGTGTATTGGGATAGTTTGTGAGAAAGGTTTATCATGTTTGTCTGAATATGTTTCTTCTTTAGTCTCTCTGTGACCTTATAAAATATGTTTGTAAGGCTGACTGCTCTGTAATTATTGGGGCTTATGAAAGGGCCTCCTTTGTGAAATGAAACACCAAAAGCATATTTACTCTCATCAGAGTTGTAGCCATATTTTAATAATGTTTGAAGAAGGTATATAAAGGGGTATCATTTGGTCTCTTCTAACTGGTGTTCTTTATCTTGCTGAAGACAGATGTAATAATTTCTGATGCAATTTGGGGTGAGGTTATATTTATTTATTTATTTATTTATTTCAGTTTGATTACCGGGGAAGTCCACTGGGCCAAGAAGTGCCCATTTTCAGTGGAGGCCCGGGGAGAAAAGCTCCATGTGCAATACAATACAGTGTAGGTTACAAAATACAAAGGTTACAAAATGTTGTAGAAGAAGTACAAAATACAAAAGAAAAACAAAAAAGTTACAAAATGTAGGTTATAAATTCAAAAAATGAAAAAAAATAATTCAAATTTAATATACATGATGAGACTATATTGCAGAGATGAATGCTAAATTCCTTGATGTGGTCTCAAATGTGTTCCACGACTTCATGCTAGTGCATTTGCTGTATTTGCTCGCTCTGTTATTGACATGCCATTTTATTCTAGAGCAAGACATTTTTGTCTCTGTTCATTTTTTAAGGTGTGGTTGTAGAAGACCTTACTCTTGTCACCCATCTTGATGGCAAATTTTGAAAAGTTTTACCTGGGATGAAACTTTGCTTCTTTTGATTGCCTTGCTAAGTATCTGTCAGTGGTGTTTACCTCAACCATCTTTCTTTGTGTTGAGAGGGCAAGAAAGATTTATTGATACTTAAAAAAATAAAAAAAAAACTGAGAAACTAGTGGTTTTAAAACTTAATTGATGAGCTCAGTCACATTAATTTCCACATATCATGAAACCCAGGTAGTGTTCCAAAGCAACAAGCCTTTATTCATCACAGATTGTTACTGAGAATCGTGGTGGCGAGGTTGGAACTAAACAGATTCATGTGCTTGTTCATTTTTTTTTTATTGATACTTGTAGTCATTTAAATTTTCCTTAAAAGAATGTGGAAAAATTCCAGATCTTAGTAAAGAAATGGCAGTCTGAAACATTGCATGGCCCAGGACTACCAAAAATGTGATAACAACTCTAACAGGCGATTTTAATGTCAACTCTACAGGAACAGCCCCCCTCCACCCCCACCAGGGCACTTGATGTTAAGTGGGTGCATTTTCTTTCAGCTGGAGAGCTTACTTTATTTCTTTATTCTTTTAGAGGAAAGAAACATCACTCTAGAAATAAGTAAATAAATAAATAAATAGGCAAAGAGCACTCCTACCAGCATGATTCTTTAGGTGGCATCCTAGTTTGTCTGCAAAAGACCAGCTTAACTGGCCTTGGGTTCCTTAATCGTAATATGGAAGAATTTTAAATAATTTTATCCCTTCCTTATTTCACACAAACACCACTAGAACTATTGATTTTTCTATCAGCATTTTGCCAACACTTGCTAAAATAGGTTTCTTATTATTTTTACATTATTGCCACTTGTAGCTTTGAAAAGGGATGCCTCCCATCTGCTGCTGTGCATTGTGTGTTTTGCCAGTGCGCGTGCATGTACAGAATCCCACAAGATACAACTAATCATGCCTGATTTTGTGGGAGGGAGGAATGTAATGTATAAGTATATAATCTGCCAGGATTTTACACCTCATCAGATCCTAAAGAAGGAAAAGAATGCATGGCTTTATGCCTAAGGCAGTGCAGTAGCTAGCTTAACTGGTGTTCTGACCAATCCCAGGATGGCACCCTTTCAAACTAAGGCTGAGGAATAAAGAAAGAATGAAATAAAAAGAAAAGAAAAATCAGCTGTTTTCACTTTTCTATCTTTTCTTGCTTTTGTGCTCTTCATTTTAATGGTCAAGATTGTGCACCTGTTTAACTAAATTGAACAAATGCTGACTTGTGATCCTCACTGAACGCCAACACTCCCCTTCCATATTGTTGCCAATCGGATTGGCAGATTATATTGTTCTGCTGACAGCATATGCCTGGTGAGCCACCCTCTCTGCCCCATCCTTATGTTTTTTTGCCTGACTTTTTTTTTTTTTGCTGTTAATATAAAATATGTTTCCTTCAAGGCTTGCTATATTTCTATAAAAAGGTGTGACAAATTTTTAGCCCTAGGTTCCCCATCATTAGGCACTCTGCTATGTTTATGAATGAGTTCTTTTTAAGATAAGTTAGAAAATGACATGGTTTGGGCTCAGACAAAGTTACCTGCAACTCCATCACCATCTGATTTTGTGGTGGATAGAGGCCATTTCTCAATTATCTCACCCTTACATAAGTTATTTGAATATTTCTTAATGGCAGGCATGATCTCAGAGTTGTTTCTGAGGTTTAAGAGATTGACCAAAATGGCATAAATATTGATGGCTCCATACCTGCAGCACTGACTGTGGCTGTGATGTTCGACCACAGCCTTTACTACCCGTGATTCTGTTGTTGGCTGTGCCATTTGTGCTGATGGATCTAACACAAATTCTGCTGGCTTCACCAAAGCTGTTGATACTGATACAGAGATGTAAGGCTTTGTACTGTGTGCCAGTACCAATGACTCTGACCTTCCACTCGTCAGTGTATTTGCCCTTTGTGCCACGATTGCAGACGATGCCGACTTTAGTGTCAGTGTTGTAGGCAATCCTGCAATGGAATTTAAGAAGTCTGCTGTCAGTCACATGCTAGTCCAAATCCACTAAGCAGGCCAGCCTATTTCTGATCCTGCAGTCTTCCTGTTTAAAATACAGCAGGACTCAAGAAACTTTACGCTATCTGTCTAAGGTACTGTCTCCCAAGCATGCTTCTTCACCTTCTGACTTGCTATGACTAAAGTTTGCAACAAAACACACATGCAAGGGGGAGCACATATTTTCTTCTTTTGAAATGGGGTTTGATAATTGGAAGGATGCTAGTTCTACTTCATCTCTACCAATTACATCAAGTTTGGGAAGGTCATAGAAATAATGCAATAAGGTGGAGGCTTGTGGACCTTGTATCTTCCCATGGGAAACTCAGCAAAAGGCCTTTCCATCCAACCAGCAGTCATCTAGGGTGTTCCTTACACTAGTGGACATATTAAAAGTCGTCACCAATTTAAAATGAGAAACCTCAGGCACTGTGTTTATTATCCTAAGGAAACCAAACAAAATTATATATCTACTAATTGGAACTTCTGGTCAAAGACTTTTAAGATTGATATTATTATTGCAGCATCAGCCATTAATAAGACTCCACTTCCTAAAAGCCTGACATGTCATCTACATGATAAGGACTTAAGAGCTATAGATTTGTAAAGCAAGTTTATGTGTCCTTAACCGTCTCTCTGAATGCCACAAACTACCTAGAAGACTGATTTCCAGTAATACCTGGTCAATGAAATCTACCACTCAATGGAACAATTGCCTAGCAGATCCTAAAGAAGAAGGTGTAATCAAAATGTATAACTGGGATGTTGATACTGAACATCATGATGAGAATGCCTTCTAAATGTGCTGAAAATTCAGCCTGAGCTGCAGGTCCTGGATTAGCTATACATAAAACATGCCTAGCTCAGACTCAAAGCATTCTCTGCAGACACTAAGGTGACATTTATGAGTTTATCTTTTCAGGGGAAAACTCTGTCTATTGTTGGTGCAAAGTTTAATCTTTCTCAATATCCCATTCTAGGATGCAGAAGAGTCCATTTCAGAAATATGATACATGCAGATACTGGAAAAATAAATAGCAGTCCAGAGGAAATGCTAGTTCATTCATTCATTTATTTATTGATATTTGATTACCAGGAAAGTCCAACTGGATAGAAGCCCATTTTCAGTGGAGGCCCAGAGAGAACGGCTTCAAATTAATACAAAACATTTTAAGAACACTAATTTTACAATCTTTAAAAACAAAAAAAACATCCACAGTTTAAATGATTATAACAAATTAGCCATAGTATAAAAACATTGGTTAGGAATCAATACAAGGTATATGATAATCATTTAATATTTAGAGAAATTTTAGACAGCTTCTGGAGACTTTAAAGGTAAGTTAGTCTAATATCAATAGGAATTACAATATGAATTGAGGGAGACATGAGCTTGTGGTATATTTAGACAGAAAGTTTGCAGGAAAACATTCAGAAAAGCTATCCCCCAATGTGCAATGTGACCTACAACTGCAAAATGGACACAGTCCATTTTGTAGTGACCAGCATCTGTCGCATATTGTTTACTCAGAGGCGATCTCTGCTTAACATACAAGGCCATGTCAAACCCAGAGCTGTTGGACATGCTACACTTAAAGAAATCCCAATCCCTCAGAGCCACACACTCCAGGGATCTAAACCTTGTCATCACAATAAACAAAACATGCTGGAGGGATAGGTTCCTGACCCAGAGACTCCCCAGACTCTGGAATAGATTGCCCATACATGTCAAGCAGAGAGCCTCTTTGGCCCTCTTCAGAAGGAACCTTGACGATTGGATGGGAGAAAGGAAATTCACCCTGGGGATCAAGTCAGTTGCCCTGCTAGACAGGGGTCCAGGAAAGTAAATAGTGTGGGAAGAAATAGCCAGGGAATTGTTATGGCTAGGCTTGTATAGGTACTAGGGCTGATTGCCTAGTACCAACTTATGAACTTATGAACCTATGAGCAGCAGAATCCCTGGCTTTGCCTGGCTGTCCCCCACTGGAGGAATAGCTGTAGTTGAAACTCTCAGAGCTGCTGACATTCTCAGAATGCAGCCAGGATAAAAAAAATGATCACAGACTGCCTACTCTTGGACCGAAATCCACCTCTCTGTCACATGATTTGTTAGTTTAAGCATTTGTCTCAGAACCTCGGGCTTGATGGTAATGGTAATTCTAATGCGTCTTTTGCTAAATACAATATGTCTTAATTTTTGGATTTTCTGCTCCTCTCTCATTTGCATACATGTTGTTACTTAAAAGTTAGAGCCATCCTTGCTTTATGTATTCTAGTTTACCATCAGACAAGGGCCATAAAGCAACTTCAACATTTGTCTTCATTTAGAGAACCAACAGCTATCCCTCCTTCCTAAGTGACAGCTCATGTTATGTTTTTCAACTTTAGATTTTTTTCCTTTCAGCCGTGTCTTTCTCGACAATTACGTTGATGCATGCAATCTGACTTGTCAGGCAGTGTGGCACTTCTAAGCAGCAACTCATTTGTGGTCTATAGAGAGGTTACTCCCTCTATTTTTCCCTGTCCTACCATGGTAGGCATGGGAAACATTGGGCGGTGCAGTGGTGCAATGGTTAACATTGTCATCTTACAGAAAGAGGTTCTCTGGTTTGATTCTTGGCTGGGGTGCTTTCTGTGTGGAATCTGCATGTCTTCCATCCATTGGTGTGGGTTTTCTCTGGGTGCTCTTGTTTCTTCTCACATTCCAAAGACTTGCATCTGTTTCTCACTGGGCCTCTGCTGAAAATGGGCTGTGTCCCCATTGGACTTTCCTGTTAAATAAATAACACGGTGGCATTTCTCTGATGTCCAACCTGCATCACAACTTAAGACAACAAATCTACATGTCCCCTACCAGACTAGGCATACCCATCCTAAACTGCCCTGCTTTTGCCATCAAGTCACAGAGACACTGTGTGAATCTGGGACACCTGGGTCATAGTCAAGGTGTTGACAATCAATCTGTGTGACCAACAGTGGCATACATGAGAATCATACATTGGACAGTTTGACTGCAGAAATCTCAGATATCAGACCCACTCTCGCAAAAAGTCCAAATCTCCTGATTCTGCAAGTCATATTTAACATGCTGGGTACATTTACTTAACCAGCAATGAGACAATCCTTTTTGAGGTCCAGCTCCACTGGTAGAACTTAGCAGAGATACTGCCTAAACCCTATAAAGGGAGAGGGAGAGAGAAGGAGACAGAGGGTGAGAGAGAGAGAGGCAGAGAGAGAGAGAGAGAGAGAGAGAGAGAGGGAGATGACGCAGACTGAACAGTGTGTGTGGAAACAGATTCCAATCTTCATAATGGTATTGTGAAAATGTGAACATTCCTACTTACCTGTATGCAGTGTTTTGACAATCACACAGTCTAAGAATAGGGCAGTGGTATGGTACATCACTGAACAAAGGAAAGTCACTCCTGTCCACAGTATGGAGAACTGGTGAGGATATTGGAGTGGGTTATGCCATCCAGCCACATTCTAGCAGCCAATCATATTACAGGGAAAGCCAGCTGGCTTGTGGACAAGCTGTGCCACTTATCTGATGAAGCTGCAGATATGTTTTTTCAACTCCTTGATTGTATAGAAGCTTTATTTTCAGTGTGGCAACCTTTCCATTACCTTTTTTCCTACCCAACCATCACTAACTACAGCAGCTTCTGTTCTGTCCAGCAAGGGGATGTCATAACCATATCTCTCAAGTGTACATCATTATGAGGAAAGCTTCTCATTTTCAATCTTAAAATGTCTATGCTACTGCTTTTCCACACTGAAAGAGTCTGTCACACATGCAATGTTAAGATTTTTTTTAATTAATACACATGGCAAATACAACTGAATCATATTAAATCATCAATATACATTTATTTAAATATAAAGCAACACATTTTAACCATGATGTGGGCTTCCTATTTGAAGTTGTTAGCATTAGCTGTTCCTCATTTTGCCCATTTGTTCCACATTATGTACAACGGTATTTCATGTTTTGATGATAGAACGTGGAGAGCTATGTTCCAGGATAATGTCATCCAAAAATGTCCCACCCAGGAATCCTATGTGCTTCCCCCATTTCTCTGATGGCAAGAGTCATTCAGAGACTGAAAAATAAAAATGCACAAGTCCAATGTTATATTGATATCTTCATTTTGTCCTTAAAATGTATGATTTATACTGCCCAACTTTGATCTTCTTAGCCTCCATTTGCCCATTGTGTGACTCTAAGGACATCTGTTATGTAGAAGGTGCTCTAGACTGTCTAAAAAGGTCCCTGTAGTTTTTAGTTCTATTTCCGTCAACAAGTATAATTACGTCTCACATGTTAGCAAGACTTGTCCATCTCCATTTTTTCAGGACAGTGCTATCTCAACCCTCATGAACACTCTACCAAGACATTCATTCCCTGTGTGGTCTCTACATATTTGCTGTCTGTCTTCCCTGGGAAGGATACATTATTTTTGGCTTGACCATGAAACAGATTGCTGCTTCCATGATCAGTCTTTCTTCCAGCCACAAAAAGAAAAAGTTAAGCAAACAGCCTTTGCCATCACAGCAGGTTAGCGGTTTGCCTCAGCCACAGGTGGATGACTCTTCTGTGGTCATTTATTGTAGCTCAGACCACTCATCATTTAGGTTCATAGGAGGTTACTAGGTTAATGCCCCTGGGGCCCTTACAAGACTAGCCAAGAGTTTATTCCCAAAAAGAAACGTCAGTCAGCACCTGTAGCCCCTGTCAGTGAAGGCCACAGGTGGAACCCCTGGGACAAATTTGTGGTTTCCTATCCACTCATCAAGGTTGCACTTGAATAGGGTCAGCGAGGTACTCTGTTTGACATGTATGGGAAGTTTTACCCCAAATCCCCATGTCTGTAGTACCTAGAGCCACTAAGGACTGGGGTTAGCCACATCTTCTGCGGCTGATGTAGTCCCCATAGTGGAAAGGGAAAGATCCAGGATCCGTCACATAACACATGCACTCAGGTCACTCCACAATAAGTACAAATATGACACTGTCATTGTCCATGTTGGTGTGAATGACCTGAGACGTACCTCCCTGGACTACATGAAAAGAGACATGGAGCTCTCCGATCTTGTATCCCAGGCAGGTATGACCCTAACCCTGAGTAGCATCCTGCCATCACCCAGAATGATATTACAGTACAAGGACAAAATGACTGAATTCAACAATTGGCTAAGCTTCTGGTGTCATTCTAAGGGGATCCAGTATTTGTCTGCCTGGGACGACATGATTGACAGTCCACGATGCTTTGCCAGAGATGGCCTGCACCTGTCACCCTTAGGATTCCGGATACTGGCTAAGACTCTTGCAACCCCTATAGTGCCTTTTTTAGGCAAGGTTCAAATGACAAATTCACCACCGTAACAGGTACAAGCAAGCAAAATCTGAGGGTAATGCTACTCAATGCTAGAAGTCTAAACCTCAAAATGCACTCACTCGAGGCAATCCTTAAAATGGAGAACACTGACATCTGTGCAGTGACAGAGACCTGGTTCAAAGCTCCAGAGAGCACCCCTGCATTACCAGACTTCAATTCATACCACACCTTTCGGCCACCTTACCCAGAAAGAAGCACTAAAGGCGGAGGTGTGTCCATATTCATTAAGGATATCCACACCTCCAGGCTAGTTGCACAGCATAATGCATCCGATATTATCCAAGTGCAACTAACCCTGGGCAAGACCGCAATCCATATTGTAGCTTGCTACAGACCCCCCACCATGCCCCAGAATTCACACTCCTCATTTCTTAATACACTGGAAAGTATTAGGGTACAACCCAACACCCTAATAATGGGAGATTTCAACTAAGCCACCATTAACTGGGAAAACTACTTATGTACCAACACTTTTGCTCAACGTTTTCTAGAATTCATAAATTCCAACGCCTTGGATCAACTTATTCACACCCCCACCAGGGGCAGCAATATCCTAGACCTGGTCATTACCAACATGGAAAACCGGTGTTCCACACCAGAGGTCAATTTCTCATTGGTCAGATCCAACCACAAGTTAATCAGCCTAGACATCCACATCCCACCCCCAGCCCCAATTAGGGAAACCATCGTAAAAAACTTCTCAAAAGCCAACTTCACACTTCTTAAGACAGAAGTGGCAAACTTCATGACACCCATGCAGACGGACGATAGAGGTATGACTGACGAATCCTACACAAATGCACTTTATAAGCACTTACACAAGTGTATGGATCATGCTATCCCTAATATAACCAAGATGTTATCCTCTAAAAAAAGGAAGCCAATCTGGTGGACCTCTGCCATAAACAAACTTTACAACAGAAGAAAGAAACTGTTGCAAAAAAGAGTAAAATCCCATGACTGGAGGAACTCCCTGGTCAACCTCAGTAAGAAGCTGAGATCCCTCATAAACTCCTCCAAAGCTAGTTATGAAAACAAAATTGCCACTGACTCTAAAGACAACCATAAAGCATTGTATAGCTATGTCAAGAATCTAAATGGGAACACTCAGATCTGCTCTGAGTTACAGCATAATGGCACTAAATATACAGAACCAACTGATATTGCCAACATCCTAGCAGATAGGTTCAGTGCTAACTTTACCCCCCTCTCACCCCTAGAGGGCCCATCTCTATACCTGAAGAATGCAAAGTTCCTATAATCACGGCTGCACAGGTAAAAAACACACTCTCCAAAGCCAAGAACACAGCATCCATGGGACCTGACAATATCCCAGGCTGCATTCTACATGAACTACAGAATGAACTGGCACCCTACCTAAGTACCATGTTCAATCATAGCCTCACCTCAGGCTTTGTACTCACTGAATGGTGCACCGTGACAGTTATCCCACTTCACAAAGGGGGAGCCACGACGGACCCTGGGAACTACCGCCCCATTAGCCTGATGAGCCTGGTCTGCAAGGCCATGGAACGTATCATCATGGAACTCATAAACAAAGACATTGGTAATCTCCAAACTCTGGACCCTACACAGTTTGGATTTGTAAAAGGCAGATCATGTCTCCTAAACCTGATTGACTTCTTTGAAGCAGTCACCAAAGCCATAGATCAGGATAAAATGGTTCACACAGCTTATTTAGATCTCGCCAAGGCTTTTGACACCATCCCCCACTCTGGAATTATAGATAAGCTCACTAAACTAGGTATAAATCCCTATGTCACAAGATGGGTTGCCAACTGGCTCACGGACAGAACTCTCACTGTGAAAGTAGCGGATTCTAAATCTGACATCAGACCAGTGACAAGTGGAGTACCACAGGGTTCAGTCCTGGGTCCTCTCCTGTTTGGTATCTACTTCTCTGAAGTGCAGGCCAACACAGAAAATCTTTATTAACAAAGTTTGCAGATGACTGCAAACTAGGAGCCATAATCGAAACTCCTAATGATGTGGACAAACTACAAAAGGGCCTCAATGAGACAGATACCTGGTGTCAAAACCATGGCTTGAAGCTCAATGCCAAAAAGTGTATTGTCATCCCCTTTGGTAAAAACCCTGTACCCATGAACTACCACATAGCTGGTAGTCTACTTAATGCCGAAAATGTGATAAGAGACCTTGGGACACAGGTGGACAGTAGTCTCTCCTTTGATAATCACATCGCCACAGTGGTCAGGAAATCCTTCTACGTGGCTCATCTCATCACAAAAGGATTCTCATCCAGAAAAAGAGGTCATTGTTTCCCTCTACTCATCACTCATTAGACCCATTATAGAGTACAACGCCCCTTTTTGTATGTACCTCACAAGACATCTGCAACAACTGGAAAGACCACAGAAATACCTCACAAAGAGGATTACTGGCCTCAAACATATGCCCTATGCAGACCGTCTCAAAAACTACAGCTTTACTCCATCATATCGCCTACTCAGGGGCGATCTCTGCCTAACATACAAAGCTATGTCAAACCCAGAGCTGTTGGACATGCTCCACTTATAAGCAGCAACCCATTTTTGGCCTATAGAGAGGTTACTCCCTCTATTTTTCCCTGTCCTACCATGGTAGGCATGGGAAACATTGGGCGGTGCAGTGGTGCAATGGTTAACATTGTCATCTTACAGAAAGAGGTTCTCTGGTTTGATTCTTGGCTGGGGTACTTTCTGTGTGGAATCTGCATGTCTTCCATCCATTGGTGTGGGTTTTCTCTGGGTGCTCTTGTTTCTTCTCACATTCCAAAGACTTGCATCTGTTTCTCACTGGGCCTCTGCTGAAAATGGGCTGTGTCCCCATTGGACTTTCCTGTTAAATAAATAACATGGTGGCATTTCTCTGATGTCCAACCTGCATCACAACTTAAGACAACAAATCTACATGTCCCCTACCAGACTAGGCATACCCATCCTAAACTGCCCTGCTTTTGCCATCAAGTCACAGAGACACTGTGTGAATCTGGGACACCTGGGTCATAGTCAAGGTGTTGACAATCAATCTGTGTGACCAACAGTGGCATACATGAGAATCATACATTGGACAGTTTGACTGCAGAAATCTCTGATATCAGACCCACTCTCGCAAAAAGTCAAAATCTCCTGATTCTGCAAGTCATATTTAACATGCTGGGTACATTTACTTAACCAGCAATGAGACAATCCTTTTTGAGGTCCAGCTCCACTGGTAGAACTTAGCAGAGATACTGCCTAAACCCTATAAAGGGAGAGGGAGAGAGAAGGAGACAGAGGGTGAGAGAGAGAGAGGCAGAGAGAGAGAGATGACGCAGACTGAACAGTGTGTGTGGAAACAGATTCCAATCTTCATAATGGTATTGTGAAGATGTGAACATTCCTACTTACCTGTATGCAGTGTTTTGACAATCACACAGTCTAAGAATAGGGCAGTAGTATGGTACATCACTGAACAAAGGAAAGTCACTCCTGTCCACAGTATGGAGAACTGGTGAGGATATTGGAGTGGGTTATGCCATCCAGCCACATTCTAGCAGCCAATCATATTACAGGGAAAGCCAGCTGGCTTGTGGACAAGCTGTGCCACTTATCTGATGAAGCTGCAGATATGTTTTTTCAACTCCTTGATTGTATAGAAGCTTTATTCTCAGTGTGGCAACCTTTCCATTACCTTTTTTCCTCCCCAACCATCACTAACTACAGCAGCTTCTGTTCTGTCCAGCAAGGGGATGTCATAACCATATCTCTCAAGTGTACATCATTATGAGGAAAGCTTCTCATTTTCAATCTTAAAATGTCTATGCTACTGCTTTTCCACACTGAAAGAGTCAGTCACATATGCAATGTTAAGATTTTTTTTAATTAATACACATGGCAAATACAACTGAATCATATTAAATCATCAATATACATTTATTTAAATATAAAGCAACACATTTTAACCATGATGTGGGCTTCCTATTTGAAGTTGTTAGCATTAGCTGTTCCTCATTTTGCCCATCTGTTCCACATTATGTACAACGGTATTTCATGTTTTGATGATAGAACGTGGAGAGCTATGTTCCAGGATAATGTCATCCAAAAATGTCCCACCCAGGAATCCTATGTGCTTCCCCCATTTCTCTGATGGCAAGAGTCATTCAGAGACTGAAAAATAAAAATGCACAAGTCCAATGTTATATTGATATCTTCATTTTGTCCTTAAAATGTATGGTTTATACTGCCCAACTTTGATATTCTTAGCCTCCATTTGCCCATTGTGTGACTCTAAGGACATCTGTTATGTAGAAGGTGCTCTAGACTGTCTAAAAAGGTCCCTGTAGTTTTTAGTTCTATTTCCGTCAACAAGTATACTTACGTCTCACATGTTAGCAAGACTTGTCCATCTCCATTTTTGCAGGACACTGCTATCTCAACCCTCATGAACACTCTACCAAGACATTCATTCCCTGTGTGGTCTCTACATATTTGCTGTCTGTCTTCCCTGGGAAAGATACATTATTTTTGGCTTGACCATGAAACAGATTGCTGCTTCCATGATCAGTCTTTCTTCCAGCCACAAAAAGAAAAAGTTAAGCAAACAGCCTTTGCCATCACAGCAGGTTAGCGATTTGCCTCAGCCACAGGTGGATAACTCTTCTGTGGTCATTTATTGTAGCTCAGATCACTCATCATTTAGGTTCATAGGAGGTTACTAGGTTAATGCCCCTGGGGCCCTTACAAGACTAGCCAAGAGTTTATTCCTAAAAAGAAACGTCAGTCAGCACCTGTAGCCCCTGTCAGTGAAGGCCACAGGTGGAACCCCTGGGACAAATTTGTGGTTTCCTATCCACTCATCAAGGTTGCACTTGAATAGGGTCAGCGAGGTACTCTGTTTGACATGTATGGGAAGTTTTACCCCAAATCCCCATGTCTGTAGTACCTAGAGCCACTAAGGACTGGGGTTAGCCACATCTTCTGCGGCTGATGTAGTCCCCATAGTGGAAAGGGAAAGATCCAGGATCCATCACATAACACATGCACTCAGGTCACTCCACAATAAGTACAAATATGACACTGTCATTGTCCATGTTGGTGTGAATGACCTGAGACGTACCTCCCTGGACTACATGAAAAGAGACATGGAGCTCTCCGATCTTGTATCCCAGGCAGGTATGACCCTAACCCTGAGTAGCATCCTGCCATCACCCAGAATGATATTACAGTACAAGGACAAAATGATTGACTTCAACAATTGGCTAAGCTTCTGGTGTCATTCTAAGGGGATCCAGTATTTGTCTGCCTGGGACGACATGATTGACAGTCCACGATGCTTTGCCAGAGATGGCCTGCACCTGTCACCCTTAGGATTCCGGATACTGGCTAAGACTCTTGCAACCCCTATAGTGCCTTTTTAGGCAAGGTTCAAATGACAAATTCACCACCGTAACAGGTACAAACAAGCAAAATCTGAGGGTAATGCTACTCAATGCTAGAAGTCTAAACCTCAAAATGCACTCACTCGAGGCAATCCTTAAAATGGAGAACACTGACATCTGTGCAGTGACAGAGACCTGGTTCAAAGCTCCAGAGAGCTGCATTACCAGACTTCAATTCATACCACACCTTTCGGCCACCTTACCCAGAAAGAAGCACTAAAGGCGGAGGCGTGTCCATATTCATTAAGGATATCCACACCTCCAGGCTAGTTGCACAGCATAATGCATCCGAGATTATCCAAGTGCAACTAACCCTGGGCAAGACCGCAATCCATATTGTAGCTTGCTACAGACCCCCCACCATGCCCCAGAATTCACACTCCTCATTTCTTAATACACTGGAAAGTATTAGGGTACAACCCAACACCCTAATAATGGGCGATTTCAACTAAGCCACCATTAACTGGGAAAACTACTCATGTACCAACACTTTTGCTCAACGTTTTCTAGAATTCATAAATTCCAACGCCTTGGATCAACTTATTCACACCCCCACCAGGGGCAGCAATATCCTAGACCTGGTCATTACCAACATGGGAAACCGGTGTTCCACACCAGAGGTCAATTTCTCATTGGTCAGATCCAACCACAAGCTAATCAGCCTAGACATCCACATCCCACCCCCAGCCCCAATTAGGGAAACCATCGTAAAACCTTCTCAAAAGCCAACTTCACACTTCTTAAGACAGAAGTGGCAAACTTCATGACACCCATGCAGACGGACAATAGAGGTATGACTGACGAATCCTACACAAATGCACTTTATAAGCACTTACACAAGTGTATGGATCATGCTATCCCTAATATAACCAAGATGTTATCCTCTAAAAAAAGGAAGCCAATCTGGTGGACCTCTGCCATAAACAAACTTTACAACAGAAGAAAGAAACTGTTGCAAAAAAGAGTAAAATCCCATGACTGGAGGAACTCCCTGGTCAACCTCAGTAAGAAGCTGAGATCCCTCATAAACTCCTCCAAAGCTAGTTATGAAAACAAAATTGCCACTGACTCTAAAGACAACCATAAAGCATTGTATAGCTATGTCAAGAATCTAAATGGGAACACTCAGATCTGCTCTGAGTTACAGCATAATGGCACTAAATATACAGAACCAACTGATATTGCCAACATCCTAGCAGATAGGTTCAGTGCTAACTTTACCCCCCTCTCACCCCCTAGAGGGCCCATCTCTATACCTGAAGAATGCAAAGTTCCTATAATCACGGCTGCACAGGTAAAAAACACACTCTCCAAAGCCAAGAACACAGCATCCATGGGACCTGACAATATCCCAGGCTGCATTCTACATGAACTACAGAATGAACTGGCACCCTACCTAAGTACCATGTTCAATCATAGCCTCACCTCAGGCTTTGTACTCACTGAATGGTGCACCGTGACAGTTATCCCACTTCACAAAGGGGGAGCCACGACGGACCCTGGGAACTACCGTCCCATTAGCCTGATGAGCCTGGTCTGCAAGGCCATGGAACGTATCATCATGGAACTCATAAACAAAGACATTGGTAATCTCCAAACTCTGGACCCTACACAGTTTGGATTTGTAAAAGGCAGATCATGTCTCCTAAACCTGATTGACTTCTTTGAAGCAGTCACCAAAGCCATAGATCAGGGTAAAATGGTTCACACAGCTTATCTAGATCTCGCCAAGGCTTTTGACACCATCCCCCACTCTGGAATTATAGATAAGCTCACTAAACTAGGTATAAATCCCTATGTCACAAGATGGGTTGCCAACTGGCTCACGGACAGAACTCACACTGTGAAAGTAGCGGATTCTAAATCTGACATCAGACCAGTGACAAGTGGAGTACCACAGGGTTCAGTCCTGGGTCCTCTCCTGTTTGGTATCTACTTCTCTGAAGTGCAGGCCAACACAGAAAATCTTTGGCTAACAAAGTTTGCAGATGACTGCAAACTAGGAGCCATAATCGAAACTCCTAATGATGTGGACAAACTACAAAAGGGCCTCAATGAGACAGATACCTGGTGTCAAAGCCATGGCTTGAAGCTCAATGCCAAAAAGTGTATTGTCATCCCCTTTGGTAAAAACCCTGTACCCATGAACTACCACATAGCTGGTAGTCTACTTAATGCCGAAAATGTGATAAGAGACCTTGGGACACAGGTGGACAGTAGTCTCTCCTTTGATAATCACATCGCCACAGTGGTCAGGAAATCCTTCTACGTTGCTCATCTCATCACAAAAGGATTCTCATCCAGAAAAAGAGGTCATTGTTTCCCTCTACTCATCACTCATTAGACCCATTATAGAGTACAACACCCCTTTTTGTATGTACCTCACAAGACATCTACAACAACTGGAAAGACCACAGAAATACCTCACAAAGAGGATTACTGGCCTCAAACATATGCCCTATGCAGACCGTCTCAAAAAACTACAGCTTTACTCCATCACATATCGCCTACTCAGGGGCGATCTCTGCCTAACATACAAAGCTATGTCAAACCCAGAGCTGTTGGACATGCTCCACTTAAAGAAATCCCAATCCCTCCAAGCTACACGCTCTAGGGACCTTAACCTTGTCACCACAATAAACAGAACATGCTGGAGGGATAGATTCCTGTCCTAGAGACTTCCCATACTCTGGAACAGACTACCTATCTATGTCAAACAGAGCTCCTCATTAGCACTCTTCAAGAAAAATCTTGATGATTGGATGGGAAATGGGAAATTCACCCCGGGGATCACTTCTGTGGCTCTGCTCGACAGGGGCACAGGAAAATAATTTTCTTGGGTGGCGAAAGCCAGGGTACATTTTTTGGCTAGGCTTGTATGGGCCCTAGGGCCGATAGCCTAGTACCTACCTATGAACCTATGAACATTGTTGTTAGACCAGGGAGAGGGAACATGGAAGGTTACCCTGTTGTGTCAGAATTCTGTGGGAAGCATTGACTGGCATTAGTTGGCCCCATTTTTTTCTGTCAATAAGAAGCAGAAAACTAAGCATTTATCTGCTCCTCCTCAAATATTTTTAGATAGGAGTAGTTTACTGGGTCAGGCTCAGGGTTTAATTCAGGCTATTGATCCAAAAGTAGTTTCTGGTAAAATAAAGACAGATGACTCTTCCTGATGAGATTCAAGATTCTGAATCTGAATAGGAGGATGCATGGACAGATTCAAGAGTTTGCCCTCAGATTTCTGATTCAAACTCAGGAATCTCACTTTCTGATTGTCTCTGTGGGGCTTTCTTTTTCTATAAAACTATTGTTAGATCATTCCAGTGTTTTCAACATGAGAATACTGAGGCTTCTCACTCCCTCGAAAAATACTATGAATTGTTACAGAAGGATTTCCAAAACCTGCACCGATTCCTCCGGTCCTGTCTGCTTTAGAGGATGTTTGTCTTACTACAATCAGGTTTCCTGATGGTCAGCCAGCTTTCCCTAAAAAGGTAGATAGGATGTATAAAGGCCCTCAGTCTTAATTTTTATACACTGTTCCCTAACCTGATCCAGCAGCTATAGCCTTAGTTGATTCCACTGCTGAACCTCCAAGATGATGTAAAAAATAAGAAGTTAAATTCTCTCTTGAATAGAGATTTACTGACTGGCCATAATGCTGCAGAGGTGATCAGATCTTTGGTGAAAGGGGCAAGCTGATCCAGGGAATCAGTAAGATTTTTCATCCTCCTTTTATAAATTGTCTAAGGGGTTTTCTTTTTCCTCATTTTAGCACAAAAAACAGAATAAACAGTCTCAACAAAATTCAGGTAAACAGACATTTAAAAAGAACTGTCGAGGGGATTTCAAAAGAAGTCTCAAGCCTCCAAAGGATAGTCCAGCAAGTCTGAATGACTCTTCAAGAGAACTTGTGATGGCCATTATCATCACATCCTTATTCATACAGACTTCAGACATTTCTTAAAGTTTCGTGTGTCTGGATTACATTATCAGTTCTCTGCCTTACCCTCTGGACTATCCACCGCATCATGAGTGTTCACAGTGTTTCTAGCTCCAATTATAGCTCATTGCAGGCTACATGGTATCCACATTTTTCCATATTTAGATGACTTCTTTATCTTTACAGAGTCTTTTTCAAAAATGTCAGGAATGTCTCTCTCTCTTGGGTGAGAGATCTCTTGCAAAATATAGGATACCAAGTGAACATTCAAACATCTTTCTTGATTCCTTTACACGGGTTTGTGTTGTTGAGATGTGAGTAAGTCACATTAGTTCAAACAACGTTTCTTTCACGGGAAAAATTGATCTGTTTCTAAGTTTTTCAACTCAGACTTTTGTCGCTGTAGTTGGAATACCTCAGGATCTTGGGATTCATGGCATTTATGATACTCATGATGACCCTGGTAAGATGGCAAATAGTAAAGATACAGTATTATCTGAAATCTCTTTGGTATTAGCACCAACACATTTTCTATTTTCAGATTCCAGTTCTGGGGTTTGTCAGAAAATAAATATTTTGGTGGAGACAACAGATATCCTTAAACCCACATCTCCCCTTCTCCCATCCAGCAGTTAGTCACCCGAGATACTTCAGACTTTGCTTGGGGAGCAGTTTCTGGACAGATAAAAGTGCAGGGGGTTGAGGTACACCGAGGACGTATGCAAGTACATAAATATCAATGAGATGATTGTCCCAATCAAGGTGCACAACTCCTTGAATCCTTTTTGGTCACTAGGACCTCTTCAAGTAGATGCAGACAATACTACAGTTAAGTGGTACATCAACAAGCAAGGAGGTACCAGGTCATATTGCCCTGCAGACCATCCATGTTATCCTTACAGCTTCATGGTACAGTCTCATTATACAGATATTCTACATTCCATCAGAGCAAAACTGTGTGGCAGACAATCTCTGTAGGAACAGGGCAGACTCTCATGAATGGAACATAGATCAAGGGGTTTTCCAAGACTTGATCCACCTGAGGGGAGATCCTCAAGTAGACATCTTTGCCTCCTTTCTGAACAATCAAATAGCAAAATTCTCTTCCAGGAATCCATGCAAGAAGGCCTATAAGACAGATGCCTTTTCTTTTCTTTGCACAGGAATGTTTCTGTATGACTTGTGATGCCCCTACACTGGCCCAATAACTGAGGAGCCTCAATCCTCACCACTACAAGCTAGTGAGGGACATGCACATTGGGAGGATGACAAGTACATACACAGTAAAGTACAATTTTCCTTAACAGCACACAGAGATCACAGTCATTCTGGATCTGGGTTTCTCCCTCTTTCTCCAGATCCCCAATAACATTACCCACTGGCACAGCTACAGAGCTGAATCCTTAGCCAGGGTTCTAAGCCACGTCATCCCAGCACTCTCTCTGTAAAACCAGTGCTTTGTGTAGCTGGCACACACACACACACACACACACACACACACACACACACACACACACACACACACACACACACACACACACACACACATACACACTCACACTTTGAGATTTGATTTATACACTAACAGACACCTTGGAAAGGCTCAAATGAAATCTAGAGGTCCCCTTACCCTATGCCCATACAGCAACTCAAAGGGTAAAAAACCTGTGCATTTCTGGGGAACTTCTCTGTAAGCAAACAACAAATGGGGCAGATATTTGTCCCAGTCCCTCTTAAACTGGTCTGTCAATGCCCGTAGCATCATCTTGAGTGTAGAGTTTAACCTCTCAGCAAGACCATTAGTCTGGGGATGGTAGGGGGTGGTCTTTAGGTGCTTTACCCTACAAGTACTTCAACAGACAAGCCAGCAGGTCTGACATGAAATTGGCACCTCTGTCACTCAGTATTTCTTTTGAGAACCCTACCCTGCTGAAAATCTCTACCAAAGCATTTGCCACCTTTTCTGCCTCGGTGGAGGACAGAGCCACTGCCTCAGGGTATCTTATAGCATAATCTACTCCAACTAGGGTATATTTTTTCCCAGTGGAACTTGGGGTACTCAGAGGCCCCACAATATCCATAGCTACCCTGTGAAATGGCTCCTCAATCACAGCAAAGGCATCAAAGAAGCTTTCACATTGGCTCCTGTCTTGTCTACCTTTTGGCACTGCTCAGAGATTCTGCAGTACCCTGCTGCATCTCTGGAAATGCCAGGCCAGTAGAAATTCTGCATAATATGTCTCTTCATAGGTTTTATGCCCATATGACCTGCAAGGGAATATCATGGGCTATGGCTAGAAGTGCCAGATGGTTGGCTACGGGCATTACCAACTGCTGTATTCTCTCACCCTTTAGCCGTTCCTCAGGGGTTACTCTCTGTACAGTAAAACTTTGTCCTAGTATACAGATTCCCCCTTTCCCTTAAGAATCAGGTGCCTCACTAGCTATCTCTCCCAGGCCTTGTAATGTAGTGTATGAGAGCTGAGCCTGTCTCAGCTCTCTCTTTGTAACCCTTCCCAAGTCCCCTTCGACAGGAAATCTGGTATCCTCTGACAGTAGTACCTCACTGTCATCCTGGGTACTACTACTCACCTCTGCCCTTGCAGTCACTTTGTCTAAGTGAATATCAGTACCCACAACCAGCTGTGGCTCACCTTCAGTCTCACTGCTACAGGGTAGCTCCCTCCCTGAAGTAACCACCTCACCAGTCCTGGCTGCATGTGTGCTGTCTGTCTAGGTCTCCCACCAGGCTATCAGACCCCCACATGCTTGTCTCCAAGCCTGACTGCATGTAACTGCATGCACACACGGTACTGCATTATCAAAATCATTCCCTATCAGGACATCTGCAGGGATATCCTCAAACACACCTACTTGCTGGCTTCCTTTTCCACCCTCCCAGTCAATGTGAATAGGGTTCCTCCTAAAGCTCTGACTGGAGTAGCCTGCCCAAGCAAGTAGTGCTCCTCTGTAACAATTTCAGGCTTCACAATGGTTAGGTAACAGGCTGGGTCCCTCTTAGCCATGGCCTCTTTCCCTTTCACTAAGATAGGATATAACCTCTTGAGGTAGTTTGGTACTCTTGTTGTCTCGAGACAACTTACTGCTAGCATTTTTTCATTCCCCCTAATTGGCTCTCCCACCTTTTGTTCCGCACCTTTCCTCCATAGACATCTATATGCTACATGGACCCATTGGTTGCATTTAAAACATTTAACTCTTGGTCCTGGATGTGTACCTGGACTAATGGCTTCCCCTGCTACTGGCGGCCTGTGTTGGGGTAGTGTGGGCTGCCCAATGGGTTCCCTTAGACCCATGAGCAGTACAGGGTGTCCCTTTCCTGTGCAGTGATGCCTTGCTTGCTAGGTATATGTCTCCCTTCTTCCCCAACTCATCTGCAGTATTGCATTGTCTATCAGCTAACCAGATTCTCATGTCCTCAGACAAAGTGCTAAGGGCTTGTTCCTTCACCAAAAGGTCTGCCAGCCCTTCAAAAGAGGTGAACTGACATCCACTCACCCACCTATGAAATTAAGTGCTTAGTTCAGCAACATATTCACACACACTTCCATCTGCCTTGTGTCTATGCTCACAAAACTTTTTCCTAAAAGCTTCAGGTGTTAACTAAAAAAATTCTAGTAAGCAGTTCTTTACAACATTATAATTTATACAATCAACATCAGATAATTTGGAAAGAACACTCATAGCTTTACCATGGAGTAAGGGGGTCAGAAACCATACCCAGAGTCCTTGGTCAACATTATACTGTTTACATACTCTCTCAAACATATGAATGAAACTATCAAAATGATCCCCCTCTGTAAATTGTGGAAGACATTTGCTGACCTTTGTTACTTCTGGGGTTCAGTTACTCCCTTCCCCATTACCTCCATGACTCTGACAAAGAGTCAGCATCTGCTTTTCATGTTGCCTCTGCCTCTCCTTCTCCTCAGCCTCCAGATGTCTCAGTCTCTCTACTGCTTCTATTTCCAAATGCTTGGCCTCCAACTCAAGTCTCTTTAGCTTCAGATGGATTTTTATGTCCTTTGTGGAAAGGTTGAGCTGTACATTTTCTGAGAGTTAGACATCTCCACGGCCAGTCTGATTGGCCTCCTGATTGCTATTCTGTGATGCAGCTGTGACTAAAGCTGCAATCATATCTACTTCAGTCAGGTTGGCATGTACTAGTCCTTTAGTCTGGCATATCTCAGCCAACTGGCTCCTTGTCACCTTGCCATACTCCTCTGCTGACATGCTTGCCTGCGCTCCATGACTAACTAAGCTAATAAAAAAATAAAACAATTGTGATATGAATTCTGAATGTTCACTGCATGACTGATTGAGTACAAACTTCTTCAGTGATCACTGTGCACCGGCTACAGGACTTCAGTATCCACACCAATACAAGTCAATTAATATGTGATGTGGCTATCCCACCACTGCCCAACAATTAATATGGCATGCCCCTGCACTGGCCCAGTAATTGAGGAGCCTCAAATCGCACCACTACAACCATTGAGAGAAGTGCACATTGGGAGGATAACAAGTACACATATAGTAAAGTACAATTTCTCTTAGGAGCTCACAGAGATCAAAATCAGTCTGGGGGCTGGCTTCTCCCTCTTTCTCTAGATCCCCAATACGACTCCGCACTGGCACAGC
Source organism: Protopterus annectens (assembly GCF_019279795.1). Classification (NCBI taxonomy): domain Eukaryota; kingdom Metazoa; phylum Chordata; order Ceratodontiformes; family Protopteridae; genus Protopterus; species Protopterus annectens. The sequence goes on from NC_056726.1 coordinate 1,121,696,291, forward strand.
TATAGAGGTGAGTCCTTAGCTAGGGTTCCAAGTCAAGTCCTCCCAGCACTCTTTCTGTATAACCAGTGCTTCGTGCCCCTGCCCAAGTAGCTGACACACACACACACACACACACACACACACACACACACACACACACACACACACACACACACACACACACACGCACACACACACACACACACACACACACACACTTTGGGATTTGATTTATACATAATCACACACCTTGGACAGGCTGGCACAGATTTACTAGCTATGCCCTCTTCTGCCCAGACCATAAGGTAGTTATCACTGCCACCAGAACCCATTATCAGCTACTTTAAGGCCCTTCCCAAAGGGTGACCAATCCTACTGTGTGATGCTACTATTATCCAAATGGTAAGTGTGACCATAACTTGAAAGGCTATTTAAGAGCGACTGTACAGTGTCACTAAATACATATGCAAGTACCCCAAGACCATAAATATCTCTAAACTAACCAGCCACAGTTAAAAGGTTTAAATATATTTAATAATAAATAATAAAAACACAAGACAATACTCAATAACGCAACACAGTGACTACAGAGTTCAGAATCACAGGAAATATTTTAAAACAACATTGCAAGACAGTCTCAAATAAATACAGAAAATGTCTAATCTTACTATATTCCTCTCTATCTCTAAAAGAAATACTATGTCTTAATAACTTGCTTAAAGAGCAAGGCAAATACAAATGAGAAGTGCTGAATGAATGTTTTCCGGTTCAAAGACAAGTACAAAATGCATAGACTCTAAGAGAGTTCCCAAATTGATAGCAAAGCATTACTGCTGGGTCATCTGTATGACATCACTATTTTTCACCTGTCTTCAGTTTCCAGGCTAACAGAAATTTATAATTTAGCACATTGGTGTCAAAAATACTTATCTCTCAGCCATGCAGCTCCTAGGAAGTCACTGAGCAATAAAAACACTCTACATTTAAAACATAGTAGTTATTTCTGTTTCAAGACAATAGAAAGAACTTCTAGCTGTAGACATCCTGTCGTCTTGCTGTATTAACTAACTTTATAGCACATCATAGCAGTCTTTACTTTTCAACTTATTTTTGTAGAGTTTTGCAAGTTAACTCTGTATGTTCCAACTTCTGTTATGAAAACATACATTTGCAGAAGCATATAGTTTATACACATTCTACTCTTTTCCGGCAGAGTACATTATGGTTACATTCTTGAACCTTAGTACATAACATACAGTTCAACACACACTTCTGCACTAGTAGTTTAATATACACATAACATATAGTTCTCTTACATTTCTAAGACAAGCATATGGATCATATTAATATTTACAAATGAAATATGAATATTTACAAAATTCCAGATAGCTGGGCTGGCAGCCTCACATGCCTTTCCACCCTTTCCAGTAATATCCCTGGTACTTCTGAAGATACAGAAAGAGTCACCAAGATCATTGTGGTGACATCCTTCTGGTCCAGACAACCATGGTTCTCCCTTCTTTTAGAAATGACCATTGGAAATTACCTTAAGCTTCCAGACAGAATGGATCTACTCACTCAAGGATAGGGGAGTTTGATACATCCCACCATCAATCATCTTCAATTGACTGTCTGGGTAATAGGGTCTTAATTCCTTTCAGGCACCAAATTTCTGAGGATGTGCAGCAGGCACTAATGGAGACAAGAAAGCCTGCTACTACAAAAGCATATATTAGCAAATGAGAAATGTTTTCTAGTTGGAGCCAACAACATAACAGTGGCCATTCAGGGTTAGTTGTTCTCTAGTTGGTACCAACAGCATAACAGCACCCATTTATGGCTAGTTGTTCTCTGGTTTTGCAATATATTTGTGAGTTACTATCTTATGGCTTTTTTTATTCTTCTATCAAGGTTCATTTATCAGTCATTTCAGCATGTCTGCCCATGGACCTTCCTCTTTTAAGGTATTCTCATTTCAAAATATTCTTAAAAGGTGTTTTGCATAAGACGCCTCCAACTAAACAAGTATAACCTCCTCTGGGTTCTTAATTTTGTGTTAGAAACAGTAGCAGCACTTGCTCCACTTGACTCAGTTAGTCTGACCGAATTGAGGTTCTTAACATGGAAAACAGTTTTATTGATTGTCCTGTCCTCTGAGGAAAGATATCTGAGTTGCAAGCTCTTATGATGTCAACCCTACCTTATTTTCCATAGAGACAGGATTTCTTTGAGAACTAATCCTCCTTTTCTGCCTAAGCTAATATCCACATTTAATTTAAGCCAACTTAAAAATGAGGCAGATAGGATATGCCATACCTTGATTATCCTTAGACAACTTATATACTATCTTGACAGAACTATGTCTTTCAGATCATTGGATCAGTTGTTCATTTCTTGTGAAGGCAAGAAGAAGGGACAGCTGGTGTCAAAACAGACAATTATCCAAATGGTTGTCTAAGGTTATTACCTTTTGATACAGTCACCATGACAAATCTATTCCAAGCAGCATCAAGGCCCACTTTGCAAGGACCTTGGCTTCTTCCATGGCTTTTAAAAAGGGTTGGATTCCAGAAGTATTCTAGAAGCTGATACTAAGTCCTTTGTATAGACTTTTACAAAGCACTATACGATGGGTTCCTTCTCTAGGTCAAGAACATGCTTTGCTAGGACCATTCTCCAGGGGATTCTGGAACCTTCTCCTTCCACCTCCAAAATATAGTTAGCTGTGGTAATCTACCCATATAGCTAAGGCTACTGCAACACTGATTAATATAAAGAACATAGTACAGTTGTGTAAGATGTAAGGCCACGGTGGTGCAGTGGCTAGCGTTGTCGCCTCACAGCAAGAGGTTTTCCGGTTTAATTCTCGGCTGGAGTGCCTTCTGTGTGGAGTCTGCATGTCCTCCCCAAGGTTGAGTTACTTTAAAGACATGCAGGTAGGTGCGAGCATGTGGGGGTGTGCCTTCTTTTGAAGGTTGGGCACCAGGCTCGAAACTCGACACAGTAAAAATTCACTGCCAATCATTAGTGGACTGGAGTTCTGCTGTGATGACCCCTCACTGGGAAAAGCCAAAAGACAGTTTTTAGTACAGTTGTGTAAGTTGAATTTACCATAACAGTAGATGTTCGAATGATCACTGCTACAGTAAATGCTCCCTCCCTCCATCCCCCTTACTTTTTTGAGTATTTTTTTATGCCAGGTTGAGGACATTAATTTTTTGTTATTTTTAGCATTGTCCTTTCAGGACTTAGCCTCCCTTTCTGTGTTGGCAGGTAAGATCTGAGCCAAAATGTGTGAATTACTCAGCTCAGCTTGAGCTGCTTGACAGTTTGGGTGTATGGAAGTGCCCCTTAAGCTTTGAAAGCTGGCTGGCTATTATACCATTGGTGGGTTATAACCCATATAGCTAGGGCTGCTGCAGCAGTGATCATTCAAACATCTACTGTTATTATAAGTAAAGCTTACTAAACTGTACTTTCTAAGAAATAAGGGAACATCTATTATCATTATTACATAATCAGTGGATATGCCTGGATTTTTAAAAGCAATAAATAAGATCTCAATGGTGATGTTTTGCTAAGTAGAAAGATATTTTAGAGGATTAGACATGTTATAAAATAGTTGCTTCGCTTGTAGCATGGCTAACCATAATATACCAATTAATGATTACTATGAAAATCATTGAAATTAAATCTGAAATACCTCTATTTAGTTATATATGTGTGCAACTGGTATCATAGGCTTTAAAAATAAAATAATTATATAATGATTCAAAAAGCACAAACATTACAGCCAAGAAGACTAAATTTAATTTTGACTTTTAGCACATCAGAAGTTAATTTTTGCAGTATCTTTTTAAATTTTTATCTTCATTCTTTACTCATGTAAAATGAATGGCTGTTATGGTGGTTAGGCTATGCCTTTGTAAAGCTGCGTTACCCTCATCTGCATTGGACAGTTAGCAGGAAATGTGCCAAGTGTGGGCAACCAGGATAACCAAGGTAAATTATCAGGCTATTCATAGATCCCACTTTTCAGTTGTACAAAATCATACCCTTCTCTACTGGGGTAAACTGATTATGTACAATAAGAGCTAAGATGTCCATTTTAGTATTTTTTCTGTCATCTCTGAACTTGTGACAGCAGTAAATGATATCTGATAGTTCAGTCTTATTTACTAAATAAGTAAGGCAGACAAACTGTCACGTCTGCATGTATATTTTATAAAACAAATATAAAAGAATGGACTATCCCTATCAACACCAAAGCACATATACACACAATAACAGTGTGATCTTTTATTGGCACTTGCAAAGTTCTTGAAGTTTTCCTTTTCCTGGTATTGCAGAGAGTAAATGCAGTTACAAAACCACTGAAATTTAAAAGCAAGCCACACCTGTCTGAGGTGAAATACAAAGAATGTAATAATTAAGCTACATTGCTAAACAAAATAAATTGCATGATTCATCAGGCATGAAACTGTCATAAATGTTAAAATCATGTTCAATGTAAAATATCTGTGTGTCTGGGTGTGTGAACACTGGGTACACCCAGGAGTGTGTCTGCTACATAAACTGGTCATCCCTGTACTCTGTTTAGAAAAAGTAGATTAACTTGTCCTTCCATTCAGAAAATGAAAAACAGATTGTTTCATATCAAGTGATTGTTTATGCAGTGCTTTCCAAACTGATTTGTGTTCATTAGTGTCATAATGTGAAGCTTGAGGTCAAACTATATTTCATTTTGATGTTGTAGTTTACTAAATGTGGGCATGGAGTGCCACTCTATAATTATATATACCCTAAATAATGCTTAGAGGTTCATAGATTCATAGGAGGTTACTAGGCTAGTGGTCATAGAACATTTACAATCCTAGCCATGTTAATCCCACATTAATGGAACTTGTTGGTAGAATAGATTTCTGTCCCAAAGTCTCCCCCATTTATGGAATAGACTCCCTCTCCATGTCAAGCACAGTACCTCTCTAGCCCTCTTTAAGAGGAACCTGGATGACTGGATTTGAAACAGAAAATATACCCCTGGGATCCCACCTTTGTCCCTGCTGGACAGGGGAAACAGATGCTGACTTTGTGGGAGCATGGGAAAAATTCTTGGCTAGGCTTATAAGGGCCTTCAGACCAATAACCTACTATCAGTCTAAGATTTCTGCAATGGGGATTGTGCAGTCATCATAATATAGAAGTAGCTGAAAAGCATTGGAAACATGAACCAAGAAACTTTATAAAGTGTGAATGTGCTTATATTAAATGGGATCATCCAGTGGTTAAATTGTCTCTTATATTTAAATACATAGTGAATTTCTGGGCCTTTATCTTTTCTAAAAGGATTTCAAGCCTGCATAAACTAAAGCACTGCTGGTTATACCCTGCTGGGTGAGGAAAGTAAACCTATATTTTTTTATTGTGACCAGCTGATAAAGTTGTTTTCTGTTTTACCTGCTTCATTTTGTTTTCTGTTTTAAGAAATCTGCTTGGTGTGGTGTTTGTATTCTATGTGATAAATTGACCATGAGATTATCTATGCTGCACATTCCACATGTTTTTCATAGGTTAAATTGTCTCTTGAGTGATATTTAAATACACAATGGATTTCTGGGTCTTTGTCTTTTCCTCGAGAGATTTTAAGCCTGCACAAACAAGCACAACTGGTGATTTCCTGCTAAATTTTCCCACCTGTTCTCCCTTTTCTGGATCTGCTTTTTAAACCTGGTGATTTTAAGCTGCCCACCCCTACTGTAAATTGAGCTTAGTAAGGTTGTCTCTTTCTACACTGGGTTGATATCTTGAATTATTTATTTGCCTTTCCTTGTGCTTATATAGGAAAAGTTAATTTTGCCTCTGATTGTTACACTGATTTACTGCTCTGGATTCATTAGCTAGCTGTTGGATAAAGTAGTGTATTTTTACACTCTAGTAAGCACTTGTTTTTACATCAAGAGGTCAGTGGATTGTCCATCCTATGCACTGGGAGATAGCTTGGTATGTTTAGGTTGGGGAAACACTTTAGATTTCTGTATGAAGTTTTATTGGCTGGAGGACTTATTAATCAGCTTATATTGCTTTTAGTATCTTTACAAATTCAGTACACTTGAGTGGTATTGGCTCATTTATGCAAAGCAAAATACTTTTATTGAATAATCACACTTTCATAAACTGTTTAAAATAAACACTGCTGTATCTGTATCTTTAAGTTTGTTTGTAGTAGAATTTTGTATCTTTTAAGTTTGTTTGTGGTAGCTTTTCACTCCAGACACTTCTTTACTGGCTTTTACATTAGGAGGACTGAGACTATTCATCTAGTGGAAGTATGTGTTTACCTGGTCTGTCTGAGCTGGGAAGCACACAAAAGGACTCTAAGTATTTTTTGCACTTCTGTTATATACTGTGGCTGTACCTTAGCATTTTTAAAAACAAAACTGTACTGTCTGCTGTTGCTTTAAGTAGTTAATTGCACTGTATTACATTGTATCTGTTAGGTGTCGGGATGTTGTAGGCAGTGTGTGTGGTATTGTTACACTTGGGCTTCAAACTAGCTATTCTAAAATAAGAAGGTATTTTTCTGCACTGTTGTGGTAGAAGTGTACTGATCTTACCTGACTGAGTTGGGGATTGCTGGTGGGAGGTTTATTGTGTTATTTCCTATTTGATAGTTAGCTTACAATTTATTCTCTTTGCTCGTATTTAAGCATTTGTGTTTGTGCAGTGCTGGTCTTCACACAGAGGATGTTAGCAGTGCCTTGTATAGATGAAAAAGCCTAGAAGATAAGTTTTTCTCTAAACAACTATCAGTGAAACCCCTCCAAGCTTTTTTGCTGCTCTAGGAGCAACTCAGTTGCACAGTGAGCAACATTGCCTTATTGATCATCTGTAGCCTACACAAAGTAAATATTAATTTTGTAGTCTCAGTGCTACAGGTACAGTCCTGTCAAATTAACCCATTCTCTTCCCTAATAAAACATACAGTAAGAGCCTGCTATCATGGCTGGCCATTTTCCCATCATCTCTCTGGCCGGGCTGATTGACATGGGTACCCTGAGGCAAAGTAGCAATTGTCTCATGTATACTGACAGCCACTTAGTCCTGAAACAAACAGATACTTTATGTGAAAGATTTAGTTATGCTATCATATTGGAGGCCAGACTATCATATAAGAACAAATCAAATGGCAAACAGGTTGTCAGCACACACTTCCCACACTAAATAACAACAAGACACATAAACCCACATATGCAGAGGTGCTCACTAGTAACTTACCAAAAGATCAGATGCCTCCCAAATGGAAGCCACTTACACACATAACAATGCAAAAAACAACCACAGCACATAGCACATGCACCAGTGTCACAAAGAATAAGCCCATAAGACATAACACCTCAAAACTTAATGTACTAGTCATAGGTGACTCCACTGTGAAACACACGGATGTTTTCCTCACCAAACTGGATAAGGAGCAGGTTACAGTTAGCTGCCTGTCAGGTGCCAGGATTCATCAAGTCACTCAACCACAAGTATTGGTATTACTCCATCATAGTCCATGTGGGGATGAATGACTTGAGATGTACCTCACTGGACTATATGAAGAATGACATGACTGAGGTCATAGATTATGTGTCAGAGGCAGGTACAAGCCTAGTCTTAAGCGACAATCTATGTTCTTCAAGAATGTTGCCACAATACAAACAGGAAATTATTGACTTTAACAACTGGCTTAGCTTCTGGTGTCAGTCCAAGTTGATCCAATATCTGTCAACCTGGGAAGACATGGTCAACTATTGTGCCTTCTTTAGGCAGTGTCAAAATAATCAACCTCCCAACATAGCAAAATCCTCTCAAGATAAACTAAAGTTCTGCTGTTTAACAAGAAGCTGCTCTCCCTGGAAGCACTCTTTAGTTGGAAGATGTTGACTTCTGTGCAATCACTGAGACATGGTTCAAAGACATGAAAAGCACCTCAGCCATACAAGGCTACAATGCCTTCCATACGTTCAGTCCATAAACTGAGCATGAAAGGACCAAAGGAGGAGGTATATCCATCCTCATTAAGGATAAGTATACCTTGAGCTATAGGCAAAGCCCTCTACCACATCATAGCTATCTATAGGTCCCCCTCATTGAAACGGGAATAGCATATCTCATACCTGGACTTACTAGAGTCACTTGCCATACAGCCCAACACTTTACTCATGGGTGATTTTAGTTACCTACCATCAACTGGGAAATATACGTGACCACAATGCTGGCTCAGAGTTTCTTGGACTTTGTCACTGAAAATGCACTGGAACAGCTAGTCAGTACACCCACAAGAGGCTCAAATTTCCTGGACATAGTACTCACTAACATGGGAAAGCATTGCACCCCCCCCCATGTGATGCCCTCCCTGGTATGATTGTACTATAAATCAGTCTTGTTCAATGTAATTATCAAACTAGATACCCTATCAAGCTGAAAAACAGTTAAGAATTTTTCAAAGTTAAATTCATCCCTACTAAGTGACGGTATGAGACATTTCAAAGCCTCCAATGCAGAGGTGTACACCACTGCCCTGTATAACAAATTAAGCAGTTGTATAGAATTGGCTGTACCTGACCAGAATAAAACCAGGTTTTGCCAAAAAGGCAAGCCACCCTGATGGCTCCCTAGTATAAATAGGCTATACAATAAGAGAAAAAAAAAACTAATGTCCAAGGAAAAGAGGGAACTGGTTCAGCACTCTATAGCTTAAACTTAAACAAGCAAATTAGAGATCTTCTTAAGGCCGCCAAAGCTAATTATGAAGTAAAAATAACCTCCCTAGCTAAGGTTAATCACAAGGCATTCTTTAACTATGCCTAAAATCTAAAAGGGAATACCCAGCTATGCACTGAACTCATTGCTATCTTATCCCCCCTTTCCAAGCTCCTGGAGAAATGTATTCACTCCCAAGTGATGCACTTCTTATCCTCTCACAATCTCCTCTCCTTCAGACAGCATGGAATCCACCCAAACCGCAGTACAACTACTGCTCTTCTCTCCTTTACTAACCAGGTTAACCAACTCAGAAACAACAACAACTCTGTATCAGTCATATTCTTAGATCTATCTAAAGCATTTGACATGGTCTTGCATAACCTACTTTTAGACACTCTATCTACCATGTCCTTTGCCCCCTCCACTACTGCCTGGTTCAAAAACTACCTCTCTGACAGAAAACAGTCAGTCAAATGGTAAGGTGTATTATCACCGCTACTACCCTCTACCATAGGTGCTCCACATGGATCAATACTGGGGCTTCTACTATTCACCATTTTCACCAACAAACTACATACCTCCACCCAGCATGCATCACTGATACAATACGCAGATGACTCAACCCTAATCTGTTCAGCCCCATCCATAACTACTCTACAAAAGCTAACCCAAGAGTCCTTTTGCTCTGTGGAAAAATGGATTACTGATATCCAACTAATTCTAAACCCCAACAAGACCAAATTACTTCTTTTCACCCCCAACAAATCCAGAAAAACACCTCCTTCTTTCACTATCACCTCCAAAAACTGAACCACAATCCCTCCCTCCCCCATACTAAGCTACTTGGTATTGAAATAGATAAGGGCCTTAATTTTGATGTCCATATCTCTAAAACCATTAAAAAAGTACATAAAAAAACTAGGAACTTTATACAAACACAAAACCTTCCTATCAGACCAAGCACGAATCACCCTAGCCCAAACCCACCTTTTGTCTACCCTATTGTATGCATCACCAATCCTAACCCACATCAGGAAAACTGATCTAGACAAACTAGAATCTTGTTACAATAAGATTGCAAAATTCGCAAATAACTCCACTTTTAGAAGCCACCATTGTATTGCCCTAAAGGAGTTACAGTGCTTAGAACTCCCTCAAGTAATCAGTTACCACCAACTAGTGCTCACCTTTAACATACTAAACAATCCCCACAAAACTCCAGCCCTAAACCAACTACTGAACCAATATTCAGCAAACCGTCCACTATGCTCATCTAACAAAACCCTGCTCTACATATCCAAAGCCAACAATACTGCAGGGAAAGTTCTTCTCTCTCATACAATTGCTAGGAAATGGATTAACCTCCCCCAAAATATCTCTTCTGCATAATCTATCTTAATGTTCAAAAAGTTACTTAGGTCACACCTCTTGCAATCCTGGCTCTGTCCTTGCATCACATAATGCTTTCCTGCTCTCCACCAATTCTTCCTACATTCCTCTCTTCACTGCTCACTTTCTCTCTAATACTGTTGCCAAACACTGCCATACATGGCCTACTATGTGGAAATTGTTATGTCTTCTGTGATATATCTTTTGATAGCATTGGTAAAACTGGAGTTTTTCCCTCCCAATTTCTGCCATCCAGGGTCTACTATGTTTAAATTAAGTTTGCTTGGAAAAACACATTGTAAATTTTATATTGATTGTAAGATTTTATTCTTTTAATTGTAAAACTACCAGTGTACATATTATTTGATGTGGAGTTTTTCTCCCCGGGCCTCCGCTGTAAATGGACCTTGTCCAGTCAGACTTTCCCGGTAAACAAATGTAAAATAAATAAAAAAATAAAATAAAAATAAATTGTGGATGGCACCACCCATACTCAACTAGAGGTAATAGCCAACCTGCTAGCTGACAGATTGGGAACAAACTTCACCCCCTGTCCACTCCAGTCTTTCCCCAAGGTATACCTGCCACCATTCCTCAGCCTATTATCTCAGGAAAGCAGATCACCTTGGATCTCCAAGGCCAAAACATAGCGTCAATGGGACCACATAACATCCCAGTTTGCCTTTTAACAACTTAAAATATGACATAGCCAACCTGTTTAACTACAACCTGCGAAATGGCTAGGCTCTGGTGGAATGGAGGACAGCAACAGTAATACCTCTGCACAAAGGGGGGCCATCAGCCGACCCTGGGAATTATAGGTCCATAAGCTTGACTAGCCTCATCTGCAAGGCCATGGAAAGAATAATTATTAACATTGGCCTTATTAACAAGGAAATAGGTAATCTCCAAACTCTGGACCCATCCCAGTTCAGATTTGTTAAAGGCAGATCATGCCTGTTAAACATGGTTGACTTCTTCAAGAAAGTCACCAAGGACCTAAACGAGAGAAAAATAGTTCCAAGGCATTTGACTCAACCCCTCACTCAGGTTTTATACAGAAACTCTCCAGACTGGGAAGTAACCCCCAATTTTACCAGATGGGTAGCCAACTGGCTCACTAACAGGACACATACTGTCAAAGTGGGTGACTTCACTTCTACCAAAAGACTAGTCACCAGTGGTATACCACAGGGTTCTGTGCTAGGCCCCTTACTGTTTGGAATTTATTTCTCAGAAGTACAGGCAGACTTTGATGGCTTATGGCTGACCAAGTTCACTGACATTTGCAAATGGGGAACAATCACTTTGTGTTCCAACAATGTTAATATACTGCAGACTGGGTTAACACAGATAAATGATTGGTGCTGTAGCCACAAATTAAAGGTAAATGCAAAAAAATGCATTATTATTATTCCCTTTGAAAAAGCTGACATCCCTGCTAATTACATTAGAGACAACACCCTCCTATGTGTAGACCCATTGGTACGTGAAATTGGTACTCAGATTGATAGCAATCTGAACTTTGATTATCATGTATTCACAGTGGTAATGAAATCCTTCTATGTGCCACATCTTAAAAGTAAAGGGATTGAATCTAGATCTGTGGATGTTATAATTCCATTATAGTCAGCCATCATCAGACCAATAATTGAGTACAATGCTCCTTTATGCATGTACCTCACCAGACGCCTGCAACATTTGGAGAGACCACAGAGATTTTGCACCAAGAAATTACAGGGCACACAAAACAAGTCTTACATGGAAAGACTGAAAGCCCTGACACTTTATTTTGTCTCCTACAGGTTGCTAAGGGGTGATCTGTGCCTGGCTTAGAGGGCAGTCTCTGACCAGCCATGATGGAAATGAAAGACATTTGTAAATCAAAGTGTCTGATGATCAGTCACTCCAGAGATATTAACCTAGCCTCTGACATGAACAGATCATGCTGGAAAGATAGATAAATCTCCCAGAGACTGACACTTCTTTAGAACAAGCTCCCATTTCACATGAAACAGGGCCCCTCCCTAACCATCTTCAAATGAAACCTAGATAAATGGATGAGTGACAACTAATTCACTCCTGGGGTGGTACCAATGCCCCCCCTGGACAAATGAAGTCACTATTATTGACCATAGGTACTTAGCTATGCGAATTTCACTCACCTAACCACCGACAATTAGGACAACTCTGGATAAATATGACTAGATTTGTAAGGGCTCTGGGGCCAATAGCCTGGTAACCTTCTATGAACCCATTAACAACAGTCAAAAAATAGATGACAGAAAACCGGGTATAATAGTCCATAAAAAGACAAAAGTAGCATTGATCATTGAAATTGCTACACCCAGTGATTGAAGTGTCTTACAACACAGAGATGCAAAGTCATAAAATATCAGGATTTGCAGGAAGAAACAGGAGAAGTGTGGAAGAAAAAATATTTCCAATAGTAGTAGGAGCAATGGGTCTAATAAAAAAGAATTGACAGTTATAACTGGACCTGTACCGACTGGCTAGATAGTGCGAGGATGCCTGAGGAGTGCAGAAAAAGATTTTTAAGAACAAGGGTGATGTGCAGAGCTGTAGTAACTACAGATGGATAAAACTGATCAGTCACAGCATGAAATTATGGGAAAGAGTAGTGGAAGCTAGGTTAAGAAAGGAAGTGATGATTAGTGATCAACAGTATGGTTTCATGCCAGGAAAGAGCACTACAGATGTGATGTTTGTACTAAGAGTGTTTATGAAGAAGTATAGAGAAGGTCAGAAGGAGTTGCATTATGTCTTTGTGGACTTAGAGAAAACATATGACAGGGTGTCTAGAGAGGAGTTGTGGTATTGTATGAGGAAATTGGGAGTGGCAGAGAAATATGTAAGAGTGGTACAGGATATGCACAAGGGTAGTGTGACAGTGGTGAGGTCTGCAGTGGCAGTGACAGATGCATTTACAGTGGAGTTGGGATTACATCAAGGATCATCTCTGGGCACATTTTTTTTTGCAATGCTGATGGACAGGTTGACAGATGAGATCAGACAGGAATGTCCGTGGGCTATGATGTTTGCAGATGACATTGTAATCTGCAGTGAAAGTAGAGAACAGGTTGAAGAGAACCTGAAGAGGTGGAGATATGCTCTAGTGTGGAGAGGAATAAAGGTCAGCAGGACTAAGACATATGTGTGTGTGTGAATGAAAGGGAGGATAGGGGAATGGAGAGGATGCAAGGAGTAGAGCTGGTGAAGTTGGATGAGTTTAAATACTTGGGATCAACAGTTCAGAGTAATGGTAAGTGTGGAAGAGAAGTGAATAAGAGAGTACAGGCAGGGTGGAGTGGGTGGAGAAGAGTGTCAGGAGCATTTTTGTGACAGAAAGGTACCAGTAAAAGTGAAAGGGAAGGTCTACAAGAGGGCAGTGAGACTAGCTATGTTATATGGGTTAGAGATGGTGGCACTGACAAAAAGGCAGAAGTTAGAGCTGGACATGGCAGAGTTAAAGATGTTAAGATTTGCACTGGGTGTGACGAAGGTGGACAGGATTATGAATCAGTGCATTAGAGGGTCAGTTCAGTTTGGATGGTTTGGAGACAAAGCCAGAGAGGTGAGATTGCATTGGTTTGGACTTGTGCTGAGGAGGGATGCTGGGTATCTTTGGAAAAGGATGCTAAGGATGGAGCTGCCAGGTAAGAGGAAAAGAGGAAGGCCTAAGATAAGGTTTATGGATGTGGTGAGAGAGGACATGCAGATGGTTGGTGTGACAGAGTAAGATGCAAAGGACAGAAAGAAATGGAAACAGATGATCCACTATGGTGACCCCTAACAGGAACAACAGAAAGAAGAAGTAGAAGAAGAAGAAGAAGAAGAAGAATTATTATACGTGCTACAAAAACATGCAACTCCATGTGAATTTCGGAATAAAGTAAAATAGGGCATATTCAGGGTGTTTAGAAGAGCAGTCTTGGCTAACATCAAGGACATAAACAATGCTAATTTCATGAACTTTAATTTTACCTTGACTTAGGAATGGGGTTCATTCCAGCCATGTTATTGGAGCTTCAAAAGACTTGGAGAAATAAAGCTGACGGAGAAGCCATATTGTAAATCTGAAGTAACCGAATTAGGAATTTAGTTGTCTTTCAGTAGTGCTGTCATTAGTATACAATACACAATCTATGCTGAATAGGCATAACAACTCATTAAGAAAAAGTGAGAAAGTGGTTGAAGTACAAATCCCTGTACTGAATATTTTTAAGATAGTCTAAAGGTATTATTTGTGTCAACAGTAAAAGGTCTGTGAGGCAGGCAGCTGTCAAACCTTTGCAATCTTTCAGGAGCAAAACCAATGTCTTTCAGCTTGTTCATAAGCAAATTAAACAAAACAAGTGTATTTGTCTGTTCACCTTTTTCCATATTATGATAGATTTTGTTAATTAGTTTGTTTAAAGCAGTGTAAGGCAGTGATTGTACTATACTGTGGCTGAAGTCATGTTATTTATTTAAATGTATATCATATTCAGTAACATACCTGACCTATTGCCCATTTCAGTTTATCAGATGTGTTGCACAGAATGACACATTTTACTGCAGCACTGACTGCCCCATCTGATCAGTGAGACTTCAACCTTTATTACTCCAGACCAGAAGCGATTGATATGTCAGAACTACTGGCCACCTTGACTCTTACCCAAATCAGTTCTGAAGCCACTAGACCAAATCTTCAATCCAATAATGATATATAACCTCACTATACATGCACCCTCCTTTAGTGATCACTGACCCATAACTTTCTATGCACATAATCTATCATTAAAATGTAAACCTAAACATATCAACTTCAAACCCCAAACCATTCATAATATCACTAATCTTAAAAACTATCTTGTCAGCCTTGATTGGTCTCACTTACTTGCCATAAAAGACCCTGATGAAGCAGCTAATGATCATACTGGTACCCTACTGCACTTTGACCTCACAAATATGTCTCCTTGAATTAGGTGATGAAGCATGGCACAACTGGAAATGCAACCACGCCACAGATTCCTGAGCCAGATATAACTCATTACAAAACCTAGCCAAGCAATCCATCCACAGACACAAAAACAATCAGTACCAAAAGAAACAAAGCTCAGTTTTTGCCAACCCTAAAAGATTCTGGAGCAAAATCAACCTGTTGACTGGTCAAAACATGCCACACAACTTCACTTTACTGAATACTCCCCTAACACCATCACAGACAAACTCTCATAGGTTTATAGGTTCGTAGGTTCATAGGAGATTACAAGGCTAATGGCTTAAGAGCCCTTACAAGCCTAGCCAGTATAACCTGATTTTACCCAAAATGTAGCCCCTAGAGGCAAGAAGGCAGCATAGGTTTGTGCATATGTCTTGAGTATTTTACAGATTGCCCCTATCTGTAAGTGCTTTTAATCACAATAGAAACTACCACGTCCTTGAAATACCTTGTCATTTGGCTAGTCCAATCTTTACACTTTCAACTACACATTCAACACATAGACAAAATGATCAATATACTATTGTTCTGGGTGAACAAACCATCACCTCTTCTGTCCAAACCAGGCAAAGCTGCCATAAGCAAAGGAATACTCTTATCTCAACTGGAATATTGACTACCCATTATAGCTGCAGCCTCAAAGAAAAATGTCACCACCTTACAAACCATCAACAATAAAATCTGTCAATTCCTTACTAACTCCCCCAGTAGTGAACACCACTGCCTAACTCACACCAAAGATAAATGGCTCCCAGTTCATTTGAAAGCCAACTTCCTACTAGATTACAAATTCACAAAGACCTTTTCACGAGACATCTTCCTCTTTTCACCAACCCCCCCATATATAATTGTAGAAGTATCTTATCAATCTCAACCCACCCTAAAACTCCAGCAACTAAACTTCATTTCACTGACCATGCATTCTCCATCCTAGCACCTAAACTATGGAACTCCGTTACTCCGTAAATCAGAGACATCCCAAAGTATTTGGACTTCAGACAGCTCAAGGAACATCTCTTCACTCAAACAAAGTGAAGATGAACCCCGTAGTTTTCATTATCCATATTTCACCCTTTTCTTATCTCATCAGATCATCCCTCACTTACTGCCTCAAAGCCCCAAAAATATTCAAAAAGAAATATAGGCAAAGGCACTCAGATATGGAAAATTTCACAATAAAGAAAATCATACCACAAAGAGGGAATACAGGAAAGAAGATTAGTAAAGCAGAAGTTAAAAAGTAGAATCTGAAATATAGAATGCCTGCGAAGTGAAGGATTTCATGTAGAAGGCCTAACACAGGTTATATCACAGCATGATGGAACCAGTCCCCAAAGTAATGAGAAACAGGAAGATCAGGATACATCTGAAGAAGAAATATAGACATGGGAAAGAAAAAGAGATTTAATATGGTGTAATATTTATGCAAAGGAGAAAGCAAAACTAATCAATACAAAAAGAGCAGCATCATAGATATTTGAAGAAAAATACAGGCAGAGGAATCTAGACATGGAAAACTTTACAATACAAAAAACAAGAAGACAAAGAGGAAAAGTAGAAAAGAGATCAGTAATGTAGAAGTTAAAGAAATAGAAACTGAGGTTATGGAGCACCTGCGAAGTGAAGGATTCAGTGTAGAAAATCTAACTCAGAAAGCACCACAGCAGTATAGAGCAATAGACATCCAAATTGAGGAGAAACCAGTGGAACAGGGATGAAATAGTCAGTTGCCATATGAAGATATTTTGAAGCCTTCCACAAGAAACTAGTATAAACATTCACTTAAAGCTGGACAGCAAGGGAAGGAACAGCAAACTGTGGCAACTCTGGACAGTCAATGTTGAGGAGTGATAGGCCAGTGAGTCCCCATATGACAGAGCAATGGATGACACAGGATGAAATTGAAGAGAATGTGCCACAGGAAGATACAATAGAACTTTCTATAGAATGCTCGCAGACAAGAGAGAACAAAAAATGTGCCCTCAGCTTACAAGAAAATGAGCTAAGAGAGCATTGCTTGACTTGATAGAGATAGATTGATAGACATATTAAGATCAATGAAAGAAATAGACTGAAGAAGGACAATAAAACCCTAAAAGTCAGAAGTTTGATAAAACAAATAAACACAGTAATTAGTACTGTCCATAGAGATCCATGTGAAATAAAAGAAGTAAACAGCATATATTACTGTGCAGCAAAATTAATAACAGATAAAATTCTACCACAAGAACACAGGGAAGTAGTGAAAGGAATGGGAGGAATCGAATACCATCATGGAAGTATCGAGTCGAGAAAATTATAAAGCAGTTAAGACAAGAAGTGTCACCGTTAGAGGAGTATAGAAGAGGGAACAGATCAAGAAAAATACTCAGAAAGATAGATGTGATAAAAGCAATGTGCAGTTTTATAACAGATCTGGATCTATCATGCACTCTCGTAAATACTAAACTAAAACGTTCAACACAGAAATAAAAATTTAGTAGATACAAAGATAAATATTAAGGAAATGTATAGAATAAGAAATCTATTGATGACCCTAAAAGGTTTTATAGAGAATTGGGAAACAAGGTAAAAGGAGTTGAAAGACCACCCAAAAAAAATAGATACATTTTTGAGAAGTATTTATGAAGATCCTGTGAAACAAAACAAATATGCTAAATGGGTAGAAGAAGTAAAAGGAAATAAAAGAAGTACAAAGATACAGGATATGAAATGGGATGAAGTAACAACCAGAGAGATTGAAACAAAGTTAAGAAAAACCTCTAATTGGAAAACACCAGGCCCATATGCAGTACTTAACTTCTCGTTAAAAGTACTAACATCTTTGCACGAAAATTTAGCTGTGAATAAGAACTTTTTATATGTGCACCCTGAACAGACACCGGCCTGGCTAACAACTGGAAAACAATGCTCCTACTTAAGACTGAACCTGCAAGCTACCCAAAAATTATAGACTAATGTCTTGCCTTCCAACTACATATAAACTCTGAACCAGAATTACTGCTAACAGAGGTTATAGACATTTAGAAAAAAACTCAATCATGGCAATAGAACAAAACGGCAATAAAAGAAAGTCATATGGAACAAAGGATCATCTGCTGTAAATAAAGTCATAATGGAGAACTGTAAAAAAGAGAAGAATCTCAGTATGACACGGATTGACTACACAGCATTTGTATAAGATGCATCCTGCACTCATCAACTACATTACAGTAACCATGAAACAGTGGCAGACCATTTTGCAATTAAGCCATGATAAAGGACAAATTATTATTCCAGGGATAAAATTCCAGAGGGGATATTCCAGGGTGACTTCCTGTCACTTCTGATATTCTGTCTTGCCCTTAATCCATTAAGCTACTTAAAATATTAGGCCATGGCTATAATTTGACTCCTAGAAAACAAAGTTTAAAGTCTCTCATCTTCTCTTTGTCGATGATTTAAAACCATATAGCTCATCAGATGAGGAACTGAAAGCACAACTGCAAGTAGACAAAATTTTTTTCTGCTGATACAAGAATGTCATTTGGTCATGATAAGTGTGAACAGCAACCTTTAAAGCATGAAAACTGCAGCACCAAGAAAACATCAGTTTGGGACAAGAATGTTATATAAAAGAACTTGAGCAAGAGGGAGTGTTAAATATTTGGGAATTGATGAAGGATCAACAATAAAACATGAATGAATGTGAATAAAACTTAGTAAGGAATACTTTAGAAGACTTAAATTAATCCTGAAAACAATGTTGACATCAAGAACAAAATCCAAGCTATAAACCAATTTGCTCTTCCTGTCCTAACTTACAGTTTTGGAGTGATTGACAGGCCCCAAAATGTGTTGGATAGATTAGATAAGAAAACAAGAAGGATGCTTCATGCTCACCAAATGATTTATAAAAATGAGTGCATACCAAGACTATATCTTCCTCATTCTGAAGGAGGGATGGGCCTCCTTGAAATTGATTATATGTATAGTCCTGCAATCATGTGACTGCACACACATCTGCTGACCTCAAAGGACCCAAATGTATTGAATGTTTTGAAACATGAATAGAATAAATCTAAAATTACTTCCCTGCTTAGTCTAGCAGAAGCATACTGAAGTCAAGCAGGACTGGAAATCAAACCAGAAGTAGATAAAATTCAGGAAGCAAATTAATGTGCCAAAAAACAAAAGAAAGAATATAATAGTGAAGGATCCCATGAGAAGGCAAAAAATGTGTAAAACGCATAAATATAGTTGCAAGTCTACAAAACCTCTGGAAGAACCTGATGTTGATCAGGATTTAACCCAGGAATGATTAAGGAGAGGTGAATTCAAACCAAGAGATGAAAGCTTAATATTGGTGGCCCAAGATATTGGGCTATACACACATTGGTTCATATTAATTGCAGAAGGACTGTATACTAAAATGCATAATAATGTGGTAAGACTGTTGCACTGGGGGTTGTGTATACATTATGGTACTGAAGTAGCTGAAAAACACTGCAAACATGAGTCACACAGCATCATAGAAAATCATTACCAACAGTTCAAAAGATAGGTGTGAGAAAACTAAATACAGTGATCCATCAAAAGAAGAAACAAGTTTCATCGAGCATTGAAATAGAGCTACACCCAGTAACTACAGCGTCTTGCGTACATAGAGACACACAGTCATAAAATACCAGGATTTGCAGGCAGAAACCAGACCCATGTGGAAGAAAGATACCCATACAGATCCAATAGTAGTAGGAGCAATGGGTCTTATAAAAAAGAATCTACAATTGTATTTAGATATGTTACCAATACCTGTAACGACATAAAATTGTAGAAGGTGTCATTACTGGGCACATTACGGGTGCTGCAAAGAGCACTTCCATCTGACATCAAAGATTGAAACAATACCAATTTCATGAACTTTAATCAAACTTTGACTTAGGAATGGGGTTCACTCCCGTCATGGTAATAGAAACCCAAACGATTTGGAGAAATTAAAAAGTGAAGCTGAATCCTGTAGCTGTCTCACACCCTATTATCCCTATTTCATTTTCTTATTTCATTAGATCATCCCTCACTTACTGCCTCTCAGTCATCCTACTTTCCTCATCTTTTGTATTTCTGTCACACTTCCTCTCCTTTCTTCTCTTCTTCCCTCTGCATGCCTCTTTCTCACATTTTCTCTGTCTTCTCCCAATGGTATCCTCTCTGCAACTATCCTCACTTGCCTCTTTTAATGTCTTCATACCTCTCTATGTAATGACATGCTACCATACCTGTAGCATAAGTCATCCCAATCATTACAGCTACAAATTATCCAATAGGTTCTGCAAACATAATTCCATTTTCCATCCATGTTCTAACATTGTTAACTGCTTCTTGAACTTAATGTTGTAGCATATTCTTGCATGTGTAAATATGTATATGTATTTGTTTTTGTTTTTTAGCATATCTTTGTATATGTAAATATGTTTTGTTCATTTCTTTTGTGATCCTATTTAACTGGGCTGTGCCTGGAAATAGTCCATTGAAATCAGTACACTACCCCAATAAACAAATCTAAACAAACAAACAAACAAATGAATAAGAAATAAATAGACAAATAAATAAATAAATACATTTGGTGTCCTAGCTCCTCATAACTTTATCTCTGCTGGAATGTTTTATCTGTTTTGATTGCTTTTAATATTATAATGGACTTATATATTGCATGGCTGAAAATACATGCTTAACTGATCACCTCCCAAACCAATAAATCAAACCAGACAAGTAGTCATGGTTTGCTGGTTGTGCACTGGACTGGCAGTGTGTAGGGCACAGGTTGTAGAACTGTGTGGACAAACAATCGTCTGCCATTTAAAGTGGAGGATTAATGCTATTAGCTGTTAATGAACCATTTCCTATAGTCCATGCTTTGATTAATTCAGCATCCGTTTGTCCATTGTGTGACTGAAAAAGTCACTTAACTTACCAGTGGTCTTGGGCAATCGAGAAACAGGACTTAGATACACAGTGGACTTCTGGACCACATGCCTAGTAACTACTTATGCAAGTACAGCAAGATTAAATAAGTTAACAAAAATGTTAAAAACATACTTACAGAAAGGCAAGTTGTGATTTATTTCGGTACTCCCACACCCATATATACAGAAGTATACAGTAACTCCATGACTGCTGATCCTAGGGGTTAAAGGGAGCATGTTTTCACTCCTACAATAAAATAGTCTCATAGTTTAGAATATTAATATATTTAACAAATTGGGACTTGCTAGGCTCAGTGCCCATTTAATTGAAAAAGCAAATCATTAAATCCCAGAGGTTGAAAGTCAATTTCACTGAAATATCATTTCATCAAATTCCATATAACTGAACCATCATATAGTCAAAATTACTGAATATAATTTTTTAATTATTTTTTTTTCAGGATCAAGACCCTTGACCCCCACCTCCCCAAGAAGGAGGCAAGTACCACATAACCACTTATTTAACACCATTATCTCCATGCTCACACAACTGTGGAAGAAAAATATACTGCACACAGTTATTGCAGCCTGTTCTCAAATATAAACCACATCAGCAGGGATTAGTAACTCCAAGTATCAGATACGCTATACCAGATGATATGTTTAGCAATGAGGGTTAGCAGAAATTGGACCCCCCTACCCTCAGTGCTGGAAGTGGTGGTCCTGCAAAATCAGTTTTAATTCTGTATCCCTTGGGTCCAGTTTACTTTGGGGTATCATTTGACATACACTCTCACAAATCTTGTGCTGAGAATTTACTGGAGATTTTCCTTCCCAGGTACCCTGAGATGTTGTGATAATAACTCAGACTTGCACTGTCCTTGTTTAGATCTGGAGCCATGATGCTATGTATGGACCTTGTCTGAGTTCTAAAATTAGCTGCCAGAATTCTGGTAACAAGATACATGTCACTCAATAGACCCATTATAGAATACAATGCCCCTTTTGGTATGTACCTCACAAGCTATCTACAACAACTGGAAAGGCCACAGAAATTCCTCCCAAAGAGGATTACTGGCCTCAAACAGATGCCCTATGTAGACCGTCTCAAAAAACTGCAGCTTTACTCCATCGCATATCGCCTACTCAGAGGTGATCTCTGCCTAACACACAAAGCTATGTCAAACCCAGAGCTTTTGGACATGCTCCACTTAAAGAAATCCCAATCCCTCCAAGCTACATGCTCTAGGAACCTAAACCTTGTCACCACAATAAACAGAACATGCTGGAGGGATAGATTCCTGTTCCAGAGACTTCCCATACTCTGGAACAATCTATCTATCTAGATCAAACAAAGGTCCTCATTAGCACTCTTCAAGAAAAATCTTGATGATTGGATGGGAGATAGGAAATTCACCCTGGGGATCACCTCTGTGGCTCTGCTCAACAGGGGCATAGAAAAATAATTTTCTAGGGTGGTGAAAGCCACGGTACCTTTTGGCTAGGCTTATATAGGCCCTAGGGCCAATAGCCTAGTACCTACCTATGAACCTATGAACCTATGAACCTATGTCTATGCATTTTCAATTCCCTGTCTTCCCTTACACAATTGTTTTAAATCATAATCTTCAATTTTAATTGTGTTTTTGATCTTAATGTCATCTCTGTAGTATTTTACCAAAGCTACAAGGTTGCTTGCATGAGGTTTTGTTTTGACGTTGTTATATGTTCCTGGATTTTGAATCCTGGTCCAAATAAGGTCTGATCTCAGATGAGACAGATCCTGTTACTCCCTACCCTGTTAATTTCATTACAAAGCCACTGACCTGGATACTGACTTTGTATCCTGGCTCTTTGTTCCCTTTTTTACATACATAGTACAGCTATAAGTTATGAAGCACAGTGTGATAGTGTTATTTAAATGCTCGCTTTGTCCAGAACACTCTGAAGCACTTATTCAGACTTTTTGATAACTACTTGTACCCTTGGTATGTGAACTGCTCCTTCTTTTGCTATTTTTAGTGCCATTCTGTTGTTCTCATCATGTTCCTCGTTTTAGTATGACCTTTGCCTTTGTTAATACTAACAGTACCAGGATCATCTCCTTTAAAGAGATCTCCTATTTCTCTCAATTGCTCTTGATGGCTGATTCGTTTGACATCAGCAGTAATGAGCCCTCTCCTATGCCAGATGCCTGGCAATACATGAAGTCAGGATTTGTACCATGTAATCACTGTCTGTATAGATGCTCTTAAGGGTCTAACAACTGGTCTTGTTCCAGTCTATCAAGAGCAACTCCTCCAACCTCCACCGACAAACTCCCTTTCCTGAACTATCCTGTCTGAGTAAATTAGATTGCACAGTTGATGATAAAACACCCTTTGTACAAATGCTAGTATTGGGAACCATCTGTGCATTAGACTGGAGCACACTCAACAAGCTGCATGCCTACCCTCATTGCTAAGCCTTATTCTGTATATTTGGCAACATATGAGGGGCTGCCTGGCACGTAAAGAGTTATGGTGCTTCCCTGGCACATACAGAGTTCTAGTGTGAATATAATCCAAGGGACTTCTACTCAGACACCTGCGGGTTATTTATGCAGCTGGCAAATAGGAAGCCATTCTAAGAAGCTATCATTCCCCAGGGCAGCCTTGCAGCACATATTTAACTTTGATATGTTTTGCTTGCAATACGAGCAGAAAATTAAACAGTGGTATTTCTGTGCCAGCTTCACCAGTCACGATTAGCTTTTCACATTTTCTCATTCTCCATTCCCTCTTCTGATGGGCTGAAGCCTCTAGAAAAGTAGTCCAGAATTTTGAAATCAAGCTCCTCTTTATATCACTGACAGATATCATTAGTGTCCCCACGGTGCTCTATCTAGATATTGAAATCCTTGTGTCTTTCTGGAACTCATAGTGCAGGTAAAGATTCCAGTTATATTTTATTCGTATTGAATGATGTTAAAGCCTCGTTTGATCTAACAAAGGGCACTCATTTGTCTTTCATGTAATATGAATGTGAAAGATGTTTTCATTACCTGTTTATTTATTTTTGGGGGGGATTTAAACATTATTTAGTTACAGCTCTGATGCCTGTAAGTTTTGTTTTTTACCTCATTGCCTACAAGCTTATCATCTGCATAATAGAGCAGGGCAATATGGAAATTTAAATTAAGAAATTCCTGCATTAGTTGGTTGCTGGAGACAGGTGGAAGTCTCGTGATATCCTTGTTCAAGTGTGATGCTGATTTACTAATATAAAAGCAAATTTCTTCGGTTAATTTTAACACTGAACAATGTTTAGAATCTGTAATTCCTGTCAGCTGTTGGGAAAATCTTCCTCTTTTTTGTTCAGCAGCAAGGAAATCCAGCATACTACTGGACAGGATGAGTGGATGTGGTAGTACTTTGTTAATCTCTGGGCAATCACTGTTAAGGCAGTGACTTCTGCTGGTCTTATGCACTGACCAATATGGAGTATTGGAAGGTAAGTTTACTACTTTCTGAATATTCTTAAGCCTCTATTTTTTTTTTAAGTTATGACTTTTTCTGTTTCGTTTCTAGGTACTGTCTAATGAACTTTGATGTATATGCTTTCACTTCCTCTATAATGTCGAGTCACAGTGCACAGACATTTTAGTAGTTTACAAAAAGATCCTAATAACAGATGAATTGTATCAGTTCTTAATGAGGAATTTTAGTAAGACGTCCAAATCAAAGATTACAGAGTTTCTTTACTACTTCTTAAGAGCTTCAGAAATAATAATTGCCTTCCTCCCAGACATCATAGAAACAACAAAATCTTCTTTCACCATGCTCTTAATTAGTTCTGTGCTACAGAGGTTTAGAACCTATCCACTACTTTTGAGAATGCCATTACCAATGATACTTAGAGAAGGGGTTGTAAGACCTGTTCATGCTTAAATGTTTTTTTATTTATTTATCTATTAATACATTAATTTTATTTGCCTTGATAACTAGACCTCTGAACATCAACCCGGTCTGTGTCCCACTCCACATCCACATCCCTTAATAATTTTAGTATTTTTGCCCCTTTTGGTGGTACAGCAATTACCACTGTAGAGAATGTGTCCTTATTTGACAAGTTAAATACATTCATCTTTCCTTTCTTGTCAAGGTTATTCCCATGTTCCATATGAATTGTAATGTTTGAGAAACATGTGAACAGTTAACTTCTCAAAAGCTCTGTTTGTAAGTCTGTCATTATGACACACATTTGTTTATATTGTCCTCGCATGGTCCCATCTAGAGTAGAAGTTGCTACATGATTTTATGTTTTCTGGTGTTAATCTCATGTGTGGTGCAGTGGAGAGATTAAAGAAAAAATGGATCTGGGTAAAATCCTTTGAAATTATTTTTCGTAATGTATCCAAGTATGGCTCTGGGTTCTGATAGCCCCATAATGCAACTGTTAGTAATAGACCTACCTTATTGCCTAAAACTCCCTTCCTGGCTTCAGCTTCACAGTTATTTACTTTGCATTCACTTTGCACCACCCACCTTTTGCAATCCTAGTCAGAGTAGCTTATCTTTTCATCCCTGAGATTATCTTGGTTGTGTAAACAGTTTCCTAACTCTTTATGTGTTTCAAGCTAAGCTTGTTTTTTCATTTTACAAAATGCTGTTTTGTTCATTACACTATTGTCCCTCCTCCTATCTTTCTTTAATTCATTGTTATTTTGCAATCGATTTATCTCATTTGTACTCTCACTTACTTACTTGCCTATCAAATCAATCAGTATCCTTTGTCAACGTTGTAGATGTTTGACCATGCTCTCTCTATTTGTTTTATTTATTTTTGCTGTAGTACTGTGCAAAAGAAGGTATGTTTTAATTGTGCTGAAATAAATATCTCTTTAGTGAATCTTTTCCTTCTTTTTATTCGCTTGGCCCCACAAAATATAGCAAGATGGCTTAGAAATCTATCCAGTTTCTTTTCTATGATCCATTTTCTTAGATCTCGTTCACAATTTTAATACTTGGAATTTTAATACCTACCTAGATTAGCATAACTTTGGACACATTTTAAACAAATTACAGGGGAGATAAATTATAACCATCATATTGTATTGGTTGAGACCTTACATCGTGGCTTGTTTCAAATTCATGTATACTGATCAGCTCCCACGTGTCCTTAGACCCTAGTCCTAAACTTATATCTATAGGAAATGGTAGACCCTAGTCCTAAACTTATATCTATAGGAAATGGTCTTAATGGTAGGTCTAAGCTTCAAAATAGTTGAAAGGTAAGGGAGGTCTTTGGGTTGTTTCCTTTCTTGTGATACTTAAAATGAATTTTCTGGAATTTTTAAACTACTTTCTGATCTTAGTCTACATTTTTATCCCCAACAATATTTTTGCTAAGTGATTTTCTGATTTCAACAAAATTTTATTTTATCTTTTTTACTTTTCATTAAGATCAAAATATCAGGTCTACTATCAGAATTTAACTGATACTAGTTTGTACAATCTTTTGGTTCTAGTAATTCAGGTCTGAATCTAAAGCCTAGTTACAAGGCTGAAATAGGCCGTGAGTTATTGAAAACTGCAATACTATTCATTGAAAGAATATAAAGTTTTGCTAAGACTAAAACAGCTGCAGTTTATCACTCTGTTATCTTTCTACAACTGATTCTTCTGTCTTGATCCACCTTTTGACTTTTTATGAAATTCTGCATTGCACAGTTTTGCATTTGCTGCAGAATCTGATGTATTATATGAACTGTAGCAACATCACCTGTCACAATGAGTTGAGACTTACAGATGTGTGGGTGGTGCAAGCAAGCAAGACGCTTAATGGCTATAGCTGAGATAGAGAACTGAAGTAGCAATACCTTGTGCTAAGAGATAGAAAATAAAATAAAATCATGGCAAGTTTTCAACACCATAAAAGCACTTTTAATTAATATACCAAGAAGAAGTATTAAAGCTGATATCCTCAGTTATTAAAACATGAAGTTTATTAAAGTTAGTTAGAAGTACCTCAACAGCTGAGAAAAATATATATTTCTATATCTGGAATTTTACCCACAACATATAATCAATGGCATAAGAAGAACAATACAATAGAAAATACCCCAAAGAAATCTGTCAAATAATCACTGCTATTCAAAAATGTTATATTACAAACTAGAACAGCTTTACATAACAATCAGTTAAAAAGTTTGATTCTAAGCATCCAGCAGATGTAATATGAATATTGGTCATTAACAGGATTTTGTAATGGAGGATATGAAGGTGTGATGTTTTTCTGATAAATCACATACAGAAATTAATGGATAAACTTGATCAGGGGAAAAGAACAGGAGATGTAACCTCAACTTCTTAGTATGGCCTGAAGGAGC
Organism: Protopterus annectens; assembly: GCF_019279795.1. Classification (NCBI taxonomy): domain Eukaryota; kingdom Metazoa; phylum Chordata; order Ceratodontiformes; family Protopteridae; genus Protopterus; species Protopterus annectens. The sequence continues at coordinate 1,121,723,724 of NC_056726.1, forward strand.
TGTGCAGAATATGATGGACGTTAGGCACTCATTGCTCACAAACCTCAAGCATATGATTATAACGACACTGATACTGTTTCCAGAGACATTCAAAGAAAACATTCATTCAGTCTTTTGCTGTTCTTGCTCAGTAGAGAGAGGATCTAGAAAACAAAATCAACATGTATTATGGTATTATATTATGAAGAAAGAGCCTTCATTATGGGAAAAATAATATGTTCCTGAAAAACTAACAAATAATAATAGTAGGACTAATAATCTGCATGTGGCCATAGCTGTTATATGTTGGAGTAGCAGACATGTTAGAGTGATGCAGGCACTTTAGGTAGTAATAATCTGCATGTGGCCATAGCTGTTATAGATTGGAGTAGCAGACATGTTAGAGTGATGCAGGCACTTTAGGTAGTAATAGTCTGCATGTGGCCATAGCTGTTATATATTGGAGTAGCAGACATGTTAGAGTGATGCAGGCACTTTAGGTAGTAATAATCTGCATGTGGCCATAGCTGTTATAGATTGGAGTAGCAGACATGTTAGAGTGATGCAGGCACTTTAGGTAGTAATAATCTGCATGTGGCCATAGCTGTTATATGTTGGAGTAGCAGACATGTTAGAGTGATGCAGGCACTTTAGGTAGTAATAGTCTGCATGTGGCCATAGCTGTTATATATTGGAGTAGCAGACATGTTAGAGTGATGCAGGCACTTTAGGTAGTAATAATCTGCATGTGGCCATAGCTGTTATATGTTGGAGTAGCAGACATGTTAGAGTGATGCAGGCACTTTAGGTAGTAATAATCTGCATGTGGCCATAGCTGTTATATGTTGGAGTAGCAGACATGTTAGAGTGATGCAGGCACTTTAGGTAGTAATAATCTGCATGTGGCCATAGCTGTTATATGTTGGAGTAGCAGACATGTTAGAGTGATGCAGGCACTTTAGGTAGTAATAGTCTGCATGTGGCCATAGCTGTTATATATTGGAGTAGCAGACATGTTAGAGTGATGCAGGCACTTTAGGTAGTAATAATCTGCATGTGACCATAGCTGTTATATATTGGAGTAGCAGACATGTTAGAGTGATGCAGGCACTTTAGGTAGTAATAATCTGCATGTGGCCATAGCTGTTATATGTTGGAGTAGCAGACATGTTAGAGTGATGCAGGCACTTTAGGTAGTAATAATCTGCATGTGGCCATAGCTGTTATATGTTGGAGTAGCAGACATGTTAGAGTGATGCAGGCACTTTAGGTAGTAATAGTCTGCATGTGGCCATAGCTGTTATATATTGGAGTAGCAGACATGTTAGAGTGATGCAGGCACTTTAGGTAGTAATAATCTGCATGTGGCCATAGCTGTTATATATTGGAGTAGCAGACATGTTAGAGTGATGCAGGCACTTTAGGTAGTAATAGTCTGCATGTGGCCATAGCTGTTATATGTTGGAGTAGCAGACATGTTAGAGTGATGCAGGCACTTTAGGTAGTAATAGTCTGCATGTGGCCATAGCTGTTATATGTTGGAGTAGCAGACATGTTAGAGTGATGCAGGCACTTTAGGTAGTAATAGTCTGCATGTGGCCATAGCTGTTATATGTTGGAGTAGCAGACATGTTAGAGTGATGCAGGCACTTTAGGTAGTAATAATCTGCATGTGGCCATAGCTGTTATATGTTGGAGTAGCAGACATGTTAGAGTGATGCAGGCACTTTAGGTAGTAATAATCTGCATGTGGCCATAGCTGTTATATGTTGGAGTAGCAGACATGTTAGAGTGATGCAGGCACTTTAGGTAGTAATAGTCTGCATGTGGCCATAGCTGTTATATGTTGGAGTAGCAGACATGTTAGAGTGATGCAGGCACTTTAGGTAGTAATAGTCTGCATGTGGCCATAGCTGTTATATATTGGAGTAGCAGACATGTTAGAGTGATGCAGGCACTTTAGGTAGTAATAATCTGCATGTGGCCATAGCTGTTATATGTTGGAGTAGCAGACATGTTAGAGTGATGCAGGCACTTTAGGTAGTAATAATCTGCATGTGGCCATAGCTGTTATATGTTGGAGTAGCAGACATGTTAGAGTGATGCAGGCACTTTAGGTAGTAATAGTCTGCATGTGGCCATAGCTGTTATATGTTGGAGTAGCAGACATGTTAGAGTGATGCAGGCACTTTAGGTAGTAATAGTCTGCATGTGGCCATAGCTGTTATATATTGGAGTAGCAGACATGTTAGAGTGATGCAGGCACTTTAGGTAGTAATAATCTGCATGTGGCCATAGCTGTTATATATTGGAGTAGCAGACATGTTAGAGTGATGCAGGCACTTTAGGTAGTAATAATCTGCATGTGGCCATAGCTGTTATATATTGGAGTAGCAGACATGTTAGAGTGATGCAGGCACTTTAGGTAGTAATAATCTGCATGTGGCCATAGCTGTTATATATTGGAGTAGCAGACATGTTAGAGTGATGCAGGCACTTTAGGTAGTAATAATCTGCATGTGGCCATAGCTGTTATATGTTGGAGTAGCAGACATGTTAGAGTGATGCAGGCACTTTAGGTAGTAATAATCTGCATGTGGCCATAGCTGTTATATGTTGGAGTAGCAGACATGTTAGAGTGATGCAGGCACTTTAGGTAGTAATAATCTGCATGTGGCCATAGCTGTTATATGTTGGAGTAGCAGACATGTTAGAGTGATGCAGGCACTTTAGGTAGTAATAATCTGCATGTGGCCATAGCTGTTATATGTTGGAGTAGCAGACATGTTAGAGTGATGCAGGCACTTTAGGTAGTAATAGTCTGCATGTGGCCATAGCTGTTATATATTGGAGTAGCAGACATGTTAGAGTGATGCAGGCACTTTAGGTAGTAATAGTCTGCATGTGGCCATAGCTGTTATATGTTGGAGTAGCAGACATGTTAGAGTGATGCAGGCACTTTAGGTAGTAATAATCTGCATGTGGCCATAGCTGTTATATGTTGGAGTAGCAGACATGTTAGAGTGATGCAGGCACTTTAGGTAGTAATAGTCTGCATGTGGCCATAGCTGTTATATGTTGGAGTAGCAGACATGTTAGAGTGATGCAGGCACTTTAGGTAGTAATAATCTGCATGTGGCCATAGCTGTTATATGTTGGAGTAGCAGACATGTTAGAGTGATGCAGGCACTTTAGGTAGTAATAATCTGCATGTGGCCATAGCTGTTATATGTTGGAGTAGCAGACATGTTAGAGTGATGCAGGCACTTTAGGTAGTAATAATCTGCATGTGGCCATAGCTGTTATATGTTGGAGTAGCAGACATGTTAGAGTGATGCAGGCACTTTAGGTAGTAATAGTCTGCATGTGGCCATAGCTGTTATATGTTGGAGTAGCAGACATGTTAGAGTGATGCAGGCACTTTAGGTAGTAATAGTCTGCATGTGGCCATAGCTGTTATATGTTGGAGTAGCAGACATGTTAGAGTGATGCAGGCACTTTAGGTAGTAATAGTCTGCATGTGGCCATAGCTGTTATATATTGGAGTAGCAGACATGTTAGAGTGATGCAGGCACTTTAGGTAGTAATAATCTGCATGTGGCCATAGCTGTTATATGTTGGAGTAGCAGACATGTTAGAGTGATGCAGGCACTTTAGGTAGTAATAGTCTGCATGTGGCCATAGCTGTTATATATTGGAGTAGCAGACATGTTAGAGTGATGCAGGCACTTTAGGTAGTAATAATCTGCATGTGGCCATAGCTGTTATATGTTGGAGTAGCAGACATGTTAGAGTGATGCAGGCACTTTAGGTAGTAATAATCTGCATGTGGCCATAGCTGTTATATGTTGGAGTAGCAGACATGTTAGAGTGATGCAGGCACTTTAGGTAGTAATAGTCTGCATGTGGCCATAGCTGTTATATGTTGGAGTAGCAGACATGTTAGAGTGATGCAGGCACTTTAGGTAGTAATAATCTGCATGTGGCCATAGCTGTTATATGTTGGAGTAGCAGACATGTTAGAGTGATGCAGGCACTTTAGGTAGTAATAGTCTGCATGTGGCCATAGCTGTTATATGTTGGAGTAGCAGACATGTTAGAGTGATGCAGGCACTTTAGGTAGTAATAATCTGCATGTGGCCATAGCTGTTATATGTTGGAGTAGCAGACATGTTAGAGTGATGCAGGCACTTTAGGTAGTAATAGTCTGCATGTGGCCATAGCTGTTATATGTTGGAGTAGCAGACATGTTAGAGTGATGCAGGCACTTTAGGTAGTAATAATCTGCATGTGGCCATAGCTGTTATATGTTGGAGTAGCAGACATGTTAGAGTGATGCAGGCACTTTAGGTAGTAATAGTCTGCATGTGGCCATAGCTGTTATATGTTGGAGTAGCAGACATGTTAGAGTGATGCAGGCACTTTAGGTAGTAATAGTCTGCATGTGGCCATAGCTGTTATATGTTGGAGTAGCAGACATGTTAGAGTGATGCAGGCACTTTAGGTAGTAATAATCTGCATGTGGCCATAGCTGTTATATGTTGGAGTAGCAGACATGTTAGAGTGATGCAGGCACTTTAGGTAGTAATAATCTGCATGTGGCCATAGCTGTTATATGTTGGAGTAGCAGACATGTTAGAGTGATGCAGGCACTTTAGGTAGTAATAGTCTGCATGTGGCCATAGCTGTTATATGTTGGAGTAGCAGACATGTTAGAGTGATGCAGGCACTTTAGGTAGTAATAGTCTGCATGTGGCCATAGCTGTTATATGTTGGAGTAGCAGACATGTTAGAGTGATGCAGGCACTTTAGGTAGTAATAATCTGCATGTGGCCATAGCTGTTATATGTTGGAGTAGCAGACATGTTAGAGTGATGCAGGCACTTTAGGTAGTAATAATCTGCATGTGGCCATAGCTGTTATATGTTGGAGTAGCAGACATGTTAGAGTGATGCAGGCACTTTAGGTAGTAATAATCTGCATGTGGCCATAGCTGTTATATATTGGAGTAGCAGACATGTTAGAGTGATGCAGGCACTTTAGGTAGTAATAGTCTGCATGTGGCCATAGCTGTTATATGTTGGAGTAGCAGACATGTTAGAGTGATGCAGGCACTTTAGGTAGTAATAATCTGCATGTGGCCATAGCTGTTATATGTTGGAGTAGCAGACATGTTAGAGTGATGCAGGCACTTTAGGTAGTAATAGTCTGCATGTGGCCATAGCTGTTATATATTGGAGTAGCAGACATGTTAGAGTGATGCAGGCACTTTAGGTAGTAATAATCTGCATGTGGCCATAGCTGTTATATGTTGGAGTAGCAGACATGTTAGAGTGATGCAGGCACTTTAGGTAGTAATAATCTGCATGTGGCCATAGCTGTTATATGTTGGAGTAGCAGACATGTTAGAGTGATGCAGGCACTTTAGGTAGTAATAGTCTGCATGTGGCCATAGCTGTTATATGTTGGAGTAGCAGACATGTTAGAGTGATGCAGGCACTTTAGGTAGTAATAGTCTGCATGTGGCCATAGCTGTTATATGTTGGAGTAGCAGACATGTTAGAGTGATGCAGGCACTTTAGGTAGTAATAGTCTGCATGTGGCCATAGCTGTTATATATTGGAGTAGCAGACATGTTAGAGTGATGCAGGCACTTTAGGTAGTAATAGTCTGCATGTGGCCATAGCTGTTATATGTTGGAGTAGCAGACATGTTAGAGTGATGCAGGCACTTTAGGTAGTAATAATCTGCATGTGGCCATAGCTGTTATATGTTGGAGTAGCAGACATGTTAGAGTGATGCAGGCACTTTAGGTAGTAATAATCTGCATGTGGCCATAGCTGTTATATGTTGGAGTAGCAGACATGTTAGAGTGATGCAGGCACTTTAGGTAGTAATAGTCTGCATGTGGCCATAGCTGTTATATGTTGGAGTAGCAGACATGTTAGAGTGATGCAGGCACTTTAGGTAGTAATAGTCTGCATGTGGCCATAGCTGTTATATGTTGGAGTAGCAGACATGTTAGAGTGATGCAGGCACTTTAGGTAGTAATAATCTGCATGTGGCCATAGCTGTTATATGTTGGAGTAGCAGACATGTTAGAGTGATGCAGGCACTTTAGGTAGTAATAGTCTGCATGTGGCCATAGCTGTTATATGTTGGAGTAGCAGACATGTTAGAGTGATGCAGGCACTTTAGGTAGTAATAGTCTGCATGTGGCCATAGCTGTTATATGTTGGAGTAGCAGACATGTTAGAGTGATGCAGGCACTTTAGGTAGTAATAATCTGCATGTGGCCATAGCTGTTATATGTTGGAGTAGCAGACATGTTAGAGTGATGCAGGCACTTTAGGTAGTAATAATCTGCATGTGGCCATAGCTGTTATATGTTGGAGTAGCAGACATGTTAGAGTGATGCAGGCACTTTAGGTAGTAATAGTCTGCATGTGGCCATAGCTGTTATATGTTGGAGTAGCAGACATGTTAGAGTGATGCAGGCACTTTAGGTAGTAATAGTCTGCATGTGGCCATAGCTGTTATATGTTGGAGTAGCAGACATGTTAGAGTGATGCAGGCACTTTAGGTAGTAATAATCTGCATGTGGCCATAGCTGTTATATGTTGGAGTAGCAGACATGTTAGAGTGATGCAGGCACTTTAGGTAGTAATAGTCTGCATGTGGCCATAGCTGTTATATGTTGGAGTAGCAGACATGTTAGAGTGATGCAGGCACTTTAGGTAGTAATAATCTGCATGTGGCCATAGCTGTTATATGTTGGAGTAGCAGACATGTTAGAGTGATGCAGGCACTTTAGGTAGTAATAATCTGCATGTGGCCATAGCTGTTATATGTTGGAGTAGCAGACATGTTAGAGTGATGCAGGCACTTTAGGTAGTAATAGTCTGCATGTGGCCATAGCTGTTATATGTTGGAGTAGCAGACATGTTAGAGTGATGCAGGCACTTTAGGTAGTAATAATCTGCATGTGGCCATAGCTGTTATATGTTGGAGTAGCAGACATGTTAGAGTGATGCAGGCACTTTAGGTAGTAATAGTCTGCATGTGGCCATAGCTGTTATATATTGGAGTAGCAGACATGTTAGAGTGATGCAGGCACTTTAGGTAGTAATAATCTGCATGTGGCCATAGCTGTTATATATTGGAGTAGCAGACATGTTAGAGTGATGCAGGCACTTTAGGTAGTAATAGTCTGCATGTGGCCATAGCTGTTATATATTGGAGTAGCAGACATGTTAGAGTGATGCAGGCACTTTAGGTAGTAATAGTCTGCATGTGGCCATAGCTGTTATATGTTGGAGTAGCAGACATGTTAGAGTGATGCAGGCACTTTAGGTAGTAATAGTCTGCATGTGGCCATAGCTGTTATATGTTGGAGTAGCAGACATGTTAGAGTGATGCAGGCACTTTAGGTAGTAATAGTCTGCATGTGGCCATAGCTGTTATATATTGGAGTAGCAGACATGTTAGAGTGATGCAGGCACTTTAGGTAGTAATAATCTGCATGTGGCCATAGCTGTTATATATTGGAGTAGCAGACATGTTAGAGTGATGCAGGCACTTTAGGTAGTAATAGTCTGCATGTGGCCATAGCTGTTATATGTTGGAGTAGCAGACATGTTAGAGTGATGCAGGCACTTTAGGTAGTAATAGTCTGCATGTGGCCATAGCTGTTATATGTTGGAGTAGCAGACATGTTAGAGTGATGCAGGCACTTTAGGTAGTAATAGTCTGCATGTGGCCATAGCTGTTATATGTTGGAGTAGCAGACATGTTAGAGTGATGCAGGCACTTTAGGTAGTAATAGTCTGCATGTGGCCATAGCTGTTATATATTGGAGTAGCAGACATGTTAGAGTGATGCAGGCACTTTAGGTAGTAATAATCTGCATGTGGCCATAGCTGTTATATGTTGGAGTAGCAGACATGTTAGAGTGATGCAGGCACTTTAGGTAGTAATAGTCTGCATGTGGCCATAGCTGTTATATGTTGGAGTAGCAGACATGTTAGAGTGATGCAGGCACTTTAGGTAGTAATAGTCTGCATGTGGCCATAGCTGTTATATGTTGGAGTAGCAGACATGTTAGAGTGATGCAGGCACTTTAGGTAGTAATAATCTGCATGTGGCCATAGCTGTTATATGTTGGAGTAGCAGACATGTTAGAGTGATGCAGGCACTTTAGGTAGTAATAATCTGCATGTGGCCATAGCTGTTATATGTTGGAGTAGCAGACATGTTAGAGTGATGCAGGCACTTTAGGTAGTAATAGTCTGCATGTGGCCATAGCTGTTATATATTGGAGTAGCAGACATGTTAGAGTGATGCAGGCACTTTAGGTAGTAATAGTCTGCATGTGGCCATAGCTGTTATATGTTGGAGTAGCAGACATGTTAGAGTGATGCAGGCACTTTAGGTAGTAATAATCTGCATGTGGCCATAGCTGTTATATGTTGGAGTAGCAGACATGTTAGAGTGATGCAGGCACTTTAGGTAGTAATAGTCTGCATGTGGCCATAGCTGTTATATGTTGGAGTAGCAGACATGTTAGAGTGATGCAGGCACTTTAGGTAGTAATAATCTGCATGTGGCCATAGCTGTTATATGTTGGAGTAGCAGACATGTTAGAGTGATGCAGGCACTTTAGGTAGTAATAATCTGCATGTGGCCATAGCTGTTATATGTTGGAGTAGCAGACATGTTAGAGTGATGCAGGCACTTTAGGTAGTAATAGTCTGCATGTGGCCATAGCTGTTATATGTTGGAGTAGCAGACATGTTAGAGTGATGCAGGCACTTTAGGTAGTAATAGTCTGCATGTGGCCATAGCTGTTATATGTTGGAGTAGCAGACATGTTAGAGTGATGCAGGCACTTTAGGTAGTAATAATCTGCATGTGGCCATAGCTGTTATATGTTGGAGTAGCAGACATGTTAGAGTGATGCAGGCACTTTAGGTAGTAATAATCTGCATGTGGCCATAGCTGTTATATGTTGGAGTAGCAGACATGTTAGAGTGATGCAGGCACTTTAGGTAGTAATAATCTGCATGTGGCCATAGCTGTTATATGTTGGAGTAGCAGACATGTTAGAGTGATGCAGGCACTTTAGGTAGTAATAATCTGCATGTGGCCATAGCTGTTATATGTTGGAGTAGCAGACATGTTAGAGTGATGCAGGCACTTTAGGTAGTAATAGTCTGCATGTGGCCATAGCTGTTATATGTTGGAGTAGCAGACATGTTAGAGTGATGCAGGCACTTTAGGTAGTAATAGTCTGCATGTGGCCATAGCTGTTATATGTTGGAGTAGCAGACATGTTAGAGTGATGCAGGCACTTTAGGTAGTAATAGTCTGCATGTGGCCATAGCTGTTATATATTGGAGTAGCAGACATGTTAGAGTGATGCAGGCACTTTAGGTAGTAATAATCTGCATGTGGCCATAGCTGTTATATGTTGGAGTAGCAGACATGTTAGAGTGATGCAGGCACTTTAGGTAGTAATAATCTGCATGTGGCCATAGCTGTTATATGTTGGAGTAGCAGACATGTTAGAGTGATGCAGGCACTTTAGGTAGTAATAGTCTGCATGTGGCCATAGCTGTTATATGTTGGAGTAGCAGACATGTTAGAGTGATGCAGGCACTTTAGGTAGTAATAGTCTGCATGTGGCCATAGCTGTTATATGTTGGAGTAGCAGACATGTTAGAGTGATGCAGGCACTTTAGGTAGTAATAGTCTGCATGTGGCCATAGCTGTTATATATTGGAGTAGCAGACATGTTAGAGTGATGCAGGCACTTTAGGTAGTAATAATCTGCATGTGGCCATAGCTGTTATATGTTGGAGTAGCAGACATGTTAGAGTGATGCAGGCACTTTAGGTAGTAATAGTCTGCATGTGGCCATAGCTGTTATATGTTGGAGTAGCAGACATGTTAGAGTGATGCAGGCACTTTAGGTAGTAATAATCTGCATGTGGCCATAGCTGTTATATGTTGGAGTAGCAGACATGTTAGAGTGATGCAGGCACTTTAGGTAGTAATAGTCTGCATGTGGCCATAGCTGTTATATATTGGAGTAGCAGACATGTTAGAGTGATGCAGGCACTTTAGGTAGTAATAGTCTGCATGTGGCCATAGCTGTTATATGTTGGAGTAGCAGACATGTTAGAGTGATGCAGGCACTTTAGGTAGTAATAATCTGCATGTGGCCATAGCTGTTATATGTTGGAGTAGCAGACATGTTAGAGTGATGCAGGCACTTTAGGTAGTAATAATCTGCATGTGGCCATAGCTGTTATATGTTGGAGTAGCAGACATGTTAGAGTGATGCAGGCACTTTAGGTAGTAATAGTCTGCATGTGGCCATAGCTGTTATATGTTGGAGTAGCAGACATGTTAGAGTGATGCAGGCACTTTAGGTAGTAATAATCTGCATGTGGCCATAGCTGTTATATGTTGGAGTAGCAGACATGTTAGAGTGATGCAGGCACTTTAGGTAGTAATAATCTGCATGTGGCCATAGCTGTTATATGTTGGAGTAGCAGACATGTTAGAGTGATGCAGGCACTTTAGGTAGTAATAATCTGCATGTGGCCATAGCTGTTATATGTTGGAGTAGCAGACATGTTAGAGTGATGCAGGCACTTTAGGTAGTAATAGTCTGCATGTGGCCATAGCTGTTATATGTTGGAGTAGCAGACATGTTAGAGTGATGCAGGCACTTTAGGTAGTAATAATCTGCATGTGGCCATAGCTGTTATATGTTGGAGTAGCAGACATGTTAGAGTGATGCAGGCACTTTAGGTAGTAATAGTCTGCATGTGGCCATAGCTGTTATATGTTGGAGTAGCAGACATGTTAGAGTGATGCAGGCACTTTAGGTAGTAATAATCTGCATGTGGCCATAGCTGTTATATGTTGGAGTAGCAGACATGTTAGAGTGATGCAGGCACTTTAGGTAGTAATAATCTGCATGTGGCCATAGCTGTTATATGTTGGAGTAGCAGACATGTTAGAGTGATGCAGGCACTTTAGGTAGTAATAATCTGCATGTGGCCATAGCTGTTATATGTTGGAGTAGCAGACATGTTAGAGTGATGCAGGCACTTTAGGTAGTAATAATCTGCATGTGGCCATAGCTGTTATATGTTGGAGTAGCAGACATGTTAGAGTGATGCAGGCACTTTAGGTAGTAATAATCTGCATGTGGCCATAGCTGTTATATGTTGGAGTAGCAGACATGTTAGAGTGATGCAGGCACTTTAGGTAGTAATAATCTGCATGTGGCCATAGCTGTTATATGTTGGAGTAGCAGACATGTTAGAGTGATGCAGGCACTTTAGGTAGTAATAGTCTGCATGTGGCCATAGCTGTTATATGTTGGAGTAGCAGACATGTTAGAGTGATGCAGGCACTTTAGGTAGTAATAATCTGCATGTGGCCATAGCTGTTATATATTGGAGTAGCAGACATGTTAGAGTGATGCAGGCACTTTAGGTAGTAATAGTCTGCATGTGGCCATAGCTGTTATATGTTGGAGTAGCAGACATGTTAGAGTGATGCAGGCACTTTAGGTAGTAATAGTCTGCATGTGGCCATAGCTGTTATATGTTGGAGTAGCAGACATGTTAGAGTGATGCAGGCACTTTAGGTAGTAATAGTCTGCATGTGGCCATAGCTGTTATATATTGGAGTAGCAGACATGTTAGAGTGATGCAGGCACTTTAGGTAGTAATAGTCTGCATGTGGCCATAGCTGGTATATGTTGGAGTAGCAGACATGTTAGAGTGATGCAGGCACTTTAGGTAGTAATAATCTGCATGTGGCCATAGCTGGTATATGTTGGAGTAGCAGACATGTTAGAGTGATGCAGGCACTTTAGGTAGTAATAATCTGCATGTGGCCATAGCTGGTATATGTTGGAGTAGCAGACATGTTAGAGTGATGCAGGCACTTTAGGTAGTAATAATCTGCATGTGGCTATAGCTGTTATATATTGGAGTAGCAGACATGTTAGAGTGACGCAGGCACTTTAGGTAGTAATAATCTGCATGTGGCCATAGCTGTTATATATTGGAGTAGCAGACATGTTAGAGTGACGCAGGCACTTTAGGTAGTAATAGTCTGCATGTGGCCATAACTGTTATATATTGGAGTAGCAGGCATGTTAGAGTGATGCAGGCACTTTAGGTAGTAATAATCTGCATGTGGCCATAGCTGTTATATGTTGGAGTAGCAGACATGTTAGAGTGATGCAGGCACTTTAGGTCTGTATAGTGGGTCAAGGCTGTGATATATAAGTGCCTTTAACTATATAACACTGAATGATAAAGTTCTGGTAATACAGTTTCAGGATGCCTTAAATATGGTACATGCGACAGGTTTATAGACCTTGCATGCTCCCCATATAGAACTCACAAAAAAGTTCTTTCAGCCCACACAGTGGTCATTTTGGGTGGTTTTCTCACTGGTGGACATGTTAAAGGTTGCCATCAATACAAAATAGGAAATCTCTGGCATTATGGTTCCTGTCCTCTAAAAAGCATACAAGATTATTTGTTGGAGAGGATTGGAGAATTTAATCAAAATATCTGACTGAGATTATGATTATTATTATAGAAGTAGCCATTAAAATAACTCCACTGTCTCAAAGCCTGGCATGTCATCCCAGTAATGAGCACAGGGCTACAGACTGCTTTGGGAAATTAATGTATGTCTCCTTAACATCTTTTCTCTTCAACCTAGCCCATATGCTTGATTTTCAGTGCACCATATTGACAATAAAATCTGCCATTCACTAGAAGTGCTGCCTGACCCATCATTAAGGCAGATGTTGCAATCTCGATCTGCAGTTCTTAAGCTGACATTGAACATTGTTATAAGAGTGACTTCTAAGTCTATTGACGTTTCAGCCTAAGGTGTGAACTTTGGTATAGTTTTGCAAAATCGTGCCTAGCTCAGGGTCACAGGGACAGCAAGGTGACATTTATGAGTTTACCTCTTTTTAGGGTTCCTGCTTCTTTGGCCCTATTTATTTATTATTTATTTATTTATTTGTTTATATTTGTTGACTGGGAATGTCCGACTGGACGTAGGTCCATTTTCAGTGGAGGCCCAGGGAGAAAAACTCCACAGTTAAAATAGACAGTAGTTACATTGGATTACATAGCGATTAACAATTTACATAGCAATTACTTACAACATATTTACAGATGAAGAACATAGTACATCAGTAGACAACTAGAATCTTTATCTGTGAAGTACATAACAGACATTAACAAATGTTACAAGAAGTAGTTCCTGCTGTATATTAAGTACTGGCTTATGAGTATCTGAGCTTGCTATAATCAAGGCAGTTAGTGGAGTGGAAAGAAAGGTAGTGTCTGGATGGGGTGGATGATATTAGAATGGGAGTTGCAAGGGCATATCACCAAAGATAACATGAAAATTTAGAAGATGGGGCAAAACCATGTCTGTTGTTGGAGTGAAGCTGCAACCTCCTCAATACTCCTATTTTTGGATGCAGAAAACTCTATGTTAGATGGGGTTTCAGTGTTGACCCCAACAGAAGAACCGGTGGTCAAGAAGAAAATTTTTCAGGTAGATATTCAGAAAAGTCATCCTCAAAGGAGAGGTGCACTGCTACAGCAGAGTAGCCAAAGTTTTCTTTCAGATGCTGTGCAGTAGAATCCCTGGGGCTTTGACTGGCTACCCCCCTCTGGCAGTAAAGTCTGGATAAATATGTGACAGCTACTAGCATTCATAGGCACTGTGGATCCTGTCCTATGCAGCCAGTCTAGGACAATGCAGAAATGCATACAGTCTGCTCACTCTTGGACAAAAATCAGTCTGCCATTGACATGGGTTGTCAGATGGCACATTCACAACCTGTAAGTTCCCATCATTGTCTCACAGATATGGGCTTGATAGCAATGGTAATTGTCATGGTGCTTTTTTTTTTGCTAAATACAAAATTCTTTATTGGATCCATTGCTGCACTCTCAGCTGCATGCCTGTTAGGAGTGAAAACGTTAAGCCATCCTGCAATGAGGCAGTATGGCTTCCCCAAAGGCAGGGCCCATAATGGTTTATTAAGGCTTGCCTCCAGCTGGGAAGCATCATCCATCCCTCCTTCCTCAGTAGTAGCTCACTTTATACTGTGTAACTTTAGTTTTTTCCTTAGAAATATCTTCCTTCCCCATCATGTTGAAGCATTTGAACTGACTGTGAAGGCAGTAGAACACATTTGAGAAGATAGCCTATCCCATATACAGAAGTTACTCCCTTCAGTTCTTCCCTCTCCTACCCAGCTAATGGGCTCTCCAAGCTCTGACCTGAGTTATCTACTCTACATGCACCCCCAAACCATTATCTGAATCTGCCAACCTTGGCCACAGTCAGGACTTCACTGAGATATACACCCAGAACAGGCCTAGATCGGAATAATATATTGGATACTTTGAGTGCAGTGGTCTCAGGTATCAGTCCCACTGCTAGAACAAGTAAAAATCCCCAGATTTTGCAAGTCATACTTGCAATGGTGGATGGAACTAACTAATTTAGTATGAGACAATCATTTTCAGGTTCCAACTCCATTAATGGAACTCACTACAGGTGCTTCAGCCCTGGGGTGGAGGTGACATTGCTATAAACAGAGTGCCAGTGTGTGTGTGGACACAGACAGACAGACAGCCATCTTCCTATCATTATTCTGTAGATGAGGATATTCCTTCTTACCTGTTTAAATATCAGGGATCCCTGCCCTTGGATTGTGACCCCAATACAGACTAAGATAAGTGTAGCAGTATGAGATATCAATATGGAAGGGAACAAATCACTACCTAGGGCTGAAGCCAACACAGTATGACCTAGGTAGCAACATGGGGCCTGGTATTGGGTGGAGGCAGAGCATGAAAAAAACAAAAACAACAACAACAACAAATAAAACACTGTGTGTGTGTGTGTGTGTGTGTGTGTGTGTGTGTGTGTGTGTGTGTGTGTGTGTGTGTGTGTGTGTGTGTGTGTGTGTGTTGCATCCAAGATTCCATTACAAGGATGATTGTTTCCCGTTTCACCCTTTGTATTCTATGTTCACCTCTAAAATGAAAAACACAGGAACCTTTACCTCCAAGTTAGTTGTCTATTATACAGAAAATGCAAGCACCTTTTCAGGTAAATCTTTGGGGAATGGGATTACAGTCATCTATTTCAGCATTTCATAGTAATTCTTAAACAGGTAATACATATTCACTGTCCTTTTTTGTTTGATTATACGTTTGAAATCTGATAATTCTTTGTGAGTGTGGGGTATTCTATTTGTTGCACTGTCTGATTAAGTGACATTCTCAGAGTTACTCAGCTGGCAAATCGAACTAGGAGGAATCAAAGTTTGTACTGTTGGCTACAGAAAGCAAATCATTAAGAGTTTAGACTTTTAATCCACTGCACAAACTCCCAGACTTTCATTAACACCTTATTTTCTTTATTATTTTCTGATAAATCAACTAGGATAATATTCACTCAATAAATACCCATAAATTACCACATAGGTGGCAGTACACTAAACACTGAAAGTGCGATAAGAGACTTAGGGACACAGGTGGACAGTGGTCTCTCCTTCAATAACCGCATCACCACAACAGTCAGGAAATCCTTCTATGTGGCACACCTCATTACTAAGGGCTTTTCATCCAGAGAAAAGGAGGTCATTGTCCCACTGTACTCATCAGCCATTAGACCCATTATAGAATACAATGCCCCATTAGGTATGTACCTCTCAAGACATCTACAACAACTGGAAAGGCTGCAGAAATACCTCACTAAAACAATCACAGGCCTAAAGCAGATGCCCTATGCTGACCGTCAAAAAACTCCAGCTATACTGTCGCATATCATCTACTCAGAGGCGATCTCTGCTTAAGATACAAGGTCATATCAAACGCAGAGCTATTGGACTTGCTACGCTTAAAGAAATCCCAATCCCTGAGAGCCACATGGTCCAGGGATCTAAACCTTGTCATCACAATGAACAAAACATGCTGGAGGGATAGGTTCCTGACCCTGAGACTCCCCAGACTCTGTAATAGTCTGCCCATGTATGTCAAGCAGAGCGTCTCTTTGGCCCTCTTCAAAAGGAACCTTGACGACTGGATGGGAGATAGGAAATTCACCCCGGGGATCACGTCAGTCACCCTGCTAGACAGGGATCCAGGGAAGTAAATATTGTGGGAAGAAATAGCCAGTGAATTGTTATGGCTAGGCTTGTATAGGCCCTAGGGTCAATAGCCTAGTACCAACTTATGAACCTATGAACCTATAATACTAGTTATTAGAGTTTCATAGTTATTGTTGTTCAGAAAATGCATTTTAAGTTAATTAGAGTTATCTGGCTCTTAATTATCTGGCGCTTAAATCTCTAAGGTCTTAACAAACTCCTTCCTCTACTGGAATGTGCAAGGTTTTATTCATTTCACCTCAATTTGCCTACTGTCTGCCTTTGAGCAAGTTATTCACCCCTGAAATCGGACACATTATGCAGCAAGTGTACCTTGTTAAGAAATCGATAAAGAAAAGAATACTTAAAATCTGGGTATTTATCCCTTAATTATTTGTGGCTTTGTCCAGAATTCTTGAGCAAAGAAGTTGAGAGGTATGTGTATCTATTGCTTATAAAATGTGTGACTTTCAGGCAAATCATTGTAGAATGCAGTCATTAAATAATGACAGCCATGAGTTTCAGATCTTGCATCCTGCAGAAAATGCTAGCTAATTCAAAATGTCTTATTGTAGCAAATTTTAAATTGCAGAATAGAAATATTTAAATCACTTCCTTATTTTTGCGTGTTTGTTTCTGCTTCTTGAGCTAAGACATTGAAAAAGAAGGGGGAAGGGGGGGTTGCAATGATTTCCATTGTAAGTCCTTTTTTTCACCAGCAAGCTGAAATACATTGCTACTGCATTATTTATAAATACATTCATTCATTTCTTAAGCAGATATCAGTGGTGCACACTCATGCACACAGCTGTAATTGGTGGCTGAGTGTGTGTGTGCGTGTGTGTGCGTGCGTGCGTGCGTGCGTGCGTGCGTGTGTGTGTGTGTGTGTGTGTGTGTGTGTAAACAGTGGATTCCTGCAACCCACAGTAGTTATTATGTTAAGAATGGGATTGATCGTAGTAAACAAGAATATCATCACGTGAACCATCTTATTGGGGTATGGTTCCCAGGTTTCTTTGTTTTGTTGACTATTGGCATGGATGTGAGAAATCTGGACAATACAAAGTCTAGGAGTTTAATGTTGATATTTTAAGTATGAAGATGTTTGTAATTAACCAGAAATACAATTTGTCTCACCTCAGGTTCAGAGATTTTTTAGATTAAAGAGCTTAATCAGTTTTTGTATTAGTATTAAACAAAAATATTAATTTAAGTTATAGCATGACTTTTGTTAACTTTGAATGTGTTAGCTTTGAACGTGTGTAATTAACCTTTTTTTTTTTGCAGACACACAGATGTGAAATACACTCTGTTGGGCTAAAACAGTCTGCCTGGTACTTAGTACAGATGATTAAGGCTGTGAGCTGTTTTTGTAGTGCAGAGTTTGATTCTGTCAGCCTTCATTAATCTACTGTGTGACTCTGACCAAGCCATTTTATCAGACAGTGCTCCTGGGCTGCCTCTTCACAGGAACATTTGCATTCAATTGACTGTCCCAAGGTTCTACTAAATATATTACACATTTGCACCCCAATAAAATAAAACTCATGATCGAACAACCCACAAGATCTCCCCACCTTCTACATCACTGCGAGGAACAACACTAAAATCAATCCTGATTCACAAACAACACTACTATGAGTAATAATAGATAATAACCTAAAATTTGACCTACATATAGCACAATCAATTAAGAAAGTTCACAAAAAATGTTTATTCCTTACAGAAATAAAAAGTATCTAACTAACACCTCTAGCGTTGCCATTGTTAGACCCCATTTTCTATCAACAGCAGACATGTCACTAGTGATGCCCCCGCGGATCTGTCCTGGGACCCTACTGTTTGACATCTACTTCTCAGAAGTCCAGGAAAAGACAAAAGCCCTCTGGCTGACCAAGTTTGTGGATGATTGTAAATTGGGTGTTGTCACTGACTCCCCAAATAATGTTAACATACGGCAAGAGGGTCTCACAGCAACAAATGACTGGTGACAAATGCATGTCCTTAAGTTAAACACAAAAAAAATGTATTATTGTACCATTCAGCAAAAACATGGCCCTACTGATTACCACATCAATGGCAAACCCCTAAGCACACAACCTGTGGTGAGAGACCTGGGTACTCAGGTTGACAACAACCTCTAATTTGACCATCATGTAGTGGCAGTGGTCAGAAAAGTCTTTTACTTGGTTCATCTCATAAGTAAAGGAATTACATACAGAAAAAAGGAGGTTATTACCTTTCTCTAATCCTCCCTCATTAGGCCTATAATTGAGTACAATGCCCCATTTGGTATGTACCTCTCCAAACACATGTACCAACTGGAAAGGCCACAGAAATACCTCAGAAAGAGAATCCATGGCCCCCAACACCTGTCCTATATGGACAGGCTTAAATCACTATCACTCTACTCAGTATCATAGAAATTGCTCAGAGGTGATCTGTGTCTCGCCTACAAGTCAATATTGGACCCTGCCCTACCAGAGATGATCCATATCCATAAGTCTAACTCCTAGCACATTAGCCACTCAATAGATCTAAATCTAATATGTGACATCAACAGAACCTGCTGGAGAGACAGGTTTGTTTCCCAGAGGCTACCCTGTCTCTTGAGTAGACTTCCCATACATGTCAAACAGACTGCCTCACTGACTCTCTTCAACCTCAACCTTGGTGAGTGGTTGGGAAACCACAAATTTGTCCCAAGGGTTCCACCTTTGTCCCTCACTGACAGGGTCAACTGGTGCTGAATGAGGTTTCTTTTCTGGGGATAAACTCTTGGCTAGGCTTGTAAGGGTCCCAGGGCCATTAGCCTAGTAACCTCATATGATCCTATGAACACTTCTGTATGCTTCCCCAATTCTCACCAACCTTAAAAAGGCAGATTTAATTAAACTTGAAACATGCTACAATAAAATAGCTAAATTTGCAAATGACTGCCCACATCACACTCACCACTGTCACTCCTTAAAAAACTCTCCTGGTTAGAACTCTCAAAACTTCTGTCCTATAACCAATTAACCTTGGCACACAAACTAGTATACTAACCTAAAAAAAACCCTGCCCTACTAAAAATTCTCCAGTCCCATACTACAAACCAAAGTCTTCGCTCAACAAATAAATCTCTAATAGAATGTCCAAATCCACTAATACGGCAGGGGGAGTCCCTATTTTCTCACCATGTAGTAAAAAAAACTGCTATTCACTACCTCACAGCATCAGAACCAACACAAATACCAACCAATTCAAAAAGACACCTGGCTTTGTTCCTGTACTACTTCAGGCTAACTAGTTATACTAGTTCTGGTCATACTTTTCTTTCTTCCCTGACTACCTCCTAATCTGTGCCCTCTCTCTTGTCTAGATAATCTCTAAACTTTTCCTTTTCTATCCAATTCCCCCTACAAACCCTTCCTTAGCTTACTTTTAGAAACTACTATGTCTACACTATCAAAAGAAATTCTATCAGATGATTGCATAATACAAATGTCAGCTGTAACAGCAAAGTATGTATTTTTTGGTGTACTGTAAGTCTTCTATGTTTTTGTATAATTTTTTGTATAATTTTTGTATATTTTCTCTATATCTGGAACTTTTCTCCCCAGGCCTCCTCTGATAATGGGTCTCATCCCATTTGGACTTTCTCTGTAAACAAATGTAAAATAAACAAATGCAAAATAAAATAAATAAATTTGTTGCACCCTTCACATAGACTCTAATCGGTACTTTACTGTATGCTACTTGACTATGAGTCTCATATATTGTCTTGTAATTTAATGGGTTATCGGACACATTTTCAATAAATATGAGTTTCAAGGGAAGAGAAGTTTACTGCTACTCATGCTGTTTGTGTTTTCAGTGTGAAGCATTTTACTTTTGTTTATAAAATGGTTATCACTGTTTTGATGTAAAATGTTAAATAACAGTTTTACATTAAATCCAAATATCTGATCACTATAAAAGTAAAAAAATATATATACACACATAAGACAGTATGCTCCATGCTCACTAACCTATTTTATGGTAATTGGGGAAATACAGCCAAGTAATGGGATACTGGTATGACTGTGGGAGATGGGGGCAATTTATTACCCTGCCTGTTGCCACATTTGACCATGATCTGTCTCTGGCCCTACCTATAATGTTAAGAAGTTGTGAGGTTTTGGGATTACATACCTCTCAACTGTACAGATTTTTGCAGAATGTCCAGATTTTTGCCTCACATTTTTGGTCTGTTCCTCATAAAAAATGTGTTTTTGATGGGTATTTTAACAAATCACTGGGATTTTCAAGGATTAAAGTCACTAAATAGTGACATGTATTTGAGTTTCAGACTTCATATCATCCAGAAAATGCATGGTGCACAAATCCTGTTACTCTAGCAACTTTCTAAGTTTATAAACTCAATATTTAAAATGTGTCCCAAGTTCTGGGCATTTGCCCCACCCCATTAACTCAGACTTTGCCCATATTTCTTTTTCTAAGGTATGGGAATGGGCTTTGCAGTCCAACCACTTACTGACATTTAAACATATTAGAGGAGAAGCCACCAACCTTGTGCATAAGGATCTGCCAATATCTGATAAAATTAGTTTAGCTAGCAGGTCTAGGAGACTCTCTCTCTCTCTCACTCTCACTCTGATGCGGTATAAATATACATTTATTTAGTTAAGCAGGTAGATGGATGAGTGTTAACATAATGGTTAAGGTGTTTACCTTACAGCCACAAGATACAGGGTGTGATGCTCACTCTTTGAGGGAAATTGACTATGCTTTAAATAGCCCACAGCTAGCCTAGTACAAAATGAGAAATGTGGTACCTGATACTCAAACTGTAAGCAAAGCAGATGAACCAAGATATTGTATTGTTTGTGGAAAGATAGCTTTATAAAAGATACATATCAAACATTTGTAGAAGCCAAATACATTAAACTTGAGAACAAGAACACTCGTCTATCTACCTGCTTAGCTGAATAAACACAGATGACACCATTCAGCACTCAGGCATAGTTGATAAAGTCATCCAGCTAAATCCATTTTCATAAGTAATTTGTTGGGTAGCAAACTGACTCACAAATAGAACCAAGGAAATTAAAGTCAGTTGATCTCCTTCCTCCAAAAGCCCTGTTACTAGTGGTGTTCCTCATGGTTTGGTCTTTGGCCACACCTCTTTGGCATTTACATCTTGGAGGACAAACCTAATGTTAAAGGCTTATGGCTGGCCAAGTTTGCAGATGACTGTAAATGTGGTGCCGTCATAAACTCTCTAGATGATGCCAAGATCTCTGAGTAAGCACTTCCCCAAACAAATATTTGGGGACAAAGCCACAGCCTAAAACTAATCTCCAAAAAAATGTACAGTTATATCCCTCGGCAAGCATTGCATTCAATGCAGCTATCACACTGACAGCACACCCCTTAAAACTGAATCAGTAATATGGGACCTGGGAACCAATGCAGATATTTTGCTGTCATTACATCACCAAGGATCCAATGTTGTAAGGAAGTCCTTTTTTGCTGCACAGCTTATTAGTAAGGGTATGCACTCACTAGGTTGATCACTGAGTATAATACCTCCTTTGATATGTATCTCTCCAAACACCTGACATAACTTGATAGAGCATAATGCTTTCTCACTAAGAAAAGCAAGGACTTAAATCACACAAGTATACACTGATCACATCAAAGCCCTGTCACTTCTTTTGGTATTTCACTAGCTAATCAGTGGTAATCTTTGCTTCACTTACAGTGCCTTTACTGACACCATCCTTTCATATCTACTGCACATCTGCTAGTAATACAATAAAGGCAGGAACACCTTCTCAAGAGATCTCAGTCTCTTCTGAAATTTAAATAAAGCATGCTGGAGGCATACATATGTCTAATAGAAAATACCACTGTTCTGGAATCACCTTCCTCTCCATATAAACCAATGTGTGTCTCTAATTCTGTTCAAGCATGAATGAATGGATAGGAAACCACAATGTCACCTCTGCAATGTCTACCTTGTCTTTTATGGAAAGGTGTAATATGTAAATGTCCGCCTGCCCCTAGGTTATTCATACTGATAACAGAAGGGGCGCTGAGTAAACTGGATGCATGTTAATCCATCAACAGCACTTTTATTTTGTGTCATGCAAGATTGATAAAATGGAGGAAAACAAGTTTTACTAAATCTCAGAGGAAAGTTTTTTTCTTTTTTTTTTTTCCTGCAAGAATGGTGAGATCCTCCACTCCTCCATATGGGGAGATACACTCCACCCCCCCCCCAAACAAAATGAAATATACCTACTCCAACTTCACACAACAGTGGAGACAAAGAAAACCCCACTGTCAGTGCAAATTGTCTCATTCCTTATTTGTCATTCATACAGCATTTGAGGAATCTGCTGTCGATTGATTGACTGTAACCCATTTAATAGTACTAAAAATACTATGGCTAAAAACATATTGAGAATGCATGGCTAGGCTTCTGAAGATCCTCATGGATCATTAGCATAATTACCTATAAATCAGTGAACCTAAAGGCTTACATCTTGCTTCTATCTGATTTGCACGGCATACTACAAATCTTGACAATAAGGTATCCCTGGTGTATTACGTATTAAGTTAATGGGAGGAAACTAGAAGTCTGTTGCAATGTGTTCTGGCAACAGTCTTAAAATTACACAGGATATATCTGCTCATCCAGATACTTTCATTTTTGTGCATTGAGATCTAAAGTAATTTAAATTCTAAAATAAGCTCTGTCTAATTTACATGGTTTGACGTTATTAAATTAAATTTCTTTATTTATGTTTTTCACAATGCATCTTTGGTATAAGTTTCTCTTGCTTAAGCCTCAATTCATATTTTCCCTCTTTTCAAAAGGTATACTGTCCAGAAATATGTACTGTTTTGAGAGTGTGTGTGTGTGTGTGTGTGTGGGGGGGGGGGTATGGTCTACATTTTGTCAGCTGTGTAAGTTGGAGTGCATTTTCAAAAATCCTAGCTACACCCCTATCCTTCCAGCATAGCTCTCAACCTCTTGGCACAAACAATATGGACAAAGCCAAGAATAATGAAGGACAAAGCCCCAAGAATTGGGACGAATTTTAAATATTACATTTTTAAACTTCAGAAGTTGCTAAAATAAAAGATTTTGTGTTGCCATGCATTTTCTGAAGCGTATAAAGTTTGAAACTCAAACATCTGTCATTATATAGTGAATTCAGTCCTCACTGATTTGCCAGAAAACTCCAGAAAACCACAAATTCTATGAGCAAAAGACCAAAAATATCAGGAAAAATAAAGAAAATCTGGACAGTTGAGGTGCATGCCTTCCTATTTCTCAGCCTGTCTAGATATCAGTATAGCATTCTAGCTAATGAATCCAGTCTTTCTCATCAGTACAGGGACATCCATTCTCTTAATTACCACCTAACAAAACTGAACAGAACCAAAAATGCTGGAGACTAGAACTCTCTCTCTCTCTCTCTCTCTCTCTCTCTCTTTATGCCTTTTTCATACTGTGGATGAGTTTCAGATGATAGTTTTAGAGACTCACAAGCATGATGGCAAAATATCTGTTAACCTACAATTCATTCACCTGCTACAGACCACCCTCCCAAACCCAGGAACCCCACTCGGCCTTCCTCAGAACACTGGAAAATATGAAGGTCTCACCAAACACCATTATATTGGGTGACTTCAACTACCCAAACATAGACTGGGAACATTACTCTAACTCCAACACCCTAGCCCAAAGGTTCTTAGAATTTATAAACTCAAATGCTATGGAACAACTTGTTACCACTCCAATAAGAGGGGAAACATACTGGACCTGATCATCACCAACATGGGGACTCTATGCTCCAGACCAGAAGTGTATCCCTCACTGGTAAGATCAGACCATAAACTAATCTCACTGGATATTCACATCCCGACCCCACCCCCTGCCGTGAAAACCACAGTGAAAACTTCTCTAAAGCAAATTTCACACTCCTCAAAACAGAGGTGGAATCCTTCAAAGCCCCCGGGCCTGTGGAAAATACGGCCCAGACCACAGAATCCTTTATAAACGCATTCTATGAACACCTTCAGGAATGCATGGATCATGCAATCCCCAAATAAAACCAAGACCCAATCCTCCAAAGGCAGGCGTCCTGTCTGGTGGACCCCAGCCATAAACAAACTATACAATAGAAGGAGGAAGCTACTACATAATAGAGCAAAATCCCAAAAAGGGAAGGCATCTCTGATCAGTATTAGCAAAAAACTACGGGCACTCATAAAATCATCTAAGGCCAGCTTTGAGAGAAAAATTGCACAGGACACTAAGGATAATCACAAGGCTTTCTTTAGTTATATTAGGAACCTGGGTGGGAATTCCCAGATATGCTCAGAATTAGTCCAAAATGACAAAAAATACACCGAACCCACAGACATTGCCAACATCCTAGCTGACAGGTTCAGTGCAAACTTCTCCCCCCCTCCCCAACAAAAGGGCAAATATCTATCCCAGCAGAGAGCTGCCCCCCTGACATCTCAGATGCTCAGGTAAGAGCTGCCCTCTCCAAAGCAAAAAACACAGCATCAATGGGACCAGACGGTGTCCCGGGCTGCATCCTATATGAACTCCAAGAAGAGCTAAACCCAAACATAAAACTACTGTTCAATCTCAGCCTTACTACAGGATACGTACCCAAAGAGTGGCGTACAGCAACAGTGGTCCCTCACCACAAAGGTGGTGCCTCAACGGATCCTGGAAACTATCGCCCCATAAGCCTGACTAGCTTGGTCTGCAAAGCTGTGGAAAGGATCATCATGGACCTCATAAATAAAGATATTGGGGACCTACAGACACTGGAGCCTACCCAGTTCGGCTTTGTTAAGGGCAGATCCTGCCTCTTAAACCTGGTCGATTTCTTTGAAACAGTCACCAAGGCCATTGACGAGGGGAAGGTGGTCCACACAGCCTACCTGGATCTCGCAAAAGCCTTCGATACAATACCCCACTCGGGCATTATAGATAAGGTCACCAGCTTAAATATAAACCCCTATGTTACTAGATGGGTTGCAAACTGGCTCAAGGACAGAACCCACATGGTTAGAATTGCTGAAGCCATGTCAGACTCCAAACCAGTTACAAGTGGTGTCCCACAAGGCTCAGTCCTGGGACCTCTCTTGTTTGGTGTATATTTCTCAGAGGTACAGGCCAACACGGAAGGACTGTGGCTGACCAAGTTCGCAGATGACTGCAAACTAGGTGCCATAATCGACTCTCCAGCCGACACAAGCATCCTACAAAAGGGCCTCATAGAAACAGACAACTGGTGCCAGAGCCATGGACTCAAGCTAAACGCCAAAAAGTGTATAGTCATCTCCTTTTGCAAAAACAAAGTGCCCACAAATTACCACATAAGTGGTAATCCATTAAGTACGGAAGAAGTAATTAGAGACCTGGGGACCCAAGTTGATAGCAATCTCTCATTTGAAAACCACATGGCCAAAGTGGTTAGAAAAACATTTTATATAGCCCACCTAATAATGAAGGGATTCACATCTAGATAAGGGGAGGTCATCATGCCTCTTTACTCATCCCTCATCAGGCCCATAATTGAGTACAATGCCCCTTTTGGGATGTACCTTACCAGACACCTGCAGCAACTGGAAAGACTCCAAAAGTACCTCACCAAGAGAATCAAAGGGCACAAACAGATGCCATATGCTGCCCGGTTAAAGAAACTCCAACTCTACTCAGTGGCATACCGCCTGCTCAGAGGCGATCTGTGCCTGACGTATAAAGCCATGTCCAACCCTGAATTAGTGGACATGTTGCCCCTCAGAAAATCCAAATCCCATCGAGCTACATGCTCAAGAGACTTGAACCTCAGCAATGAAATAAATAGGACATGCTGGAGGGACAGATTCATAACCCAGAGGCTCCCTTCACTCTGGAATAAAATCCCAGTCCAGGTTAGGCAGAGTCCCTCATTGACTCTCTTCAAGAGGAATCTTGATGAGTGGGTGGGAGATCATAGGTTTACCCCGGGTATCACTTCTGTGTCACTGTTAGACAGAGGCACAGTATACTAACCTCAAAAAAGGGCATAGCAAAATTCATTTAAAATGGGTGGCGAAAGCCAAACACACTCTGGCTAGGCTTATAAATGCCCTAGGGCAGATAGCCTAGTATGAACCTATGAACCTATGAACTTACTAGCTAATTGATCATTATTTCAGTACAGTTGGAGTAATAGGACAGAGATATGTGATGGGGTTTGGTGAGAGAGAAAACTATTCGACACAAGGAAGCCTGTCATGTTGGATTCTGGCTTGTTTGGATAATTGTGGCAATAATCCCTCAGAGCTACATGCTCCAGGGATCTAAACCTTGTCATCACAAAAAACAAAACATGCTGGAGGGATAGGTTCCTGACCCAGAGACTCCCCAGACTCTGGAATAGATTGCCCATACATGTCAAGCAGAGTGCCTCTTTGGACCTCTTCAAGAGGAACCTTGATGATTGGATGGGAGAAAGGAAATTCACCCCAGGGATCACGTCAGTCGCCCTGCTAGACAGGGGTCCAGGAAAGTAAATAATGTGGGAAGAAATAGCCAGGGAATTGTTATGGCTAGGCTTGTATAGGCCCTAGGGCTGATAGCCTAGTACCAACCTATGAACCTATGAACTGGCAAGCCATGGTTCACTGCTTTATTCTCATGGTGCCTTTCAGGACACAACTCTTTGTTTGTGTCTGATAATGTCCAGTTTAAGGCAGCTATGGTGAACTGCTACAATGCCATTTCAAATATAATTTGTAAAGCCAGAAGCCATTTATATGCAGAGCATAATGAAATAGCGGACAGCTCAGACACAAATTTGGTACATTTTGCAGATAAAATAGGGGTTGACCATACCTTTGAACTTCTCTGGTCAAGAATCCTAGGCAATAGCAAGAATAGTGGAGAGAGAGAGACCCAAGTCAGGGACAATTTATAAATATTTCTCTAATCCAGGTAAAAGTTAACACAGCATGCATTTTCTGAACAGGAAGAAGCATGAATGAAATACTGATTTCTGTCATGATTGCCTGACTGTAATCCTTACTGACTTACCAGAAAATCAGAATAATCTTATGAGCTACAAGGCAAATATAGAAGACACAAAATCATAGGTTCATAGGTTCATAGGTTCATAGGTTGGTACTAGGCTATCAGCCCTAGGGCCTATACAAGCCTAGCCATAACAATTCCCTGGCTATTTATTCCCACAATATTTACTTTTCTGGACCCTTGTCTAGCAGGACGACTGACCTGATCCCCAGGGTGAATTTCTTTTCTCGCATCAGAGATGGAAATGTAATTTTTCAAAGGCTCTACAAGACGGCTGCTAAATTAAGTTGTAGAGTGCATACATTATATTAAGAAGTATTAAAGGAAAACATTTTTCTAATGAGATATTCCTGTTTCATAGTTCATAGGTGATTACTAGCCTAACAACTAAAGCAGACCTTTTTTAAGACTAGCCATGCCTTTCAAGTGTATCTAACACATTTTGATACATCAATGTTCCTTTATGGAGTGTATTTAGGCCTGGGCATGGGTTGTCAAGCAATTATATGCTGCCTTTCTCTACTGGAGACATAGGTGCCAGAGCAGGGGTACATCTCCAATTCCACATCCACTGGTCCAAGTTATGCTTAAATTGGGTTAGGGAGGTGCTCTCCTTCACTTCATTGGGATGCCTGCTCTAGAAAAGACATACTCTGCAAGGCACATACCTGTCTCTCCAACATGTCCTATTTATGTTACAGATGAGACTTAGTTCCTAGGTCAGGTAATTAGGGAACTATTTGTCATCTGGATGTGAAACAGGTCATCAGAGTGAGATTAGAGGATGCTTTGTAAGACAGACATCTCATCTCAGCAATCTGTAGGAGTCCGAGTTCAAGGATGGGACTTTGAGGTGATCCAAGTAGGACATGATGTTTAGGCTATGTATTCCTTTTGCAAAGAAACCCTTTGTATACTCCAGCTGTTGCATATGCCTCATCAGGTACATGCCAAAGGGAATATGTATTGGACTGATGAGGGCAGAGTACTGCAGAACAATGGCATCCTTAACCTAGATGCTATGTGATAGTTTCCGAGGCTAGCCATCTTCACAAAGGATACTATTATTTATTTATTGGCCATTGAGTTTTATATTGTGGCTCTACCACCAGTTAGTCTGTGTGAAGTTTTCCTGGAGGTTATTTTTGTCCTTGGGGGACTGTATGACTGCAGTTAGTTTGCAGTTCTCTAGAGACTTGGTCAGTCAGAGGACCTTGACATAAACCTTGACTTCACTGAAGTAAATGCCAAAATGGAGCAGGCCCAATACTGAGCCTTTAGGGATTACACTAGTGACTGGACACTTTATTGAAGTAGAGTCCCCTGTCTTAACTTCTTGAGTCCTATCTGTAAGGCAGATGGCTATCCTGTAGGTGATATATGGGTTGATACCTAATTTCATGAATTTGTCTACAACACTTGAGAAGGGCATTGTCTCAAATGTTTTGGTCAGGTCTAGGTAGGCACTATGTAGCATTTTGGCCTTGACTATTACTTTGATAACCTTTTCAAAGAAGTCCACTAGGTTGAGTAGGCATGACCTGCTATTGATAAAATCAAACTGGGTTGGATCAACTGCCAAAATATTTCTTATGTTATTGTTTATCATCTCCATAGCTATTCTTTCCAGGGTCTTGTATATGTAACCAGTCAGATCTATGGGTATATAGATACCTTGGTTCATATATGGCCTGTCATTGTGCATAAGGATGACCGTTTCAGTCCTCCATTCTC
The DNA here is from genome assembly GCF_019279795.1 of Protopterus annectens. Taxonomy (NCBI): domain Eukaryota; kingdom Metazoa; phylum Chordata; order Ceratodontiformes; family Protopteridae; genus Protopterus; species Protopterus annectens. The sequence continues at coordinate 1,121,752,763 of NC_056726.1, forward strand.
TTGGATGGAAGCCTTTCTGAAGGCTGTAGTTAAACAGGATTCTAGTGGTCCTGATAGGTTGTGTTTCATGTTACTGGGGGGCATGCTGTCATATTGTTGGGGCACTATGATGCAGTTTTCTTAGCCTTAGAAAGTGCATTGAGGACCTGTTCCCTAGTGATACTTGTGGGAATTATAGTGGAGGGCATTTATTGAGATGGGTCTGGAGGGGAGATGAGAACATAATTGGAGCTAAATTTATCACCCAGTAGATTTTTAATATCTTCTGTCTCAGTATAGGTGACTCCATTTACACCTAGTTCTACATATTGCTGTCTATTGCCTTTGAGGTTGCATGCATAGATGAAGACCTTATGTTTGCCCTTTACCTGGGAACTATTTTTTAAAAGGAATAAGTAAAGCATCAATAGTGATGCCACCAGATGGTGTAAACCTTGGATCTAGATGACTGTCACTGTTGAAATGACACCTTGACCCCATGCGCATAAAATGGGAAAAGTGGTTGAGGATGGATGGATTTATTTGTCCTGTTTCCCGGGAAAGTAAAATAATAAATAGTAATTAAGTAATAAAGTAAAATAATAAATAAATAAATACGTCTGACTGGATGATACCCATTTTCAGAGGATGCCCAGGGAGAAAAGCACTATTTGTTTACATTGCATTATACTGGGTTCCAGTCAAACACAGAGTAGTTACATTTCTGTTTGCATTCGTACACATACAGTAGTTACATTTACACATTCTAAGATTTTACAGCGGTAGAAGTTAATAGAGTCCACATGCAAATTAATGGATTGTACAGGCAGCAGTTACAAAGTAGCAGAACAAAGCACTACTTCAAATTGTCTTCAAAAATCCAAATTTATTGTAAAATGTTAAAATAAACCTGACTTTGTAAAGGTAACATGGAGTAGCATTTTATTTGGTTATTAGATTTTTGTAAAATCCAGATGGATTTATATTGCATTTTTGTTCTTCATTTTATTGCATACTTAGGTTGCTAACCATTATATGACATTAATGACTGCTATCAAAATCATTGCAATTAAATCTGAAATTCATTTAGTTGCTTATGTACTTACTTACTTGGGTAACTGATGTATATTTTAAAATGACAACTGATGTATATTAATTCAAATTGTACAAGCTTTATGGCCAAGGAGATATATTTAATTTATGGCTTCTTGCCAGACAGAAATTAATTTTACAGTGTTTATTTTAGCAATAACCCACGCCTGGGTGTGGGTAATGCTGGATTTACCCACGGTTGGTGTGGTTTGGTCATGAGGGTGAAACCCGAGTGGCCAAACAGAGACAACCGTGGGTAAATCCAGAATTACCCACACCCAGAAGTGGGTTATTGCTATTATACAATGATATTATTTAAGAAAAAAAATACTTACTTTTCTTAAATAATGGCATTGTATAATGCCTCCGTGCTGCCCTTCCGCAGCTGTCTGGTATTCTGTGGCAGTTCTGATGTACTGCGCATGCCTACGCAGTACATCAGAGCTGTGGGCAAAAGCAATGGAGAAAGCAAGATCTCCGTTGCTTTTTTCAAAGTGTCTCGCTATGTTAAAGGAGGTTAACATGCTAGACAGCTTTAAAAAAGCAACGGGAAAAGGAAGATCTCTATTACTTTTTTAAAGCTGTATCGCTATGTTAAACTCCTTTAACATAGCGAGACAGTTTCTAAAAAGCAACCGAGATCTTGCATTCTCCATTGCTGTAAAAAAAAAAAACGACTTATGCTAATGGAAAAAAGTCTGGGCGACCGGACCTTTTTCCATTAGTATAAGTTTGATTTACAATGTGCACGCTGACCAATCAGCGTGCATGTTTTGGAATATTAATGGGGGGTCATTGTATAATTATACATTTGATTATTTATTATTTATTTGTCATGTGTGGCTGCAATAGTAGATAGGCTAATCCTTAACGAATTAGATGTTACCTAGGTAACAACAGGAAAAATTATACTCCTCCTTAAGAAATAACCTGTAACCTATCTTAAAAAGAATAGACCAATATCTTACCTTCCAACGATGTACAAACTATATATTGGAACTGATACCAACAGAGTATATAGTCATTTAGAAGAAAATTCAATCATGACAACAGAGCAAAAGGGTAACGAACGAAAGTCATATAGAACAAAAGATAATTTTTTGCTAATGGAGAATTCTATAAGGGGGAAGAAATTAACTATGGTATGAATAGATTACAAAAAAAGCATTTGACAGCATCCCACAGTCATGAATAAAGGAATGCTTACAGATATATAAGATATGTCCTATATTGATAAATTTAACTGACTATGAAACGGTGGCAAAACACTTTGCAATTCAATGCACACAAAAGTCCTGGGAACATATACCAAGCAGAAACTTGCTATACCAAATAATTCTTTGAAAAATGTTCTTGAGCAAAAAATGTTCTCCTTAAGCAAGTCTTGTCAAATAAAAACACAGCTTTATTACAAAAATGCAGTAGCTAAGCGCTTTCATGGGACTACCTCCCACTTCATCAGACCATTACAATAGCAGTATTATCCACTTATTTATAAGGCAAGTTAAATTGATAATACCAATTAAATAATAATTACCCATTCATTTTAAAAAGATATTAATCTCTACTTGGTGAATCTTCTGGTGTTTCTATTATTGGTAAGCAACACATCCAAAGTCTACCAGAAAATATTTTTTTAATAGAAACACCAGAATTGCCAATTTTACCGATCAAGTTAGCATCGGGGAGATTAGGTCACGAGAGAAGGAGATCACAGAGCAGGGGCCGAGTGAAGAGGAAAGGTTTCCAGGATCGATCAGAAACCCACAATGCGAAGCGCCAATGGCAGAACTAATGGAAGCGGATACACTGGTATGGAATATTTCATCCAGAATATTGACAGTTCATGAAAAGGAACTTTTAGGGAAGGGTTTATCTTTTATTCCCACCCAGAGGACAGAGGTAACTAACAATATTTTGGACATTAAGAAATGTACAAGAAATGTAGAACTGAAATTGTTGTTTGGTAATGAAAGTGTGCATGACAAATCTGTTTTGAAAAAAACTAGTACATATATTCCTCCAAATAACCCAGTTGTAGAAGTTTTCAACAGTTTATGTGAGCATGAACTATATGAAAAATTATATGTGAATAAGAGTAAAAGTAAGAGATATAATTTATCTAGAGGAAAATAAGGCATTACAATTGTTAAAGAATGATACATCCATAGTGATAAGAGCAGCTGACAAAGGAGGCCCTACTGTTATAATGGACAGACTATATTATGACTCACAGATGTTGAGTTTATTGCAAAATGAAAATGTTTATGAACTTGTTACTGCTGTTGAAGTAGAAAATGTTAAGTATGGATTTCAAACACTTTGATATGATTGTTTATTAAAGCAACAAATTACCAAAGAACAATATGACTATTTTTGGGTAGAGAAGCCATTAATTCCTATAATACAAGGTACTCCGAAAATCCACAAGTATTCAATACATCCCCCCCTAAGGCCCATTGTCTCAGGGAGGGGATGGATAATGAAACCCACATCTATTTATATAGAGAAAATGTTAAGGCCTATAGGTAAGAAAAATGAAGTGATTCTAACAGATACCAAGCAAATTCTTAACTGAGTTATTTAGATACACTGAAGTTTTTTTCAAGGACCAGTGAAACACTGTTAATGGTAATATTGGATGTCAACTCCCTATTCACCTCTATCCCTAATGACATGGGTGTAGAGATGTTACGTGAATAATTAATGTTAGATGGAACATACATAGCTAGTAGAGTAGAACTTATATGCTTATTAATGGAACAAGTACTAGAGAACAACATCTTGATATTCAGTAATAAGTCCTATAGACAAAAAGAAGGTGTAACCATGGGCACTTCAAGTGCGAATAGTTACGCAAATATAGTAATGGCTAATTGGGAAATGAAGAGGATAGTATTTGAGAAGTGGCAACAAGTTAAATTCTATAGATGCTTTATAGATGACCTCTTTTGTTATGGCAGGGTACAGAGCCAGAGCTAATGTGTTTCCACAAGAGCTTGAATGAGAGCACTACCTTTTTAAAATTTGAGATGAGTCATACAGAAAGTAACATCACCTTCCTTGATGAAATGGTGAACAGGGACCCACAAGGGAGTTTCTCAACCCCAGTACATAGAAAGGAGTGCTACAAGAATACATACATACACAGTGGGAGTATGCACCCCCAACATATTTTTAAAAATGCTATGAAGGGGCAAGCATTAAGAATTTCAAGATTAACAGCAGAAGAGACAACATTTGAAAATGAGATAGAAGATTTGAGTGGGAAATTCATAAAAAGAGGTTATAATCACAATGAAATATAAGAAGTAATGGCAGAAGTTAAGACTTTGACGCCCACAAAGGGCAAACCTTATTTTTCAGAAGGAGAGAGTCAGATGATGAGAATAACAGATATATCCTACTCAGATAAAGTTAAAATAGCCATGGATTATATGTCTGATGTTAGGATTATGAAAGATATTGTGAGGAAACATTGGCCTGTACTTACAAGTGACCCGCATATAAGAGAGTTGGTTGGAGAAGAACCAGTATTTTGCTATAGAAATAATAAGTCACTAAAAAGACACCTTTGTTATGCTAGTACAGAGAAGAAAGCAAAAGAAAAAGAAGAACATGTAGGAACAATACCATGTGGTAAGTGTAACCAATGTAAATGGATAGATCAGAGTAATACATCTGAACACCCTGATACAGGAATAGAGTTTATATTTAAAGTTACGGCCACTTGCAGTACTCAAAATATAGTATATTTAGCTATTTGTAATGTGTGTTCATCTTACTATATAGGTAAGATGAATAGGGAATTTAAAACAAGGATAAGAGAGCATTTACTAAGCATCAGGAACTTAGATAAAACTAATGCTTTGGCCAAACATGTTTTGAAAATGGGGTCCACACATAATTTTAGATTTATGGCCATTGAAGTAGTTAGTGAAAATGATAGAGGGGGAGATATAATTAATCAAACAGAAACGTCAGAAGTAAGGTGGATAGTCAGGTTAAGAGGCAACAGAGGTAAGGGACTCAATGACAGGATACCATTAAAGCCAATATTAAAGAACAGGTCTCTACGTTAATGAGACCTAGTATGAATAGGAATTATGTTAGTAGTAGTATTAACCATGTATGTTAAATCAAAGTTATGAAGTTCATAACAGAATGGTGCATATTTAGGATGAAATTGAAGTATGACATGGGAAACAGTTAAAGGATTCATTTTATTATTTTTATGTATGTATTTTATTATTTTTATGTATGTATTTTATATTTTTATATACTTAAATATATGTTTTTATATTAGTAATGTTTGAATAGAAACAATGCAAGTGATTCAAGTAGAGATGAAATTTAAAATGAGATTTAAAATGAATGGGTAATTATTATTTAATTGGTATTACCAATTTAACTTGCCTTATAAATAAGTGGATAGTACTGCTATTGTAATGGTCTGATGAAGTGGGATTTATCCCATGAAAGCGCTTACCTACTGTATTTTTGTAATAAAGCTGTGTTTTTATTCTACAAGACTTGCTTAAGGAGAACATTTTTTGCTCAAGGAGAACATTTTTCAAATAATTATTTGGTATAGCAAGTTTCTGCTTGGTATATGTTCCCAGGACCTTTGTGTGCATTTGATTGTTCGTGGACTTTTTTCTGGGTTAACATTTTTCCAGTTTGTTTCTTGGTTCTTGTGAGTGGACTTTGCAATTAAACCATGACAAAGGGCAAATTATTATCCTGGGATAGAAATTCAGACGGGGGATATTCCAGGGTTATTCTTTGTTACCAATGTTGTTTTATCTTGCTTTTAACACATTAAGCTCTTAATGGATTAGGTCTTGGTTATAATTTTGCTCCCAGAAAACAAACATTCTTAAATATTTCTCATCTACTTTTTATGGAAGACACTTAAACTTGCATAGCTCATTAGATGAGGAGTTGAAAGCACAGACCATAAGTGGTTAAAACTTTTTCAGATGACATAAGAATGCCATTTGGTCTTGATAAATGTGTAAAAACAATGTATGAAGCAAGAAAATTGCAGTACAAAGAAAATAACAATCTAGGACTTGAGCAAGAAAGAGTCTATAAATATTTAAGATCCGATGAAGGATAAGCAATAAAACATAAACAAATGTGAATAAAATTGAGTAAGGATTACTTCATAGGACTAAAAGTAACATTGAAAACAGGCCTAACATCTAGGAATAAAGTCCATACCTCCCTGTTTTATAGTTTTGGTGTGACTGACTAGTCCCAAAAGGTACAGAATCAGCTGAACAGAAAAACAAAACAAAAAAAAAATGTTTCGCACTTATCAAATCATAAAGAAAAATCAGTGTATACCGATATCCCTCGTCCTGAAGGATGCATAGTCCTCCTTGAAATCAATTATATGTATAGATCTGTGTCAAGATTTTTGCATAGAGGATTATGCAAACATTGCAATACAGAAGTAGCTGAGAAACATTGGAAACAAGATCTACAAAGCATTATAGAGAATAATGACATATACATCATGTGGGATCACCCGTTACCAGCAATTCAAAAAAATAGTTGCAAAAAAAAACAGGTATCTTTGTCCATGAAAAAAGACAAAAATAGCACTGATCATTACAATTGCTACACCTTTGACAAAAAAGGCAGGAGTCAGAGCTTGACGTGGCAGAGTTGAAGATGTTAAGATTTGCACTGGGTGTGATGAGGATGGACAGGATTAGGAATAAGTATATTAGAGGTTCAGCCCAGGTTGGAAGGTTTGGAGATAAAGCCAGAGAGGCAAGATTACTTTGGTTTGGACATGTGTTGAGGAGGGATGCAGAGTATATTGGGAAAAAGATGCTAAGGATGAAGCTGCCAGGTAACAGGAAAAGAGGAAGACCTAAGATAAGGTTTATGGATGTAGTGAGAGAGGACATGCAGGTGGTTGGTGTGACAGAGCAAGATGCAGAGGGCAGGAAGAAATGAAAAGAGTTGATCTGCTGTGGCGACCCCTGACAGGAGCAGCCGAAAGAAGAAGAAGAAGAATTAAAATTGCTACACCTAGGGATTACAGTGTTTCACATTCAGAGAAACACAAAGCAAAGAATCTACAATCATATTTAGAAATGCTACCAATGCATATAAATCCATATGAATTGCAGAAGGAGTCAGTTCTGGGCACATTGTGGGTGCTGCAAAGAGCACTTCTGGCTAACATCAAAGACTGAAACAACACTAATTTCCTGAACTTTAATCGTTCTTTGACTTAGGAATGGGATCATTCCCATCATGGTATTAGAAGCCCAAAAGATATGGAGAAATTAAACCCAGAGAAATCATTCAGTAGTTCTAATTCAGGTTGATAATGATTTTTGTGGACTTTCTGTTAGCCATTAGCATACAATATAATATCTATGATGAATAGAAGTGACACCAAGTCTTTAATAAAACATGAGAACAAAAGTAGTTTAAATACGGATCCCAGTGATGAAACTTTTGAAATAGTGCCATGGTATGAACTGTTATTATTTCTGTAAACTGTAAAAGTTTAATGAGACAGGTAGCTTTCACACCTTTGCTATACTTCAGGAGCCAAATCAATGCCTTTTAGCTTGTTCATAAGAAAACTGTAATCAGCATTTTCAGATGCACTTTTAAGGTTTAAAATAATTGCTTCTGTCATTTCAAATGTTCCCATATTATGATAGATTTGGTCATTTAGTTTGTATAAGGTAGTGATGGTACCTGATGGATGTCTGAATCCATGCTGTCTTTTGGTAAGTGTATCATATTTGGTAACAAAAAGGCTTGTGGCACTTTCGATTCCTATACCTCTGAAGAAGCTACTCAATTGCAGTGGCGAAAACGTTTTTTTATTGTTTCCAATAAACCTACGTTAAGGTCTTCGTGGTTTGGTGGATTTTTTGGCACTCCTTCTGTGTACTTCTAAAGTCTGTGCTTGTTGTTTTTTCGATATTTGGTAACATATTTGACCTGTTGCCCATTACAGTTTACGCAGTGTGAAGACCAAACCGACAGAATCATCTTGCTGATGCATTGGCTGTCCAGTCTGATCCATGAGGTGAAGACATCTGGTTGTTAAGCTCCTTATCAATCTATCTCTGTTAGTTTTACATCATTTAATATTACAGTTCTCCCTATAAATCTATCTCTGTTAGTTTTACATAATTTAATATTACAATTCTCCCTATGTATCCATCTGTGTTAGTTTTACATCGTTTCATATTACAGTTCCAGTTACAGTCTGGCTGTTAGCACAGATGTTTAAGGCTATGAGCTGTTAGTGAGCTACTTTCTATGGTACAGGGTTTGATTCTGTCATCTTTCATTTGCCTATTGTTTCAACATGAGTAAGTCACTTATATAGTCAGTGGTTTGAGGCAACTGGAAAGTGAACTAGGCTCACATTTCTCTCAATAAACTTCTCATCACTAATATTCAACAAAGGATGAGTGTATAATGGAGTGTCAATATTCTGAAAAGTTCTTTAAAACTTTCTTCCACCTCTCACAGACCTCTCTTACTCAGTCATCTAAATGGCTCATTTATTCCTATTCAGCCATCAGAGACAATGGCTGGATTGACAGGGGAGAGAGTATCCTGCAAGCAGATGGACCTTTATGTTGTAACACCTATGTGCCAGTTCTAGGCACGCTATGTCCATTTAACCAGTGATGCAAACATTCCTTACACTGTATTGACATGCCCATCTTGGACCCCACCCTAAAGAAGCATGTAACAGAGAACTATAACACCATCTTAAATACTTACCAGTGTTTCCGTTACATGGCTTGTGAATGCTAATGAACTTTCAGTTTTAAGTCTTTAAGGGTACATTTTGACCAATAAAGTCAAGTAACATTAGCTATAGATATTAATGTTTCTGCTATTTTTTGTTCTCATCAATATAGCAGTGGATTATTTGGCTATACTTTAGAAACACAGAACTTAAAAACAAGTCTGATATCCATAAACATTAGGATACCTGCAAAATATCTCAAATAACATTCAAATCAAATTAAAAAGTCATACAGGCAAAGCTATTCATTTTTCACTGTGAAGCTCTGTTTTGATGGAGTTAAATACCACATTATAGTCTCCCCTACCAAAGCTAAATTTGTATGATTTAAGAACCTTTCTTACTCTGTAAAGATGGATATAAAGAAATATGTTCGATCTGCATTTGGTACATACAAGGACCCTACATGGTTAATTCCTTGATATGGGACACATTTTAACAGAATGCCTCGACCTTTCTTATCTTTCTTATTTCCCATCTGTTTCCATCGTAATGTCTCTTTAGCTTTTGTTTTTGACTGAGGTATAAGATTAAATGCAGAATTATCCCTCCACACACTAGTATGTCATTGACTATTTTCTTACAGATTTTGACTTACTGAGTTATAGCAGCATCAACATATTTTCCAAATACTGTGTGCCTTACCTTTTGACATTATACTCTTACATTTAAATTGAAAAAGCTTTAACATGTCAATACAAAGAAAACAATTAACTGCATCCAAAAGTTCTCTGTAGTTTGGTGTAAATACCCAGATGGGCCTTTCAAACATACAGCCAAAGTACCTCAAACTGCACTACATGACACTCCTTTAAGGATGCAGATGTGAAACCACTCATGGCCTGGCATAAAATGCCAGGAATTTAATATTAAAACTTGCATCCCTGGTGATTAAGTCTCAGTCTTTTTTTTCACCGTTGATATCATAGGCTTAATTTTTTTTCTTCAGACTGAGAAAGTGGTTTATTTGGTTGCATTTTCTTAGGTGTAGAAATACTCATAATTCCTTGGCCAACTTCATTCCCTGCTTTTCTGTTTTCAAGATGAAAGGTCAAGAATAAAGATTCTTTGCTAAGAATTTCCTTGCGTTCCTAGTGCTACCAAGACTTTGAGGCTCACTGGCCCTTATTTCTCCACACATTATGATATTAAACTCATTACAGCCTACATCTCAACCTCTTAGTGCAAGAAATCTGGATAGAGCCTGACAAAATGGGGGGACAAAGACCCAAACATAGGGACAGATAACTTATAAAGCTGCTAAAGTAAAAGGGTTTATATTAACTTACATTTTCTTGAGGATTTGAAGTCTGAAACTCAAATGTATGTCATTATTTGGTCACTTCAGTCCTCAGATCATCCCAGTGATTTGCCAGAAAACCACAAATATTATGAGGAACAGAACAAAAATATCAAGCAAAAATCTGGACATTCTGCAAAAATCTGGACAGTTGAGAGGTTTGCATTACAGCAGGCATACATTAATGCTATAACACATTTTTTGACGACTTGTTAAACACATCACCACCCCATCCAACCAAATTCATCCACATTCAGGCCTTCCTCCTAACAGGTCTGCGCTGCTCCAGAAAATAGATACAGCAATAACATAGCTTTACAGCCATCTCCTTCAAAGTTCCTCTTTACACACCTCCTCTATCAGCATCCTTTAAACTCCACTTTTTAGACACAATTGACTCTTCTAATACTTTTCACACACATCATTCAACCTTTTCCTCTTCTCAACCTCCTTGGAACTATACTAGCCCTTCTCACCTATTGCATCCAGAATTCCTTGCTCGACCACCCCCTTTGCCTGATGTACATTTCTGAATGTAAAATAATGTGCTTTTACTATGTTTCATAGTGCAGTAAAATATTAATTATCTAGTGTAATACAATGTTCTTTTACTAGCATTTATAGTGTAATACTATGTTCAGTATGCCCTATAAATGTCTTGACTAGTTTATATTCTCCTGCTGTACGATGTTTAACAACAGAATGTTCAGCCGTGCATTGCTTGATATTACAACTGTTTTATTTATTTATTTTTTTTATCATGGATTGAATTACTGTTTCCTTAACATTAATCATTTTGTAACAACCTTCTTATATTTCTTTTATATAATTTTTTTCGGTTATCATCTGATACATACATACCTAAATATGTACACAAATAAAATGATTCACTATTTGTCCTGTAGACATTCATTGCATAACTGCAAAGGATGGACTTTTAATAGCATGCCAGCAAGCTTACTAAGCTGAGTTTCAACTCAGGCTGTCTCGTGATGTGTTTCCTTAAGAATGTCATTATTACCAACACACACTCCTCATCCACCTGCTCTGACAGAAGTACCTTTAGTAAGAAGAAATAGTTACCTTTGTAGTTGCAAACATTTTCAGTTTGCTTCCCATATGGACATTCAAATCAGCTGGATATCTAAACCATGTCTTAAGGCTGTTAAATGCAATTTTATCAATTCAGTGATAAAAGCTTTAATCTCCTGCAACATTATGGCAGCAGTCGTGGAAAGGTTTGATTGTCTCTGTCTTACCCTCCAAGATGAAAGGCATAATCCTGCTGGCTTTCCTCCTAGTCTCTATACCATAGCAATTTAAAAATCACTTGCTTGTGTACCTTAATTATGAGATACACTACAAAGAGCATTGGGCTATCTCTATTTCAAGTCTTTCTTGAAATTTTGATTGAAAACTTTGGGTAATGAATTTTGTAAAAAAAAAAATGACCCTCTATATGTTCTTGCAGACCCACCATTTAGGTTCATAGGTTCATATGTGTGTACTAGGCTAATGGCCCTGGAGCCTTTACAAGCCTAGCCTATAGAAGTCCACTGGGATCATGCTGCCTGACGTTAGTTCCCAATGCCTCTATCAAGTAGAGCCACTGGAGTGATCCCCAGGGTGAACTTTCTATTACCCATCCACTCATCAAGATTTCTTTTGAAGAGGGTGAGTGAGGTCTTCTGCTTGACATGTATGGGAAGTCTATTCCAGAGCATGTGCAGACTCTGGGTAAGGAACCTGTTCCTCCAGCATGTTCTGTTGATTGTGGTAATGAGGTTGAGATCTCTGGAACATGTGGTGCAGAGGGATTAGGATTTCTTTAGATGTAGCATTTCTAACAGACGGGTCAGACATGACTTTGTAAGTCAAGCAGGCATCGCCTCTAAGTAGGCAATATGAGACAGAGACTAGATGGAGTCTTTTGAGTCTGTCCATGTAGGACATGTGTTTAATGCCTAGGATCCTCTTCGTGACCTACTTCTGTGGTCTCTCCAGCTGTTGCAGGTGTCTAGTGAGGTACGTGCCAAATGGTTCATTATACTCGATGATTGGTCTAATGAGGGAAAAGTAGAGAGAGGTGATGACCTCTTTCTTCCTGGATGCAAAACCCTTGGTAATGAGATGTGCCACATAGAAGTACTTTCTGACCAGAGTGGCAATGTGGTGGTCGAAGGAGAGGTTGCTGTCAACCTGCGTCCCCAGATGTCTTATAACGCATTCAGTGTTCAGTGGGCTCCCATCGATGTGGTAATTAGTGGGAACTGAGTTTTTACCAAAGGCGATGACAATGCATTTTTTTTGGCGGTAAGCTTAACGCCATGGTTTTGACACCAGTCATTGGTCTCAGTGAGGCGTTTTTGTAGGATGTCTGCACTGCTTGGGTTGTTAATAATGGCTCCCAGCTTGTACTCATCTGTGAACCTAGTCAGCCAGAGTCCCTTTGTGTTGGCCTGGACTTCTGAGAAGTAGATGCCGAACAGGAGAGGACCCAGGATCAATCCCTGTGGGACTCCACTTGTGACTGGTCTGCAGTCTGACTTGGAGTCCGCTACTTTCACACTGTGTGTTCCATCTGTGAGCCAATTTGCAACCCACCTATATTTATAGGGGTTGATGCCTAGTTTGGTGAATTTATCAATAACTCCTGAGTGAGGAATGTTATCAGAGGCCTTGGCCAGATCGAGATAGGCTGTATGCACTGCCTTACCTTCATCCTCAGCCTTGGTGACTGACTCAATGAAGTCAACCAGGTTGAGCAGGCATGAGCTCCCTTTCACAAAGTCAAATTGCGTGGGGTCTAGAGTTTGGAGATTTCCTATATCTTTGTTAATCAGGGCCATGATGAAGTGCTCCATAGCTTTATATATCAGACTCATCAGGCTAATGGGGCAATAATTCCAAGGGGCTGTAGTCGCTCCACCTTTATGGAGAGGGATGACCGTAGCAGTGCAACATTTGACAGGGACAAAGCCTGAGGTGAGGCTGTGACAGATGTGATGCCAGTTCACTTTGTAGTTCATGTAGGACATGGCCAGGGATATTATTGGGTCCCATGGAAGCTGTATTCTTGGCCCTGGACAATGCAGCTTTAACCTGTGATGCAGTAATGCTGGGTGCCTGACATTCTTCCAGTATTGTGATTGGTCCTTTGGGGGTAGCAGTGTAAAGTTGGCACTGAATCTGTCGACCAGTATGTTGGCAATATCTGTTGGTTGAGTATAAGAGGTACCATTGTGCAGTATCTCAGAGCAAATCGCTGTGGAGGTTCTGGATATAGCTATAGAAGGCTTTGTGATTGTTTTTAGTGTCTGCCGCAATTCTGCCTTCATAGCTGGCTTTAAAGGATTTGATGAGGGCTCTCAGCTTTTTGTTGAGGCTAATAAGGGTTTTTTTCCAGTATTGGGACTTCACCTTTTTTTGCAACAGTTTCTTCCTTCTGTTGTACAGTTTATTAATGGCAGGAAACCACCAGATTTGCTTCCTTTTTTTGGAGGAGAGCATCTTGGTTCTGTTGGGTATGGCTAGTTCTATGCATTTGTGTACATGTTTGTACAGTGCACTGATGTATGATTCAGCAGTCATGCAGCTATTTTCCATTGGCATGGGTACCATGAAGTTAGCCACCTCTTTTTTTAGGAGTCCAAAGTCAGCTTTGAAGAGGTTTTTCAAGGTGGTTACCTTAGCGGGGAATGTGAGTGAGATGTGGATTTCCATAGTGATTAGTTTATGGTCTGATCTGACCAGGGAAGGATTGACTACTGGTGTAGAGCAACAGTCACCCATGTTAGTAATAACCAGGTCAAGGATGTTGCTTCCTCTAGTGGGGGTCAGAAAGAGCTGGTCCAGGGCATTGGAAATAATGAATTTCAGGAAGCGTTGGGCCAGTGTATTGCTGCTTGAGTAGTTTTTCCAGTTGATGGAAGGGTAGTTGAAGTCTCCTTGTAAGAGAGTGTTGGGTTGGGCCTTGATAGATTCCAGGGTGCTTAGGAATGTGGAGTGAGAGTCTAGGGACATGGTTGGGGACCTATAGCAGGCTATGGAATGGATCGCCAATTTACCCAATGTTAGTTGTACCTGAAGTATCTCAGATGTGTTATGCTGGGCTACTAGTCTGGAGGTCTGCATATCCTGTATGAATATGGAGACACCACTGCCTTTGGAGCTTCAGTCCATGTTTCGGGGTCGAAAGGTGTGGAATTACTTATAGTCTGGTAGCACAGGGGTGCTTTCTGCCACTTTAAACCAGATCTACATTACAGCATAAATGTTGATGTTCTCCATTTTGAGGAGTGCCTTTAGCAAGTGCATCTTGAGATTCAGACTTCTAGCATTGAGCAGCATGACCCTCAAATAGCATTTATTTATAGCTATTACAGTGGTAATTTGGTCTTTGGAACACCACCTAAAAAAGGCAGTATAGGGGTGGCAAGAGCCTTAGCCAGTACCCAGAAACCCAGCGATGACAGATGCAGGCCATCTCTGGCCAAGCATCGAGGTCTGTCAATCATGTCATTCCAAGCAGACAGATACTGGATCCCATTAGAATGACACCAGAAACTTAGCCAATTGTTGAAGTCTATAATTTTTTGTTTGTACTGCGATATCATTCTGGGTAAGGGTAGTATGCTGCTCAGGGCTAGTGTCATACCTGCCTGGGTCACATAATCTGAGAGCTCCAGCATGTCTCTTTTAATATAGCCCAGGGAAGTGCATCTCAGGTCATTCACACCCACATGGACAATGACAGTCATACTTTTGTTGTGGAGTGACATAAGAGCATTTGTTATGTGTTGGATTCTGGCACCTCATAGACAGCTGACTGTTACCTTCTCCTTATTCAACTTAGTGAGTGGGGCATCTGTTTGCCTCACTATTGAGGGTCTATGTTAAATAAACAAATGCTTAAAATGTCGAGTGCAACATACTCGAACAATTTTAAGCGAAAGTTTATTTAACCGACCGCTCAGAATATCAAAAAACACAATCCCGAAAACTTTTGTTTGGCCAGCTACCCCTCCCAATTGCTACAGTACATGAAACCAACTAATAGCAGGTACATACACACAATAACAAAAAAAAAAAAAAGGGGGAAACATACTGTAACTTTGCTAGAAGGGGGGCAAGCCCCCTGCACCCCCCTACTTAAATATATCAACTCTGAGATGGCACTTCAGTGCAGAAAAGAGAAATTCTCCCATTCTGAACCATACAGCACCATTAGCACTAGCTTACATGACGTATTACGTCACATACGTCAGTGCTGGCCAAACAAAATATTTCAGAACTCCATTTTCTGAAGTTCTGAGTGGTCGATTAAATAAATGTTCGCTTAAAGGTGTTGTACTCGACATTTTAAGCATTTGTTTATTTAACATAGACAGTCACTTATGATTAGTGTATTGGGCAAGGTGTTTAGCCTTAGAGGCTTAGGTTGAGGGGCACACTGTGGAGGTGAGCTATGTGTCCTGTGGTTTGTGCTGTGTTGTGGTGGTCAAGTGTGTTTCTGTCTTGGAGGTGCCTGCTGTTTGGGTAATTTTGTATTGAGAGGCTCTGTGAATGTGGGGGTGTGGTTTGTGTTTTTATCTGAGAGTTGTGATAGTGGGTGTTCTGGAGGGCTATGTGTTCCATGTGGTGAGGTGCAGGTGTTGACCTTCTCCTGTTGACCAGCTTGTCAGGTCTTGGCTGGAGATTGCATAGCTTCGAATTTGGTGATATAAGTGTATCTCTCACAAGTCTGAGTGTTGGGAGGTAAAAGGAGAGGGTTGTCTGTGTACATGAGGCAGTTGCTGCACTGCCTCAGAATGCTCAAGTGCACCAGGTTAATAGGAGAAAGCACAGGGAACTTCCCATTAATCATGCCAAGAGGGGTGGTCATAACTACTAAGTACTGGAGCTATTTCCATGAAGAATGACTAGTGCTAATGGCACATAGGTGTGCTACAATAATTGCTACAAAAACCTGTTGAAGTGCAAAGTGATTAGGTTATTTGAAGGTTATTTGAAGTGCAAGAGAGAGAGAACTAGCAAGATCTAAGGTAAAAACTGAAGATCAGACTTTCTGGCACCAGTAGTTGTTTGCCTCAGCTCGACGCTGCAGGGTGGACCTTAAACAAGTGCAAAACCATGCAAACACTGGCTTTTAAACCAGAAAGTTGAAGGGTTGAAAAAACTGCCCAAACAGCCAATAAATTTCAATTTGTGGGCCAGAAACCACTCCTCTTGTGGTAGATAGGCTACCTAGTGCTTATCACTCCCACTGATAAGCAAGAAGGCTTCCCTCCAACACAGAAAGGCTTGGAGGGTTCAGAAGCTTACAAACAGTCCTGTTTACAGCAAATTTGTATCTGGACTAGACTAGCTACAGGGAAGGTGGGAAACAAATGCAAACATGGGCTTTTAAACCAGAAAGTTGAAAGGGATGGAAAAACTGCCCAAACGGCCAATAAACTACAATTTATGGGCCAGAAACCACTCCTCTCATGGCAGATAGGCCACCTAGTGCTTACCACTCCCACTGATAAGCTAAAAGGCTTCCCTCCAACACAGAAAGGCTTGGGAGCCTCAGAAGCTTACAAACAGTCCTAGATACAGCAAATATGTATCTGGACTAGACTAGTTACAGGAAAAGCAGGAAACAAGCTTAGAACTTTTTTTTTTACAGAAACGCAGCTAAAACAGCAGTAAACACAATTCAAATGAAGTGCAAGCTAGCACACTCGAGTGTGTAGCAATATTAAAACAAATACAATAAAAGACTGAAACCAAGTGCGGAAGGCAGTAAATTAGGGAAAAATCAAGATGAAAGCATTTAGAGTATCAGAAAACAATGCCAGCAAATATATAAATAATTCAGTCAAGCAAAAATTAAGACAGTGCAGAACTCAACAGTTAAAAAGTACCAATAAATATACTTATCAGCTCTATATTTCCAGATTGTTTGAAAAGCACACTCAGTTAGAACACAAGGAGATTCTAGCAATGGTAGATGCTAGCAAAGTTTTTTT
Source organism: Protopterus annectens (assembly GCF_019279795.1). Taxonomy (NCBI): domain Eukaryota; kingdom Metazoa; phylum Chordata; order Ceratodontiformes; family Protopteridae; genus Protopterus; species Protopterus annectens. Next base: position 1,121,769,954 of record NC_056726.1, read on the forward strand.
TTTTTTTTTTGTAAAGTGAAAAGAGAGAAAGGAGGAACAGAAGATAATTCAAGGTTAAGAAATTAAGTGGGTTGGCCTTCTCAAATGTTCGCTCAGTATTAGGTAGAATGAGCTAATAACACTAGACTGGGAGGAGTGTCTCAGATCAAGTTTACAGTAGGGGTGGGCAACGTCAAAGCCACCAAGTATAAGAACAAGATACCAATACGGAGGAAGGGTGGGAAACTTTTTTAGGCAGAAAACTCTACAGAAATGTTTATCACAGCAGAAAAACAGCAGTGAGCCACTAAATGAAAGTTTTAAAAAGATAAAGGAGCAAGGAGACTCTAGAGAATGTTTTTAACTGCAAACAAATCAGTTATATGATATACTCCACAACAAATGGTGAACATTTCCAGTTAACATGTTTCATACAGTGAAACTAGCTAAAAAAGCTTTACAAACAGTGTGACAGTGAAAACTTATTTATCAGGCCCTGTAAGGCAGACCATTTTAGTACAGCTGTGCAGATTAGTTTATAGCAATAAAATACAGTAAAAAGTATGCAGCAGAAAATAATCAGTGCTATAATGGCTAGAATAACCAATAACTAGTAAAAATAAGCAAAATGAAATTAGATACTTATTGTTATATATCATAGATTAGATTTGTGGTCAGTGCCCCTCCTCCGCTCAGCTCAGTGTGTAAGTTAAATCTTGTCAATTTTCCAAATCTTCTACATGTGCTTTCAGAGACAGTAAATTTATATGGTGCCCTCAAACTGAGCTATATAAATGGAGCTGGTCCACATGGCTTTGCACAGGATTTTCGAAGCTAGGGACTGTTGCTATTATTGCCTCTAAAAGATCATTTAATGCTTTTATGCTCTGCTTTCAAATTGTCTGAATCTTGCATTATTTAGTTATATAGGACTGTTAACTGGTGCAGTTTAGTATACAATTGTTTTTGCTATGGCTGATGAAGCATTTGTTCTACCATGACTTTCACCTTATAGAATCACCTCACTTTTCTTGGTCGCAAAAACATTATTAAACACAGACAAACTCAAAACACATTGAGTGACAATAACTAGATTGAGTGGTACAAAATTGACTAAAAAGGGACCCAGGAAATATTTTAAAAGGTAAACTTTGATAGATATCTGTTTTTTACTAGGGTTACTGTCTGAATCATTTACAATTTGCAAAGCTATCTGTATCAGAATCATCATCACCAGCACACTTTTTCCCATTTCTCCATGTGATCAGAGTGTTGTGTTTGTCTGTCACCATCTCTCTCGAGTCAATGCAACACTCCTGCCTTCTTTGACACTCATGCCTGACTGTCATAGATCTTCTCTCACACAATCCTTCCACCTCTTTGTTGGATGCCCTCATTTCTGCTTACCTTCTTTCTGTCTCAAATCTTCAATACCAGATTGTCTTCTGCTTGTCTGCCCATGTGCTCGCACAACCTTAATCTGTTCTTTGATCTCTTCTGCAATTGGAGCTACTTTGGCTTCTGCTCATATGTCCTCATTTCTTCATCTGCCCAGTAGTATACATTCTACCACCTATCTCAGGCACTTAATTTTCATCACCTCATCTTCTGTGCATTCACTGCCCAGGTGTCTGTACCATTAGTACTGGTTGCACCACTGTTTTGCACACCTTACTTTTCAGTTTCTTTGGCATTCTTCTACATCACAAGCACCCCTTCCATAAAACTTGGTGAAACAAAGACCATTTGTTATTTCTGATTTTTACTTACTGTTAGTCTAGGTTTCCACTTATCACAGCACATTCTGCATTAAGTGTCATGGTTATATTAAAATCATCATAGTTACAGTCACAATCAGAAATAAGGATAGACAATCCAATGCAGCTGACAGAGGTTGCCACTTGCCACTACACATTCTGCATTAAGGATGCTGATAGTATAATGTTCTTTGTAGTCATGGAAATTATTATAAATAAAAGTTAGACTGTTCAAAGTACTTCCAGTAACTTCCCAGTGTCTCACATGCTGTGTCATTTTGGTCAATTGTTTGACTTGACCATCTGTGAATGCACATTACCATCTGACATAGCTGAATCCACTTTGAGTGCACATGAATACAGACATACACCCATTGTAATTCCAGCACAAATTAAAAGTTCTTAGATGGTGTTCATGCTTGAATTACCAGAGTAGCATATGAGCTGAACAGAATGTCCATGATGTGCTGATCTCTGCAGGATTCTAATTGTGCTTTTGGAAAAGCATGTCTCATGTATTATTTGAGATCTGAATGGGATATTTGCCATCTCTTAGTGTGCTAGCATTCTTCTTTTTATCTGACATGTGTCCAGCCTTTTGTGTGAAACTTGAAACGTCCATGTTTCCTCTTGGCTTGATAGGTAACAACTTTAAAAATTATTGGAAATTTTTGCAAATGTTATTTTTTTTTCCCAGCTATGATTTGTTAACTCTCATATGTCATCCGCTGACAAGGGCAAAGGAAACGGCTCCATTTCTTCCTTCTCTTATTAGAGACATAGAGCAGACCTAACAACTAGTATGATAAGAATTCTTAACATGAAGCAATAGTAGTATAATATAGACATTACCATTAATGATGTCAGTGGTGAATAGAAGGGCAACATAACACATGTATGGTATACGGTGTTTTACCCTGTAAAGGTCATTTACAACAATCTATATGGGAAGATATGGACTCTCATTATTTATTGATTTATTGATTTATTTATTCAGTATTTGTTTACTGGGAAATTCCGACTGGGTCTTTAGCCCATTTTCAGTGGAGGCCCAGGGAGAAAAGCTCCAATGACAAAAATTAACAAGCAACAGAAATTTTACATTGAAATATACAATGAGTTTTACATAATATATATCACAATACATAGTGTAAAGTCACAAATTCACATTGAACAATAGGGAGGAATTTATACATACAGTAGTCCAAGCAAATATCATAGCACAGATCATACTCATGATTTATAGTATACAAACCTTGAACAAAAGTAAAGAGGCAGTTTAGTGCAGAGAAATTAGTGAAGGAGGAGGAAGAGGGAGAACAATTACAGGTAGTCGAAAGGTAAGGTAAACTAAGTAGGATGAGGGGAAAAGGAAGAGGAAATATGGGCATTAGCAGAAGGGGAAAGTGGATTTAGTAGATTTATGGCTATTTAATTGTGGGGAAGGGCAGGAGTGGTGGGGTGGTAGGATAGGAGGATAGTGGAAAAGTAATTAATAATTAGTGGAATGTATTATAATATGCATATGTAAAAATACATCTGCTGCGGATAATGTGGCAGGACTGTAAAATGTAAAATGGGTAGCTAAGGAAGAAGAAGATAGGCTTAGCCAGGGCCCGAGCAAGGGCAGAGCCAGCTGTTACTCAGATGGATCTTAAGAGGGTTTTTGAAGTGAGTGAGATTAATACTGGTGATAATAGACTGGGGATATTTTTCCAAATTTTGGAGATGTAGTTGGTGTAGAGAGAGAGTCGCCGGCACTATTGTTAGACATGGAGATCTGTAGAAAAGATTTATTTGAGGAGCAAAGCCCCTGAGTATTGGTGTAGGGTTGGAGCAGCTGTTGGACAGCCGGAGATTTATTTGGTTGGTGTACCAGTCTGTGGACAGAGATGAGTTGGGTGCAGGTTAGGTAGTGGGGTAATTCTAAACAGTTAAGTTTTTTTAAGGCTGAGCAGTAGTGGGTCTTGTGTGGGGAGTTTGTTATAAATTCTGCTATTTTATTGTGGCACGTTTTACGTTTTGCTAAATCTGTTTTCTTTAAGTTGGTGAGAATCAAGGAAGCATGTAATAGGGTAGAAAGCAGATGGGCTCTGGCAATCACCTGTCTTGTATTGCTAGTTAGGGAAGGTTTGATTCTGTAAACTGAGCCAAGTTTCATATGTGTCTTTCTATGAGTTTAAGTCTCACAAGGGATAATTGGCTAGGCTTAAAATGTCTCACAAGGGCAGTTAGCTTAGTACTAATCTATGAACCTATGAACCTATGATAGTCTGAGCTAGAGGTATGTCAGATTTCATTTTATTGTCAATGAGGACACTTAGTAATTTCGTTTTTGTTACTGTAGTTTTTGTGATGTTGCTGGAGGAACATATTTGAAACACTGATGAGGAGTCTTGACGTTTACTCGGGGAAAAGACCGTACTTTTTGTTTAACATGGTCATTCTTTAAATACAGTAAATAACTATTACAACTTATAATTTAGGTAACTATATAACTTGTCTTGATAAGCATGTTACAAATAATTCTGTCACTTTACCCTTAAAGCTAATGAATGAATAATGTGAGCTGTGATGCAGTTCTGCAAAGTCTTATTTTATTGTGTACAGAAACAATTTATGCATATCGAAGAAATTGTCCACTAATACTGTTATAATGTATCGTACTGAACATCAGAAATAACTGAGTATAAAAAAACTGATTGAAACTGGCACTAAAGTAATACTGAACATTTGAAAAAGTTGTGTATGAATGTTATATTTTGGAAACTAACACTAAAGGAATACCTTTTCATGCCATTATCGTCTGAATACAATGGAAGGTTGCTATGGTGCAGGAGTTAGCATTGCCGCCTCACAGCAAGAAGTTCTCCGGTTCAATCCGCGGCTGGGGTGGCTTCTGTGCGGAGTCTGGATGTCCTCTCTGTGGTCGCATGGGTTTCCTCTGGGTGCTCCAGTTTCCTCCCACATCCCAAAGACATGCTGTAGGTGGATTGGACACTCTAAATTGGCCCTAGGCGTGAGTGCGTGTGTGTGTCTTCTGTGGAAGGTTGGGCACCGGGCTGGCAATTCGACACCATAAAACTCCACTGCCAGCCATGAGCAGACAGGTGATCCACTGTGGCGACCCCGAACTGGGAAAAGCAGAAAGGAGAAGAATCGTCCGAACACAAAGAAAAGTATAACATGAAACATAATGCTATTCATTTGCCATGTTGTAGTCTGAAAACATAATTTGAAATTGATATTCAGCTTGAAATACTCTGTGTTGTGACACCACTAACCTGCCTGAAGACACCTCTGCATCTGCATTTGCACTATACTTGTTTTAACTCTAAAACTAATTTTCATAAATTCACATCTGCAACTGTAATATACATGTTTTCAATCTAAAGAATACTTTTTTTGAACAACTGGAACAAATATACATTAATTCAATAATCATACTCTTCATGTCCTGAATAATCTTTGTAGTTTATTACACTTTATCCCTATTTAAGGAAGCACTTTCATGGTCTTCACTTCTGACTTTAATATTGATAGTCCAGTAGTCTTGATACTTGACTTGTCCACCACAGCTGATTCCAGGTTTAAGCCTTACTCTGCATTGTCCCATTCACCACTGAGGTACTGGAAAAGACAGCCTAGTTGCCTGCACTGTCCATTATCAATATCATACAGTGATTTGACTTCCATAACTCCCCCATTCCGTATGACAAGGATGTGTGGAGCATACCTTAAACCTTCAATAAAAGTGTAGCTAAAATTCTTTTCAATTCAAAACAGTTTCTGTAACAAACTTTTCCTTGGGTAGTGTCATCTGGATATTGGATAATGTCAGACTTTGTGGTTGCTAAGTGGAGTTGGTTTGTAAAAACATTGAATAGAAGGGGGGCAAAAATGGAACCTTGAGGTACACCACATTTGACTGGGAGTAGGGAGGATAGGGAGTTCTGCCATTTGACAGATTGAGAGCAGTTGCTTAGGTAGCTAGGGAACCATTGTAATGTAGTATTATCAAGGTTAAGTCTGGAGAGGGAGCATAGTAGTTTATTGTGTGAAACAGTGTCAAATGCCTTTGATAGATCTAGGAAGGTGGCAGATACAAGTTGCCCTTGGTTTCTGTATGTGTTTATGGTATTGGTGAAGTTAATGAGGGTAGTGGTGGTGCTATGGCCAGGTCGAAATCTGTGTTGAATTTGGGATAGTAGGTTGTTGGACAGTAGATGGGACAGGAGATGGTGATGGAAACATCTTTCTAGGATTTTTGATAGGGGTGAAAGGACTGCAATAGGGTGGCACTTGGATAGGTCAATGGAGGCACCGCCCTTGTGAAGGGGAATGATGTATGAGGTTTTCCATAATGATGGAACATAGTGCTCCTTGATGGATCTGTTTATTAGAATTCAGATTGGATAGGATATGGCCCTAGATGCAAGCTGGAATAATTTGGTTGGGAGGTTGTCGACAGCAAGGGTGGTTGGTTTGAGTTTGGCAAGGAATTTTTGATGTAGATACTTTTTTGAGTGAAAAGGAGGTGGAATTGAGTTTGGCTTTCATGGTTGGTAGGAGGATAGTAGGGTTGGTAACATTTATTAGTTTTAGAATGTTGGGGGTAAAATAGTTGTTAAAGCTGGATGCTATGTCAAGGTTGGTACCTTCTATGTGTGGTGGTGGTGTGGTGCTGTTTTCAAGTTAGAGGATGCCATTCACTGCAGCCCAGAATTTTTTGGGGCTGTTACTATATTTATTTTGTTGGGTAAAGTAGTGATTTTGTTTGGCTAGCCTAACCTGCGTTTTGCCTTATTTCTAAGTTCTAGGTAGGTTTGTCTAGTTGTGGATATTTTAAGTTGTTTCCAGGATTTCCATGCTTTGTCCTTTATTTTAATAAGGCCTTGTGGTTTTAAGTAACCAGGAGGCAGGATAACTACATGCCTAATTGTTTTTATTGGGGCTAGATGGTTTAGGATCATTAGTAATGTGGAATTAAAATACTCAACTGCATTGTCCATGGGTAGAGTTTTGGTGGGAGCTCAGCTGCAGGATTTTAATGTATCATTGAATAGATCTAAGGGGATGTTTTTGTAGGAATGGGTTTGTAAAAGGGAGGATGGATTGTTACATTTAAGTTTGTGTCAAAGGAGAAAGGTTGGGTTATGGTCACTGAGAGAATTGGGTAGTGAACCACTTTGGTGGGCAGTGTTTGGTTGATTAGTGAGTATCCAGTCTAATATGGTTTCCCTTTTGGTGGCTTTTTCTGTACGGGTGGGAGTTTGGTTGAGTTGGGTAAAGTTATATAGAATAATGTGGTTAGTAGGTGTTGGGGCTTGGGTGGAGTTCCAGTCGATGTTAACATCACCTAGCGCTAAGGATTCATGAGGGAGGGAGTGGGAAGCTGAGGGGACTATTGATTCTAGGGTGTTTATGTTGTCACCTGGTACGATATATATATATATATATATATATATATATATATATATCTATATATATATATATATATATATACATATATATATATATATATATATATATATATATATATATATATATAAACCTAGAAAGTTTAGATGTTTGTGTTGGTTTAGGTGGAAAGTGGCGAGTAAAGTTTCAGCATTATTGTAGTTTGTAAGGTTCATAGGTTCATAGGTAGGTACTAGGCTATCGGCCCAAGGGCCTACTTAAGCCTAGCCAACAAGGTTCCCTGGCTTACGCCACCCAAGAAAGTTATTTTCCTGTGCCACTGTTGAGCAGAGACACAGAAGTGGTCCCCGGGGTGTATTTCCTATTTCCCATTCACTCATCAAGATTTTTCTTGAAGAGTGCTAATGAAGAACTTTGCTTGACGTAGATGGGTAGCCTGCTCCAGAGTATGGGAAGTCTCTGGGACAGGAATCTATCCCTCTAGCATGTCCTGTTTATTGTGGTGACATGGTTTAGGTCCATAGAGCATGTAGCTCGGAGGGATTGGGATTACTTTAGGTGTAGCATGTCCAACAGCACTGGGTTTGACATAGCTTTATATGTTAGGCAGAGATCACCTCGGAGTAGGCGATATGCTATGGAATAAAGCTGGAGTTTTTTGAGATGGTCAGTGTAGGGCATTGGTTTGAGACCAGTAATCCTTTGTGTGAGGTACTTCTGTGGCCTTTCCAGCCGATGTAAATGTCTTGTGAGGTACATTCCAAAAGGAGTGTTGTACTCTATAACAGGTCTAATGAGTGTCAAGTAAAGAGGAACAATGACCTCTTTTTTCCTGGATGGGAACCCTTTTATGATGAGGTATGCCACGTAGAAGGACTTCCTGACTATTGTGGCGCTGTGACTATCAAAGGAGAGACTACTGTCCACCTGGGTCCCAATGTCTCTTATCACACATTCGGTGTTAAGTAGATTGCTGCCTATGTGGTAGTTCATGGGTATAGAGTTTTTTCCAAAGGGGATGACACTGCACTTTTTGGCACTGAGCTTGAGGCCATGGCTCTGACACCAGGTATCTGTCTCAGCGAGGCCCTTCTGTAGGATGTCCACATCATTTGGGGACTTGACTATGGCTCCTAGTTTCCAGTCATCTGTGAACTTCGTTAGCCAGAGGCCTTCTGTGTTAGCCTGTATTTCAGAGAAGTAGATACCAAACCGGAGAGGTCCCAGGACTGAACCTTGTGGTACTCCACTTGTCACTGGTTTGAGGTCAGATTTGGAGTCTGCAATTTTTACAGTGTGGGTTCTGTCAGTGAGCCAGTTGGCAACCCATCTTGTGACGTAGGGATTTATACCTAGTTTAGCGAGTTTAGCTATAATTCCAGAATGGGGGATGGTGTCGAAAGCCTTGGCGAGGTCAAAATAGGCTGTGTGAACCACGGTACCCTCATCTACAGCTTGGTGACTGCCTCAGAGAAGTCGTTCAGGTTCAGGAGGCATGATCTGCCTTTCACAACATGCCCTTTGGGGATGGGAGGGTGGCCTAATGGTTAAGGTGTTTGCCTTACAAACACAAGGTGCAGGGTTTGAGTCTCAGAAGGGATAATTGGCTAGGCTTAAAAAGGCTCACAAGAGCAGTTAGCTTAGTACTAATCTATGAATCTATGAATCTATGAACTGGGTGGGATCCAGAGTTTGGAGGTTACCAATGTCTTTGTTTATGTGTTCCATGATGATATGTTCCATGGCCTTGCATAATAGGCTCATCAGGCTAATAGGTCGATAGTTCCCGGGATCATTTGTGGAGTGGGATAACTGTTGCTGTACACCATTGAATGGGCACAAAGCCTTATGCGAAGCTATTATTGAACATGGTGCTTAATTAGGGAGCCAGTTCATTCTGAAGTTTGTGTAAAACGCAGCCTGGGATGTTGTCCGGTCCCATGGATGCTGTGTTTTTGGCTTTAGAGAGTGCAGCTTGTCCTGCGAAGTTGTGATTACAGGGACTCTGCATTCTTCATGTATAGATATGGGCCCTTTAGGGGGTGGGGGGGTAAAGTTAGCACTGAACCTATCTGCCAGGATGTTGGCAATATCAGTTGGTTCTGTAATTTTCATGCCATTGTGCTGTAACTCAGAGCAGAACTGGGTGTTGCCATTGAGATTCTTGGCATAACTATAGAATGCTTTGTGGTTGCCCTTAGAATTAGTGGTGATTTTGTTTTCGTAGTTAGCTTTGGAGGATCTTATAAGGGATCTCAGCTTCTTACTGAGGCTGACCAGGGAGCGCCTCCACTCATGGGATTTTACTCTCTTTTGCAACAGTTTCTTCCTTCTGTTGTAGAGTTTATTTATGGCAGGGGACCACCAGATTGGCTTCCTTTTATTGGAGGATAGCATCTTGGTTCTGTTTGGGATAGCACGATAAATGCACTCATGTAAGTGCTTATAGAGTGCATTTGTGTAGGATTCAGCAGTTGTAATTGTATTGCCCATCTGCATGGGTGCTATGAAGTTTACCACTTCTGTCTTAAGAAGCATGAAGTTGGCTTTGGAGAAATGTTTTACTGTGGTTTCCTTAATGGGGGGGTGGGGGCGGGATGTGGAAATTAAGGGTGATTAGCTTATGGTCAGATCAGACCAACAAGGAGTTGACTTCAGGTATGGAACACCAGTCACTCATGTTGGTAATGACTAGGTCTAGGATATTGTTGCCCCTGGTGGGGGTGTGGATAAGTTGATCCAGGGCACTGGAGTTTATGAATTCCAGAAAGCATTGAGCTAAAGAGTTGGTACACGAGTAGTTTTCCCAGTTAATGGTGGGGTAGTTGAATTTTTTTTGTAAGACTTGAATCTTTAAGTTTATTTATTTTTATTTTATTTTACATTTGTTGACCGGGCTAGTCCAACTGGATAGATGTCAGTTTTCAATAGATGCCCTGGGAGAAAAGCTCCAGAGAAAAAAAACTTACAAAAATTTAAAATGTAACATAAATGATTACAAAAGGCAACGAAAGATGGTAATACAAAATTGAGTAAAAAAAGTTTACATAAAAAATAGAAGAAAAAAAATAAAATGACTTAAATATTACATAAAAAATAGAAAAAATTGACTTAAATAGACAAATAAGGAAAATAGTAGTAGAGACTCCAAGACATTAGTATTTAAGTAAATATAGGTTAATATATAGAGTGTAGTATATAGGGGGGACTCAGAGACATTAGTATTTAAGTAAATATAGGTTAATATATAGAGTGTAGTATATAGAGGGGACTCAGAGACATTAGTATTTAAGTAAATATAGGTTAATATATAGAGTGTAGTATATAGAGGGGACTCAGAGACATTAGTATTTAAGTAAATATAGGTTAATATATAGAGTGTAGTGTATAGAGGGGACTCAGAGACATTAGTATTTAAGTAAATATAGGTTAATATAGAGAGTGTAGTATATAGAGGGGACTCTGAGACAATAGTATTTAAGTAAATATAGGTTAATATATAGAGTGTAGTATATAGGGGGGACTCAGAGACATTAGTATGTAAGTAAATATAGGTTAATATATAGAGTGTAGTATATAGAGGGGGCTCAGAGACATTAGTATTTAATTAAACATAGGTTAATATATAGAGTGTAGTATATAGAGGGGACTCAGAGACATTAGTATTTAAGTAAATATAGGTTAATATATAGAGTGTAGTATATAGAGGGGACTCAGAGACATTAGTATTTAAGTAAATATAGGTTAATATATAGAGTGTAGTATATAGAGGGAGTCAGAGACATTAGTATTTAAGTAAATATAGGTTAATATATAGTGTGTAGTATATAGAGGGACTCAGAGACATTAGTATTTAAGTAAATATAGGTTAATATATAGAGTGTAGTATATAGAGGGGACTCAGAGACATTAGTATTTAAGTAAATATAGGTTAATATATAGAGTGTAGTATATAGAGGGGACTCAGAGACATTAGTATTTAAATAAATATAGGTTAATATATAGAGTGCAGTATATAGAGGGGACTCAGAGACATTAGTATTTAAGTAAATATAGGTTAATATATAGAGTGTAGTGTATAGAGGGGACTCAGAGACATTAGTATTTAAGTAAATATAGGTTAATATATAGATTGTAGTATATAGAGGGGACTCAGAGACATTAGTATTTAAGTAAATATAGGTTAATATATAGAGTGTAATGTATATAGGGGACTCAGAGACATTAATATTTAAGTAAATATAGGTTAATATATAGAGTGTAGTATATAGAGGGGACTCAGAGACATTAGTATTTAAGTAAATATAGGTTAATATATAGAGTGTAATGTATAGAGGGGACTCAGAGACGTTAGTATTTAAGTAAATATAGGTTAATATATAGAGTGTAGTATATAGAGGGGACTGAGAGACATTAGTATTTAAGTAAATATAGGTTAATATATAGAGTGTAATGTATAGAGGGGACTCAGAGACGTTAGTATTTAAGTAAATATAGGTTAATATATAGAGTGTAGTATATAGAGGGGACTCAGAGACATTAGTATTTAAATAAATATAGGTTAATATATAGAGTGCAGTATATAGAGGGGACTCAGAGACATTAATATATAGAGTGTAGTATATAGGGGGGACTCAGAGACATTAGTATGTAAGTAAATATAGGTTAATATATAAAGTGGAGTATATAGAGGGGACGCAGAGACATTAGTATTTAAGTAAATATAGGTTAATATATAGAGTGCAGTATATTGAGGGGAATCAGAGACATTAGTATTTAAGTAAATATAGGTTAATATATAGAGTGTAGTATATAGAGGGGACTCAGAGACATTAGTATTTAAGTAAATATAGGTTAATATATAGAGTGTAGTATATAGAGTGGACTCAGAGACATTAGTATTTAAGTAAATATAGGTTAATATATAGAGTGTAGTATATAGAGGGGACTCAGAGACATTAGTATTTAAGTAAATATAGGTTAATATATAGAGTGTAGTATATAGAGGGGACTCAGAGACATTAGTATTTAACTAAATATAGGTTAATATATAGAGTGTAGTATATAGAGGGGACTCAGAGACATTAATATTTAAGTAAATATAGGTTAATATATAGAGTGTAGTATATAAAGGGGACTCCGAGACATTAGTATTTAAGTAAATATAGGTTAATATATAGAGGGTAGTTTATAGAGGGTTTATTGGTAGGAATATAGTGGTTTTGGAGTGGAACAGTTTGTTAAGGATAACAGTTAGTCAGTTTTGATTTGTACAATAAGGCAACACCTCCACCTCTTTTTTTGTGGTCTGTCTACCCTTAGAATGTTATAAACAGATGGGGTTATCGAGTTGTCTTTGACATACGGTTTAAGCCATGTCTCTATTATGAGCATTATGTTGCGGTTATATATAGTGAAAGATGAGTGCATTCATCTATTTTGTTCATGATACTACAGATGTTCAGATTTAGTATTAGTAGGTCACTGGGGTTGTGCATAAGTGGGAGGTGGGTGCTATTTCTGCTTATGGTGGTAGATACTGGGTCTGGGTTGGGGTGGATGTCACCTCCTCTTAGTAATTGAGCTGCTATGTTAGAAAGAGTTTTGAGGTAGGAAACTAGCAGTGATATCTATAGCTAAGGTGTTTTTTTAGTTTCTGGAATGTATTTTATTAATAGAGTGGTTAGGGGGAGGGATGGCCTATGGTTGATTAAGGATGTGTCTAAATGTGTGTAGAGGTTGAATGTGGTAAGGGGTAAGGTAGGGGACATTGTTGAGATGAGACAGTGAGTAATTATATGAGGTAAAGGAGGAGATTAAATGGAGGGCTATAGATGAGAGAAATAGTACTAGAAGAGAAGGGTGGTGCTGAGAGTAGTGAGCATGATAATAAAGTGAATTGGTTGTAGAAGGTGGGTAAGAACGGACAGGGCAAAATGTGTATGGGTGGGGTTGAGTTTGATTGGTTGACTGTTGGGTGTGGTAGATGATCAGATGATAATGGGTAGGAATAACTCTACAAGTAGTGGGGACGGGTGGAAAATAGGGGCAGGGTAGGGTAGCGAAGTGAGCCCAAGCATTAGCAAGAGTGAACGGAGCAGGGCTGCACTAATGAGCGCATTTAAGTGAAGGAGGTGGATGAAGTAGGAATGGAGAAATGGCCAGTACTGATACTATAATGACTATAGATGACTGCTTGCTACTTAATTATAAATAAGAGGAGGTATATCTCTTAAAAAGTACAAAAAGCAGTATCCTTTTCCTAAAATAACAACTCTAATAATTATAAGCTGACCTATATGTTTTTTACTTGCTGCCCTGAAGTTAACTATATATGAGATTAACTATATATTTATATATAGGCATTTTCCTGCTTGAAATAAACTTATGTTACTAATAAATAAATTCTTGTAGGTCTGTAACCAAACTGATAATGTGCTATAGTGAAATATAACGGCTGCAACTTCATTACTGAATCAAATGAAAACTCAGTGATAGTTTTGTCCCTTTTATTTACTCACTTGCAAATAAATTAATAATTTGAAATGGTACCAGTTCTTCAGCATTCCTTTCATTTCTGCACCATTATAAAATCAATCTCAACTATTGAATTTTTTGGTGTTGTATTGTATCTATAACTATTTTTACTTTGTAACCTTCAGACCATTATTTATACAAAAGAATTTCTCTGCTCAGTGTGCAACTGTTCCTGCCCACTGCCTTAAAATATTCCGGTTCTTTTAGCTGATGTCATTTACTTCTTACAGTAGTTCTGCATGCTACAAGAGTTTGTCAGCATTGTCTACAATTTTCCATGTAGCCCAAATCTTCAGATAAATAGTTAGAACTGTTACTGCATTAAAAGATGTCACTAATATTTAACTGATCTTTACCAAATAGCACACAGTGCTGTCTTCAATTCAGACTGATGAGGTAACTTATAATCTGATAATTTAATCAAATGATTCTGTGCCTCTAATATGCCCTGATACGCCTCAAATCTTGAATGAAATATATAAAATCTTGAACTATTTACATATACACATTTACTACCAGAACTGAAATTATCTGATTTTGGTGTTTTACTGTAGCGTTGTTGCCTCACAGTAAGACATTGTCCTGTTCGATTCTCAGCTAGAGCGTCTTCTGTGTGGAGACATGCATGAATGGGCGTACCTTCGTTGAAGGTTGTGCGTCAGGGCTGGCAACTCGGCACACAAAAATCTTCTGCCAATCATTAGCGGATCGGAGTTCCGCTGTGGCGACCCCTAACCAGGAAAAGCTGAAAGACTCAACTCAACAACTTGTCTTTCCTTTACAATTATGTGACCATTTCTCATGCAATAAATTACATTGCACTCTTTCGTTACACAAGATCTGAACCTGTGATTGCACTGACAAATAATATGCACTCTTTTCTTTTGATTGTACTTTCAGTTTTAAAAAATTTAAAACTGACTTTAAATTCTCGACTGTAAAACTAGTAAAACATTACTTAATATCAATAAATGCTCTTCTGTTTCTGTCTGTATCAAGACGTCATTTGGGTGTTGCAATATTTTATTATCATAATTCAATGGTCTTAACATCTGTAACAGTGTATGTTAAAGCAAAACAATAGAAACAAATTCCTCTGCCAGATCTGTAAATATAAAGTATTTATTCCATGTATTTAACTTGGCTGTCAGTTCTGGTGTACCATACACAACATGTTCTACCAAAATTGTGTACTTATTTACAAACCTCAGATCCAGTACTAGCCTGTAACTGTCATCATTTTCCTTATTAGCTATGAAGATGAATTGAATGTACTTTATTCTTGTTCCTGCACTACCCTTTTCTTTCCAGTCTGTAATATATTTATGAATGTCATTTATTACTTCTCTGAGAATAAAATATTATTTCTGAAAATGGGGCAATTTTCTGCCTGCATTTCAGCTGCGGCAAATGAACCAGAATTTATTTTGTCTTTAGCTCATGAATCTGTATATTCCTGCAGTAAATGATTTTTCAAAAACTGTGCATTATCTGCAAAGTTTACTGTACAAAATTTCTTAAAAGTGTCTTTGGTTTGCATTACTGTACATTTTGTAGTATTTTTCTCTCACTGCATAAAATCTTAATACTGAAGTTTAAAACAACATTTAACTCTGACAACATTAGTACAGTACTGTCACATTGAGAACAGCTCACTTCTGTAACCTTTGACCCTTTAAATTCTGACAGCAATATGACTATATTTGTGTTCTGTAATGCCTTGAGCAATAATGAAAATGTACCTTTCAGAATAAAAGTCTATTCATTGGAGGTCTGATAAAGGTGGTTTATTATGTAGTAAAAAGATTGGGCGGCCACGGTGGTGCAGTGGTTAGCATTGTTGCCTCACAGCAAGAGGTTCTCCGGTTCGATCCTCAGCTGGGGTGCCTCCTGTGCAGAGTCTGCATGTCCTCCCTGTGGTCGTGGGTTTCCTCCGGGTGCTCCGGTTTCCTCCCACATCCCAAAGACATGCTGCAGGTGGATTGGACACTCTAAATTGGCCCTAGGTGTGCGCTGGGCTGGCAACTCAACACCGTAAAACTCCACTGCCATTCAATGTGCGGACAAGGTGATCCGCTGTGGCGACCCCTAACCGGGAAAAAGCCGAAAGAAGAAGAAGATTATGTAGTAAAAAGATTATAAAGTGAACATCAAAACAATAAAATAGCAGCATACGGGGGGGGGGGGTAGGTGTAGTCATATAACTGGAACTGTTAAGTAATCTAACAAGATCCATACAAGTCTTATATTACTGAAGCTGTCACAAATGACAGTGCACATGAACAGAACCAAACTGAAGCTTTGCAGAAGAAGATGCAAAATGAATACACAGGCTTCTGTAGCTCTGAAGACTGAATTAGGCTGTCCTTTTGTAACTCTGAACTCAGAACTAATATTTCTTCTGTAACTGTAAAATTAAACAATCTTCACTATTTTCTGTAGTTGCTCCAATTCAGAATTTCTGAAATTCCAAAATTCTGAACTGACTTCTGTCTTGGCAGTTTATATCCTAATACTAAAACATTGTAAATTTCCTACTCAGTTTTGCAGACCTCATTAACATTGGTTCACAAGCCCTGTACCACCTGAATAAGATATAATTACAGGCGCCTGTCTCTGGATTATCTGTATTTGTAACAAAATGTTCTTGTTAGCATGTCTCTTACTTATCACTGCTTTGGCCTGAAGGTTATTTCACTGAGATCAAAACTGAATTTACCAAAGCTGCATGTAAAATGTGAAATATAAAACAAAGATAATAGACCCTATTCTTATATAGCTGCATTTCTTGGCCTATGCAAACAGAAAACTGTATTTATGTAGGATTTATTCTGACAAAGCTGTATTAATGTGAGATCTTATCTAACAGTTCCATCTGATTGAGTTGTTGGCAGCTCGGGTATATGTTAAAGATCCCATAGCACCTATTATAAAATGTAGGAACTCTTTATTTTATACAGCATAAAAACACCTTTTACATATTTGCAAACTTTACACATTTACAGGTACAAGTAGACATATTTTTGTTTCTTACCAGTTTTCATTTTATAACATCCTTATTGAAATCCTTACATAACTGACCCCACTCAATTAGTTCCCGTTGATAAGAGGAGGGGTGACTATAATAACAAAGTTGAGCTTGCTGAAACTAAATGGATAATAAGAATGCAGGCAGATAAGTCACCAGGACTTAACGGCTCTGTGCCTTTAAAGCTGGTACTTAAGAAGCGTAGATGTCATCAGTAAATTGATAATTGATGAATGTTTTTTATTGGCTGTCCTTTCATTTTTGTGTATTTAAACCTGGTTAATTGTCTTGTATATTGGATCTGATGAAACACACAGCATGTGAAAGCGATTATCCAGTTTTTATCTTTGCTTTTATACAATAAATATACTGTTGTTATAATACAGTAACAGCACACATATACATTGTCTAAATGCATTTTGCCCTGCGTTTCAAAATACATGATACTGAAATTATATTAATTCCCAGCTTATTGTTGGCATTTAGCCACAACTGCCATTTTTTTTCTTTTTCTTGCAAATCCAAATCGGGATCTCCACCTCTCCTCTCAATGAAAACCTTATCTATCACAAAAATATGATTTTTTTGAAACTGGTATATTCCTTACTGTGCATATATAATGCATTACTCAACTTTCCTTTTTTAATGTCCCTGTTATGTTCTACTATCCTATCGTGTAGCCATCTCATGGTCTTGCCCACATAAAATGCAAGGCATGAGACACATGTAGCAACATAGACCACAAATTCCGTGCTGGAATTGCAATGGCATTTCAAACTTCTGCCATATGTTGCAATTTCCATGCAAGGTCCATCATTGATAAATCTATAACTTCTACATGCACCACACTTATACATCCTGGATGTGTAACTACTATTCATTCTGTTTTTTTTCTAAAATTTCTTTGATGTTTTTGCCTTTGCTATACATTGTTTCTGGTTTGTCCCCTATTTTATCTTTCAATTCCTTATCAAAAATTCCATCCCAAAGCATACATATTTTTGTCCTCAACTGTGGGGCATCCTGATTAAATTGCATTACTGTAACATCATTACCAAACTTTTCTTGTTGGCTACTAAATTCACAACTTTTACCTCCCTTTAATATAGGACTGAACCTACTGGTAAAATTTTTTGTTGCATCATTTCTTGTTGACAATAATAAATGAATGGGATAGCCCCTCTCCTTAAACATAGCTATAAGGGTGACCATTTTCACCAGCAGTTATAAAACCTTGACACATAGCATCAAATAACATTACATGAATTTTCGCATAAGCTCTATTTACTTCATTTATTGACGCTCTTTTGTATGTGTTATCATCATTCAATAGTTCATACATTTTACAAACATAATCTATTTGCTTCATAATAACTACTTTTCACACCCCAGTTGTAGAACTGAGTACTTGTGCAGTGAATAATAATCATCAAACAACCCCACAATGTGCTGGGTAAATGGTTTGTTTCAAACTCCGGTATTAGCCTTTACAAAGCAACAAGGAAGATATTTGGGTTCTTTGAGTACACAAATATCTACATTGAGCCATGTTTGTAAGAATTTTAAGTCCTTACAACTTGATAATGAATTTCTGGCACGTTCTATCACATTGAAGCAAGTCACTAAAGGGTTGCATGTTTGGAAGTTTTCAGTAAGGGAAGAAAAAGGATTGGGGATGCATCAAGAACTACTGGATTTCTTTGTTAAAACAGGACTTGAGATTATGAACATTATCAAAAGGGACAATGAACATAAGCTTGCTAAGTTAAAAAAAAATGACATTAATTTGTTAAGTGATAGTATAGTAAATGATTCATTGTTCAATGATGTGGTTGAGAATTACAATAAGCTTTTTAAAGATATGGAGAAAGTTGTTGCTGATAATGTTAAGAGTAAGCAAAATAATTTACAAAGAGCCAAAAAAGATTATGCTGAGCATAAAGCTTACCCCGAGCCTCCCTTGAGTTACAGGATTAATATTAAAATAAATAATATGAGTGAGAATGACAATAGCCATGTTAATGAGGCAAATGGTATTCAATATGATGAACATGGCGATTTTTTAGATCACCCACCTGCACTGAGATGGTCCAAGCATTTAATGAACCAACAGAAATCATTTCAACAGGCTTGCATCTATTAGGGATCATCAAGGGGATGCTCATTGAGAGGGAGGGGGTGGAGGAGGGCAAGGGTGAGGGGGAAAGCAATACATTAATCACGGAATCCAATGAGATAGGTGTTTGTATTACCGACAATGTGATTAATGTACACACAATGGGGTATTCTAACAGTGTGATATATAATTTAAGTAATTTTTGTGTTAAAGATGAGCATGTAACATTGTTAAACAAAGGTTTTAGCTTTGTCCATGGATTTAAGTTGGCTATAGCAAAGTTATTAAAGAATTTGAGACTATTTACAAGGCGACTGAATTTAAGATTATTTTTTTCTAAGTAGAGGTGAAGTTCCTATGAGAGAGCCAAATTCCCTAGTGGCAGAAAAGACAATTTTAAAGCATTAAAGTACTTTTTTATGGGTCTATATTATATATTCGAAGGTTCAAAATTTCAAACCTCATATGTTCAACAACATATGAGCAAAACTTGAAACCTCAAATATATAATAAAAAAGTAAAAAAAAAAAAAAACTTCACTCTGAGCAGGGCGACAAGTCCCATTCTGTGCCTATGGAGCCGTTGCCTTTCACCTTCGAACTTTTCAAAGTTCGATCATATGGTGTCGACCATATGACATTCGGACTTTGAAATGTTTGGCAGTTTAATAGGGACCCCTTTTTTACCGCCTAATAATCCTTTAGTATATATGTTTGAACATTTATGTGAAGGTGAATTTCAGCAAATAGTGAAAACAGGTAGTTGAAGACAAGTCAACCTTACAAGAATTGTCTGTGAATACAAATTATAGAGTAATGGAGCAAGATAAAGGAGGGGGAGTAGTTATTATGAAGCAATGAGATTATGTTTGTAAAATGTATGAACTGTTGAATGATGATAACACATACAAAAGGGCATCAATAAATGAAGTGAATAGAGCTTATGCGAAAATTGGTATAACATTATTTGATGCTATGTGTCAAGGTTATATAATTGCTGATGAATTTGAGTATTTTAGTGTAGAAGCTCCTATTATCCCATCAAAATTTGAGATACCTAAGATAGACAAAAATCAAACTGACCCCCCATTTAGGCCGATAATGGCAGCCAGGGGTTCAAGAACTGAGCCCTTGGCAGCATTTATTGACAACTATTCAAAACCGGTCCTACGAAAAAGACCTCTGGTATTAAGGGACTCCTGGCATTGCCTGGAGCAGTTGAGAATGGTGAGTTTGGAAAAAGAATATGTTTTTGTCACCATATATGTGATTAACCTGTTTTCAGTTATACATCATGAGATTTGTTTAGAGTATTATTTACAATGTTTAGTACAGGATGGCCTTAAGAATCAAACTAGGGTGAACCTACTAATTGATATGATGGAGACAGTTCGAAGAAACAATTTCCTGGGGTTTGAAGGAGAATATTTCAGACAGATATCAGGTGTGGCAATGGGTGCAAAATGTGCACCTGTTTATGCCAACCTGGTCTTAGTGGAGTGGGAGAGCAGTTGTATTTTGTCATCCCCTTTTATATCCAGGATTTTAATGTATTATAGGCTTTTGGATGATATATTGATCTTATGGACCTGAAAACAGGAAGAAGAAGGTGAATTTATTGAATATTTGAATGTAAATACACAGTTTTTGAAATTCACATACAGGGTCCATAGGGATGAACTGGACTATTTGGACATATTACTAAGTAAAGATGTTAACACAGGTGAGCTGTCTTCAAATATTTGTAGAAAGAAGACATATGCAAATATGCCTCTTCATTGTCATAGTTGTCACCCCTACCATCTGCGGAGAAATGTTGTAAAAGGACAGATGGTCAGGCTTTTGAGGCTGGTCAGTCACGATGTGAAATTTAATGAAGAAATGGTCACCCTAATAGATATGTTTAAGGAGAGGGTCTATCCCATTCCTTTATTATTGTCAACAAGAAATGATGTAATAAAAAAATCATACCAGTACTTTTAGTCCTGCATTAAAGGGAGATAAAAGTGGTGAATTTAGTAGTCAACAAGAAAAGTTTGGTAATGATGTTATGGTAATGCAATTTAATCAGGATGCCCCACAGTTGAGGACAAAAATGTATGTGCTTTGGGATGGAATTTTTGATAAGGAATTGAAAGATAAAATAGGGGACAAACCAAAAATCGTGTACAGCAAAGGCAGAAACATGAAAGAAATTTTAGAAAAAAAAAAAACAAAGCAGAGTGAATAGTAGTTACTCATGCAGGATGTATAAATGTGGTCCATGTAGAAGTTGTAGATTTATCAACGATGGTCCCTATGTGGAAATTGTAACATATGGCAGAAGACTGTAATGTCCTGGCCATTGTAATTTCAGCATGAAATTTGTGGTTTATGTTGCTACATGTGTCTCATACTCTGCATTTTATGTGGGCAAGACCATGAGACTGCTACACGATAGGATAATAGAACATAATAGGGACATTAAAAAAGGAAAGCTGAGTAGTGCATTATATATGCACAGTAAAGGATGCACCATTTTCAAAAAATTCATATTTTTTTTTGTGGTAGATGGGTTTTCATTGAGGAGAGAGGTGGGGATCCTGATTTGGATTTACAAGTAAAAGAAACAGAATGGCAGTTGCGGCTAAATGCCAAAAATGAGCCGAGGATTAATGACAACATTTCAATTTCATGTATTTTAAAATGCAGGGCAAAATGGATTTAGACAATGTATATGTGTACTGTTATTGTATTGTAACAACAGTATATTTATCTATTGATGTATTTGTTAGGCTGACTTGGGCGAAAGCGCTTAGTCGTTTTTATTGTTTTCCTATGACAACAGTTAATAAAGTGTTGTTTCATACTTCCGAGTGGTGGTTTATTTCCTTTGGTTAACAGGTCTAAGACCAGTTCAGTTAAAGGAGCCTGCTCAGGCTCAGGCTAAAGATCGGGCTCATGCTCAGGCTCAGGCTCAAGCTCAGGCTCAGGCTCATGCTCAGGCTCAGGCTCATGCTCAAGCTTAGGCTCAGGCTCAAGCTCAGGCTCATGCTCAGGCACAAGCTCAGGCTCGCACTCAGGCTCAAGCTCAGTGCAGTACAGGTATGGACAAGCAAAACCCAAATCTAGCCTTATTGTTTTATTGCTAATTAATTGTTAATTGTTTTATTGTTAATTGTCACAATTGTGATGCAAATCATGGGTCTAATAGAGAGAATTGCATAGCATTTCATCAGCAATGTCAAAAGTGTAAAAAATGGAACTATTTCCCAAAGTTTTGTAAATCAAATAAACCTCACACAGTTGTAAAGAAAGGTCACACAAAAAAGCAAATTGATGAAGTAGAGACGGCGCTGTCAGCTTTCTATGTAGATGGTGTATCAGTGCTTGGTGAAAGAGCTGATGCAGTGAATTTATTGGCGAAAAACAAAGTATTTTGTATTGTTTAGATCAATGGTAAACCTACAGAGCTTAAAGTAGAAACTGGTTCAAATGTTATATCAGCAGACACATTTGCTAAAGTGAGAACTAACGAACAACTCAGTGCATTTAGTAGTGCAAAACTTGTTGCTTATGGAAGTGAAGAAATTCAAACCAAAGGCTTGGTGTTACTTTCATGTTATTTGGCCAAGAGCTGTTACAACTTCTTATTCTAGGTAGTCTGAAGGCCAGTACAGTCTTTACTGTTTCTCAGAAGTAGTTTGAGAATGAATCAGCTTTCATTTACCAAAGAAGTTCATCACATAAGTGCATCTCCTAGCTTTAATTTTTCTGAAGCCATTTTCTTAGAGTATGCTGTTTTCAGTGATAAATTGGGCAAACTTCCAGTTGTGCATTCCATGACGTTGGACCCAGAGGTTACTCCAGTTGTCAGACCAGCAAGAAGAGTTCTGATAACTATGCAAGATAAAGTTAAAGCTCAGCTGGATAAAATGGTGCAGCAAGGTGTGGTTTGTCCAGTCACACAACCAACAGAATGGGTATCGTCCATAGTGGCAGCTCACGAAAAAGGCTCAGACAAAATCAGAATATGTATTGACCCAAGAAATTTGAATAAAGCATTGAAGAGACCATATAATCCAATGTGCACAGTTGAAGAGGTCACAGCTCTAATACCAAATGCCACTGTTTTTTCTGTTTTCGATGCAAAGAGTTCATTTTGGCAAATGATGCTTGATCGCAGATCCTAATTTCTAACCTCTTTTTTGTACTCTGTTTGGTAGATACAGATTCCTAAAGATGCCATTTGGAATAAATTCTGCAAGTGAAGTCTTTCAGCATGCAGCGGAGCAAAGTTTTTAGGTTCTCCTTGTGTCACAATAGTAGATGATTTAGTGGTTGGAGACAATGGTGAAGCTGAGCATGATAGAAACCTCAAGAAAGTTCTAGACAGACCATGTGAAGTGAACTTAAAGTTCAGTCGTCTGAAGTGCAAATTTGGTCCTGGCACAGTTTTCCTTCAAGACCAGTAGCCTATGCATCTAGAACAATTGCTCAAACTGAAATGCAATATGTTCAAATTGAGAACTTTTGGCAATAGTATTTGCATGTTCCAAGTTTCATAATTATATTTATGGTTGAGCTCTTCAGATTAAAACAGATTATCAGCATCTAGTTACTATTATCAGATTGCAAAAGTACAATTTCAAAATGGCCTATATGAAAGGCAAATTGCTGTATCTGGCTGATACCTTATCCAGATTGCTCAGAAATATGACAGAACAGCTTGATGCAGAGAATTTTGACTTTGACTTGATGGCAGTGTGTAATTTTTCTATCACTAGACTTGATGAGTAAAGAGATCACACAAAAACTTATCCAGTTTTGCAAAAGCTCAATCACTGCATTAATGTTGGATGGCTGTCAAAGCAATCTAGTATACCACCTGAAGTGCAAACTTATTTTCCTTACAGAGAGGAAATGATGATGGAAGATGGCATTATTTTCAAAGGACCTAAAATTGTTGTTCCTGCTTCCTCACAAAAGGAATATATCCAGATTTTGCATCGTAGCTACACTGGTTCCACATCTACTAAGAGAAGAGCAAGAGAATTGGTATTTTGGTCTTCATTATTGAAAGACATTAATAAAGTACTTTCTTCTTGTTCAGTATGTAATAGTTCTAGATACGCATTTGCAAAGAGAACCACTTCAGCTAAGTCCAACTACCTTGGTCAACCATTGCAACTGATATCTTCGAGTGGAACAATCAACATCATATAGTATTGGTAGACTGTAGACTCTTATTCTTATTGGTATGAGATCGATCTATTAACTAATCTAATGTCCACTTTTGTTATTACTAAGTTGAAACATAATTTCTCAGTCCATGGTAGTCCACACAAATTTATTTCTGACAATGGTACTCAAATTACTAGTCAGTCATTTCAAAGATTTGCAAGAGAATGGGACTTTGTACATGTTACTAGCAGTCCAGAATATCCACAATCACATGGACTAGCTGAATGTGCAGCGCAGAGTGCAAAGCAATTACTCGAGAGGTCAAAGCATGACAATACTGATGTCTTTTTAAATTTACTTAATCTCAGAAATATACCCCGTGATGATATACTTGTCTCGCCTGCTCAAAGACTTTTGTCCAGGCAAACCAGAACTATGCTACCTATTAGTTCCAGTTTATTAAGGCCTAAAGCTAAGAACAATAAAACCATCAAAGCTCAATTATCCAAGAAGTGTACCATCCAGAAGACCAGTTATGACAAATTGAGCAGATTACTTTATCCACTGAGGGAAGGAGAAACAGTGAGAATACAAACGGCTAAAGGTTTCAACTGGATTGGTCAGACTACAGGCATTTGTTCTGAGCCAAGGTCCTTCCTTATAGAATCCGAGGGTGTACAGTATAGGAGGAACCACAGACATCTTTTTCCTGTACCAGAATCATTATCATCACCATCATCACAACATTATTTCTGTGATGTAGGTTCTGAATTCCAGCGTGAACCAAATGTTGTTTCCATAACCTCTGATTCCATTCCTGAAGATGTTCC
Organism: Protopterus annectens; assembly: GCF_019279795.1. Classification (NCBI taxonomy): domain Eukaryota; kingdom Metazoa; phylum Chordata; order Ceratodontiformes; family Protopteridae; genus Protopterus; species Protopterus annectens. The sequence continues at coordinate 1,121,794,784 of NC_056726.1, forward strand.
AAAAACCCCAAAGACTGAACATTGTAAAGAGACTGTTCCAGTTGCTAAATCCAATTCCCAGATTTATGTCACACGTTACGGACAAATATCTAAGCCAAGTATGAAATACGCAGCAACATGGACTTGACTCTTTATGTGTGTGTGTGTGTGTATTTAATCTTGTATAAATTCAAGACAAAGAATTAACTGTAATTTCTGCATGTCAAATAGATTCATAATGATGTATAATCTATTTTCTAAAAGAGGGGGGATGCAGATCAGAGTGCATATGTGATGTATGCTGTGTCTTTAAGAAGCATGTTAAAGACTGTGCATGCACGTATAAATGTTAGACACATGCTATGCCTAGTGCCATTTTGAGAGAGCAGCCAGAGAGAGAGCATACATGATCGTATTAGTTAGTTTGTATATAAGTTACTTAGGTTAAAGTCAGTAAACTCCTATAGTGATGTGTTTGTATAAAATAAAGCTGCTTGAACAGACCTAACAAAGACTCTTCTATTATGTCCAAAGTAGGAGAGCGACAGTTTATCTCATTAATATTCTCAAAAAATATTCATACTCTCCAATTTCATTATGTAATTTCTTATTTATTCGCAACTTTTTTCCAGTTTTATCACTCTTTTGTTTCAAAAAATGTGCTGTTGTCTGTTTCTCCCCAGAAAATAAACATACTCTTTTAACTTTCTTTTTATATGGCATATCCCCCTTTACTGATAAGTCATTTATTACCAGCTTCCGTAAGAAATACTTGACAGTCTGTTCTCTTCATACACAACTTTTTCTTACTTTAATGGCTTTAATCACTTCTTGAGGTAAAATATCCCATGGATTTACATAAAGATATTGTTTCATCATATTATTATTACATTACAGCCTTATATAGCTCAGAGTAATATGACTAAGAGAACTTTGACTTGAAATGATACAGGTTCTGAAGTTAAAGAGGCCCAATATTGGGTTTACTTGGCTGGATCCCGCTCTAGGTTTTTTGCTATAACCAGCACAGAGTTACACCCACTCAATACTCTGAGAGGCATGATAAGCCCTGAACTGTGAGAACCACGTTTTTCTCAAAAGGGGAAGAAAGAAGCTTTTTATTTAAATGCAAATTTTAAGCATGCAGTAAAGCTCTGCGTATTTAATGACCTGCTAGCTGATTGCTGCTAACAAAGAACAATACACTGCCTAAAAACAGTTGCTTTAAGACTTGAAACCTTTTGAAAATGGAAATCTAACAAGCAATTGCGCAGACCCTAAACAAATTTTCATTATGCTTTGTTACTCATGGCTATCAGTTTAAGGCATTTATCCTCCAATGTCTGCTAACTGCTCTTATTTAAAATGAAAACTCCGTATTAGAAGTAAAAAAAAAACACTCTGTTTTCTGAGCTATTCTAACACTTTGAAATCATTCTGACCTCTTCTTATAGAATTTATAGTATTTTACTATGTTTTATGCAAAATATTTACCAATGGGACTTGACATATCAACATGATCTTATTTTTCTTCAAGCCTTTCTCTTTCCCATAATCCATTTCAAGTCTGCTTTGTATGAGTCATGCCAGATATAAGGAAGTAGTGGTGTATACCCATCCCATTGACATGCAATGGAATTAGTGTCAGTCACTGTCATCTTATACACTATCTATAACAGGACTGCTTCTTTTATTTCTTGAACAGCCCTTAGTCATTTGTGTGTGTGTCTCAGAGCTTGTTTTACAGTATACTAAAGAGTTGTACAGCTGCAGCCTAAAAAATTGTAGGCCTTTGTTCAAAGTATCTTTCGTAGCCCAAGATGAATTGACAGTCCCTCCCCCACACTTTGGTAGATGTGTTGCTACTTTCCAATAATTACAAGAAGAAATATTTCACTAATATTGAATTTTATGACATATTTGATATTACATTTAAGTCATCTTAAAATGTAAAGTAGTATAAATAACAAACAATATGTTTAATTCCCACTTTATCAAAAGAATAGCAAAATAAGCTACAGACTCTAACCCTAGTTGTAATCCTTACTCAAATAACAAACCCTTCCCCCTCAAGCAACCAATAATAACAATTCCTCTCCTTTCCAGTATCAAAATCTCTCAAAACCTAGTACTCAAATACCTCCATTCTGTCTTCAACCTGTAACATTAATTCATAAATTTCTCCTCAAACTAAAACCTTGTTCCACATTTTCTGATAATCTTCCACCAGAATACTTAAAATTCAATGCTGACGCAATAGCTTATCTAGTCAGCATTCTCATTAGTCACTCCATTTTGCAATCAGAAGTCCATACACTTTGGAAAAAATCCATCATAACTCCCTGCACAAAGGAGGTAAATTAAATGAACTGGCAACAATAGACCCTTTGCTATCATTTCCTCTCTATCCAAACTGCTCAAAAAGCATATTCATACACAATTGCTATAGCATCTCATCCATAACAATCTTCTTACACCCACCCAACATGGCTTTAGGCCAGCTCACAGTACAATAACCGCTCTTATCTCTTTTACTGTTATAGTCAACAAAGCTAGAGACTGAAGCCTGTACATCTCTGTAGAATTACTATACTTGTCAAAGGCCTTTGACATAGTCTCATAGGACAAATTGCTGCAACTATCATCATTAGACTATTCAATTGCATCCGGGCCTGGGTTTTCCAGTTTGAGGCTTTTCTTAACTTTGTTTCAGTCACTCTAGCTGTTACTTCATCCCATTTCATATCATGTACTTTTAAACTTCTTATTCTTTCTTTTACTTCTTCTGTTCATTTAGCATTTTTGTTATGTTCCACAGGATCTTCATAAATACTTTTCCAAAATGTATCTATTTTTTCTTTTATCGGCGGTCTTTCAATTCCTTTTACCTTGTTTCCCAGTTCTCCATAAACCTTTTTTGGGTCATCAATAGATTGCTTATTTTGTACTTTTCCTTTAGATTTATCTGCCTATCTTCTAAGTTTTTTCATCTATGCTGAGATTTTTAGTTTGTTATTTTTGATAGTGCATGATAGATCCTGATCTGTTCTAATACCGTACATTGCTTTTATTACATTATATAATTGTGGCTGAGTGGTTAAAGTGATGGGCTTGAAATTCATTGAGGTTTCCCCATACATGTTCAAATCCTGTTGATTATGGTTAGAAAAGGTACCTCAAAATTCAGTTTTCAAACAAGTTTCCCTAAATCCATAAAACCTACATGAGATCTAGGAATATTCATAATAATAAACTTCAAACCACTTTTCAAAACTGCAGCAGTAAAGTTAGTCAGGATCCTACCAATGTAATTAAACATTATAGGTACAAAACAAACATTATTTAATTTACCCTTTTTGCTTTTCTCAAAGCCCAAAAATACATCAAAAGGAGGATGACCTTGAACATTTTTGGTGGTCTTTCAAATCCTTTTACCTTGTTTCCCAATTCTCTGTAACCCTTTTTTGTTTAGATTGTACTTTTCCTCTATATTTATCTGTGTATCTTCTAAGATTTTCTACCTGTGCTGATATTTTTAGTTTTAGTTTTATCTGCCTATCTTCTAAGTTTTTTCATCTATGTTGAGATTTTTAGTTTGTTATTTGTGATAGTGCATGATAAATCATGATCCGTTATAATACTGCACCTTGCTTTTATCACATCTGTCTTTCTCAGTATTTTTGTTGATCTATTCCCTCTTCTATACTCTCCTAACAATGCCACTTCTTGTCATAATTGCTTTATAGTTTTCTCTATTCGATACTTCCATGATGGTATTCAGTTTCCCCCCTTCCTTTCCCTTACTACCCTATATCCTTGTGGTAGAATTTTATCTGTTATTAATTTAGCTGTACAGTAATATATCCTATTTACTTCTGTTATATTGTGTGGATCTCTATGGACAGTCCTCATTACTGTGTTAATTTGTTTTATCAAACTTCTAACCTTTTAGGGTTTTCTTGACCCTCCTTCTGCATTGTATTTCTTTCATTGATCATAATATGTCTGTCTGTCTGTCTCTATTACATCAAGCAACTGTTCTCTTAGCTCATTTTTTTATAATCTGAGAGCACATTGTTTGTTCTCCATTTATTTATTTATTTTACATTTGTTGTCCATGTTTGTCTGACTGAGCTACGTATCCCTTTTTCAGCGAAGGCCCGGGGAGAAAAGCTCCACAAGTTCCACAGATTATAATTTACAAAAATAAGTAAACAAACAACTGGTTTACAGAAAATATTCAAAGCAACATATACATAAAAAAACAAGGATTTACTACAGTAAACTAATCATTATGTCTGTCAGATTTAGAATTCTACATCATTCAGAAGGACTAACAATAGTTTTGTCACCAGATGTAAAATCTTACATGATGCAGATAAGAATTATGTAATTTGCTTAGGATAGAGAAGTTAGTGTGAGACTAGGTCTAGAGAGTTAAAGAAAGTTACATAGGTTGAGAGCAGATAGAGGTTTATAGTTAGGGTTGATAAGCTGTTTAAGGTGGTGGGTACAGAGACAGGTCTATTGGCTTAACAGGTATTCTTTAGTGGCAAGCTTGAATTGACTAAGGTGCTTGAGTGACCTGATCTCTAGTAGGAGTTTGTTACATGCCTTGGGAAGATTATTACTATAAAGAATACATCCTTTCTTAGTTTTAAGCTTGTGGATTTGTAGCAGATCTAGGTTTGAGCTCCGGAGAGATCTAGCAGGTGAATAGTGAAAGATGACAGATGATAAGGTAGGACAGTAAGAAGGTGATAAAGGACTGAGTGGATGATCTGGACTTGAGGGAGAACAAACTGGTGAGGTAGATCAAGCCAGTTAAGGTGTTTGAGTGAGAGACAGTGATGTGACTTGTAAGTCTGATGTGCTGCAAATTTGGCTATCTTGTTGTAGGTAGATTCAAGTTCATAGGTTCATAAGTTCATACTAGGCTATCTGCCCTAGGGCATTTATAAGCCTAGCCAGAGTTGTGTGGCTTTCACCACCCCTTAGGTTGAAGAATACTATACCCATTAGTTTGCCGTGCCTCTGTCCAGCAGTGATACAGAGATGATTCCCGGGGTAAACCTATGATCTCCCATCCACTGGTCAAGATTCCTCTTGAACAGAGCCAGCGAGGTGCTCTGTCTCACATGGACCGGGATTCTGTTCCACAGCATAGGGAGTCTCTGGGTGATGAATCTGTCCCTCCAGCACATCCTATTTATATCCGTGTTGAGGTTTAAGTCTCTTGCTCTTGTGGCTCTGGTGGATTTGGATTTTTTGAGATGGAGCATGTCCATTAATTCCGGGTTGGACATGGCCTTGTATGTCAGGCACAGGTCACCTCTGAGCAGACGGTATGCGACTGAATAGAGCTGGAGTTTTTTCAGTCAGGCAGCATATGGCATATTTTTGAGCCCCTTTATCCTTTTGGTGAGGAACTTTTGGGGTCTTTCCAATTGCTGTAGGTGTCGGGTAAGATACATTCCGAATGGGGCATTGTACTCAATCATTGGTCTGATAAGTGAAGAGTACAGGGGAACAATGACATCCCTTGATCTGGATGTGAATCCCTTCATAATCAGGTGGGCAATGTAGAAGGTCCTCCTAACCACTTTGGCAATGTGAGTGTCAAAAGAAAGGTTACTGTCAACTTGGGTCCCCAGGTCCCTGATAACCTCTTCTGTGCTTAATGGATTGCCACCTATGTGGCAACTTGGGGTTACCTTGTTTTTACCAAAGGGTATGACTATACATTTTTTGGCGTTTAGCTTAAGGCCATGGCTCTGGCACCAGTTATCCATTTCTATGAGACCTCTCTGAAGGATATCTGTGTCTGATGGATTTTCAATTATGGCGCCAGTTTGCAGTTATCTGCAAACTTTGTCAGCCACAATCCTCCTATGTTTGCCTGCACTTCTGAAAGGTAGATGCTGAACAAGAGGGGGCCCAGGACTGAGCCCTGTGGGACACCGCTTGTGACTGGCTTGGAGTCTGACATGGCACCAGCAACTCTAACCCTGTGGGTTCTGTCCTTGGGCCAGTTTGCAACCCATCTTGTGACATATGGGTTTACATTTAAGCTGGTGAGCTTTTCTATGATAAACGAGTGGGGTATTGTGTCGAAAGCTTTTGCAAGGTCAAGGTAGGCTTTGTGAACTGCCTTACCCTCATCAATGGCCTTGGTGACTGTTTCAAAAAAGTCGACCAAGTTCAAGAAGCATGATCTGCCCTTGACAAAGCCGAGTTGGGTAGGATCCAATGTCTGTAGGTCCCCTATGTCTTTATTTATGAGTTCCATTATGATCCTCTCCATATCTTTGCAGACCAGGCTTGTTAAGCTTATGGGGCGGTAATTACCAGGGTCCGTAGAAGCACCGCCTTTGTGGAGTGGGACCACAGTTGCCGTACGCCACTCTTTGGGTACGTATCCTGTGGTAAGGCTAAGATTAAACAGCAGCCTTATGTGTGGGTTTAGTTCCTCATTGAGTTCATGTAGCACACAGCCGGGGACACCATCCGGTCCCATTGATGCTGTGTTTTTATCTTTAGAGAGAGCAGCTCTCAGCTGGGCATTTGAGATGATTGGGAGGCTACACTCTGCTGGGATAGATATTTCTCCTTTTGGGGGGGGGAGAGGGGAGAAATTTTCACTGAACCTGTCTGCCAGTATGTTTGCAATGTCTGTGGGTTCAGTGATTTTTGTATAATTTTGGACTAATTCTGAGCATATCTGGGAGTTTCCACCCAGATTTCTAACATAGCTAAAGAAGGCCTTATGATTGTCTTTTGAGTCCTTGGCGATTTTTCTCTCAAAGTTGGCCTTGGATGATTTTATGAGTGATCATAGTTTTTTACTAGTATTGATCAGAGATGTCTTCCCTTTTAGGGATTTTGCTCTATTTGTAGTAGCTTTCTCCTCTTGTTGCAAAGTTTGTTTATGGCTGGGGTCCACCAGATCGGGCACCTGCCTTTGGTGGAAAGGGTCTTGATTTTATTTGGGATTGCTTGATCCATGCAATCCTGGAGGTGCTCGTAGAAAGCATTTGTAAGGGATTCAGCAGCATGGGTTGTGGTTTCCAATGGCTCAGGGGCCTTGAAGGATACCACACCAGTCTTAAGAAGTGTGAAGTTGGCTTTTGAGAAGTTCTTCACTGTGGTCTTTTGTTGGGGTGGGGGCGGGATGTGGATCTCCAGTGAGATTAGTTTATGGTCTGATCTCACCAATGAGGGATATACTTCCGGTGTGGAGCATTTTGTCCCCATGTTTGTGATGATCAGGTCTAGTATATTTTCACCTCTTGTGAGAATGGTGACAAGTTGTTCCATAGCATTTGAGTTTATGAACTCCAGGAACCTTTGGGCTAGGGTATTGGGGCTTGAGTAATGTTCCCAATCTATGTTTGGGTAGTTAAAGTCACCCAATATGATGGTGTTTGGAGAGACATTTATACTCTCCAGTGTCTTCAGGAAGGCTGTGTGGGGTTCCTGAGTTTGAGAGGGTGGCCTGTAACATGCTACAAACTGTAGAGCAGTTTTGCCTATGGTTAATTGCACCTGAATGGTCTCTGATGCTTCGTGAGTTGCCACCAGCCTGGAGGTGTGGGTATCCTTGATGAATATGGCTACACCCCCTCCTTTTGTGGTACGGTCTGGGTTTTGGGGCCGGAACACATGATATGAGGTAAAACCTGATAGTGCCGGGGTGCTCTCAGGAGCCTTGAACCAGGTTTCAGTCACAGCACAGACATCGATGTTCTCCATAGTGAGGAGGGCTTCGAGGGCGTGCATCTTGAGATTTAGACTTCTGGCATTGAGCAGCATTACCCTTAGTTTTTTTCCATTATTGTTTTCTAGGGCGGTGGGTTTAGAATTTGAGCCTTGTCTAAAAAAGGCACTATGGGTGTGGCAAGAGCCTTTGCCAATATCCGGAAACCCAGGGGTGACAGGTGCAAGCTGTCCCTTGCGAAGCAGCATGGCTTGTCAAGCATGTCATTACAGGCAGACAGACATTGGATCCCCTTAGAATGACACCAGAAATTAAGCCAATTATTAAAACTGATCATTTTGTCTCTGTAATGTGGCATAATTCTTGGTGAAGGTAGGATACTGCTCAGGGTCAGGGTCATACCAGCCTGGGCTACATAATCTGAGAGCTCCTTTATGTCTCTTTTCATGTAGTCCAGGGAGGTACGTCTCAGGTCATTCACACCGGCATGGACAATGACTGAGTCATACTTGTACTTGCTGTGGAGTGACCTGAGTGCTTGTGTTATGTAGCAGATTCTAGCGCCCGACAGGCAGCTTACTGTGACCCTCTCCTTGTTCAGTCTGGTGAGTGGGACGTCAGTGTGTCTGACTATGGAGTCACCTATGACAAGTGTGTCGGGCATTGTGTTTGGCCTTAAGGGCTGTGACTGATTTGCACACTGACTTTGTGATCTATGTGTTGCTTGTGTTATGTCATGAGGTGGCAGTTGTTTGGGTGTCTGCTTTGGAGGCCTATGCTGTTTTGGTAGATTTTTGATCAGTGCCTCCGAGTATGTCTTTGTGTGTTTATGTGTTTGATTTGTAGTTGTGATAGTTCTATGTGAGACTGGGTTTATGGTGTGTGTGGTTACCTTCTCCTCCTGTCTGGTTTTGCCTGTCCTGAGTTGAGAGAGGTCAGCCTCCAGTTTGGCTATATAGTTGCATCTCTCGCATGTATTTGTGTTTTGTGGGAGGAGGAGAGGGTTGTCTGTGTACATGAGGCAATTGTAACATTGCCTCAATATTCCCAGATTCACCAGCTGAGCAGGAGAGGACGCTAGCAACTGACCCTTTGACATGCTAGAAGAAATGAAAAAGTTTGCTGTGTAACTGAGTCAGAAAGGACCTATAGGGAAGTGGGTACTCAAGGGGGTTTTAAGCTAGTGAAGTACTTTGTATAATATAGAAGTGCTTTACCAGACTAAAAAATGCTTTAGGAACAAATGCTGAGCTTTACAGATAGAGAATATCTGTTTGGCAAGGAGTGTGGAGTTGAGGCAAGTAAGAAATTGAGAGCCATAAAATAGACTGGGTAGGATGTAGGCATAAGAGAGAGTTACTTTAGCTTCACTGGTGAGAAACTTTTTGTTGCAGTAGAGGAGCCTTATTTTCTGATGAGTTTTCTTGATACAGTTGTTAATGTGTAGAGTGAACTTGAGTTGGTCATCAATGATGTTATTGAGGGACAGGATTGTGAAAGTTTATTTAATGTGGTTGTAGTTTTTAGGAAGAAAAAACAGTAGCTTAGTTTTTTGGGGGGGTTATGGATAAGCTGGTTATCAGAGAGCCAGTTTTCTACTGAGTTAAAGGAAGTCTTTGTTGTAGAGATGAGTTTGGCAGGAGAGTCAGCAATAGTGATGACAGTACAGTCATCAGCGTATTGGACCAGTGATGACTGAGGACAGGAAGAATAAAGAAGATTAGTAAAGATGTTGAAAAGTAGTGGACCAATGATGGAATCCTGAGGGACATCCATTTTAACTGGGGGAAGGAGGGGAGAGTACAGATTGCCACTTCACTGCTTGAGATCTGTCAGTGCGGTAGCTGGAAAACCATGCAACAGTAGCAGGGTAGAAGTTAAGGTTGGTTAGTTTGTGCAGAAGGAGAGGGTGAGAGATGGTATCAAAAGCTTTAGAGAGATTTAAGAAAAGGCAGGAGACAAGTTTGTTGTTATCTCTGGCAATGGCTATAGTATTAAGGAATGATAGTAGGGCAGTCATACTTGTACTTTGGTCTAAAGCCATGTTAAGTAGGTGTAAGCAGATTTTCAGAGAGTAGGTAGTGCAAAACTTGCTTACGTATGCATTTTTCTAGAACTTTAGAGAGAGGAGAAAGGATAGATTTGGTTTAAAATTTGTGATGTCTGAGGAGTTACCTCCTTTATGTATTGGTAGAGTGAAGAATTGTTTCCATATGGAAGGGACTTTGGACCCTGAAATGGAGTGGATAATTAAGATAGATGCCGGGAGAGCAAGAGAGTCAGCAGCTAACTGAAGGAAAAGGGAAGGAATGCTGTTGGTAGAAGTTGAGCAAGGTTTGAGTTTAGAAAGTAGGGATTTGATGTAGCTAGTGGGTACAGGTTTGAGGGAAAATGAATTAGGTGAGAGTATAGTCGGATTTTATAGAAAGTGGATAGAAATATTATTAAAGGTAGGTAAATTGGCACTGGGGTTAAATAGTTTGCCTATATAGTCAATGAAATATGTGTTGAAGGTGGAGGCAGTATCTTTGGGACTGTTATCAGGACAAGGATTGGGGGAACAGGGATCACCAGGATGTAGTATGTGGTTTTAGGAGTTCCAAAATTTTGGGGGGTTAGATTTCAAGGCTGAGGGTGGATTATAGTAGAAGAGTCTTTTATCTTTATTAATAGGCTTTTTGGTCTGATTTCAAAGTTCTTTGTATTTTAGCAAGTCTGCAGGGAGGTTTAGTTTGGTCCATGTTTTCCATGCTCTGTCTCTATTTTTCTTTAGGATGCGGGTGGAATTTGATATCCATGATGATATATCAAATTTAATAAGGACTGTGTGAAGTGGGACAAGTGAGTCAAGAATACTGAGAAAGGTGGAGTTGAAAGACAGGACAGCATCATCAAGGGGGAGCTGGTTAAGGAAACTCCAGTTAACTTTAGAGAGAAGAGATTTAAGGTGTCATGGTGGAAGTTAGTAAGCTTGTGGCATGTGATAAATCTATGCTGTTTTGTAAAGTGAGGAATATATCTAAGTACTTTTAACTTTTCTGCGGGCATGCTATAGAAAATTCTATAGCACCTTCCTATGGCACATAGGTTCATAGGTTCATAGGTAGGTACTAGGCTATCGGCCGTAGGGCCCATACAAGCCTAGCCAAAAATGTACCTTGGCTTTCGCCACCCAAGAAAATTATTTTCCTATCCCCTGTTGAGCAGAGCCACAGAAGTGATCCCTTGGGTGAATTTCCCATTTCCCATCCAATCATCAAGATTTTCTCAAGCTCGGTCTTGATGATTGGATGGGAAATGGGAAATTCACCCCGGGGATCACTTCTGTGGCTCTGCTCAACAGGGGCACAGGAAAATAATTTTCTTGGGTGGCGAAAGCCAGGGTACATTTTTTGGCTAGGCTTGTATGGGCCCTAGGGCCAATAGCCTAGTACCTACCTATGAACCTATGAGTGTCCAGCTGAGTTATTAGACTTAGTTCTTTTTAATAAAACTTATCAGCAGAGCACAGGTCCCTTACAGAGGAGTAAGGCAGTAAGATTTTACTGTGGGATATTTATCTTGGTAGTATATACGTTTATATGCAGGTGTTAATTGTGAATAGTTTAGGACATTGCTTAGTTCAAGGCAGTTAAGTTGTCTGAAGGCTTAACAGTAGTGTGTTCTCTGTATTGGGTTAGTGGCAAATTTAGCAATTCTATTACAGCAATATGCCAGTGTGGATTCAAGAGTGGTATTTAAGTTAGTTAGGATAGGTGATGCATAAAGCAAGACTTGGATTAAGTAAGTTGATGCTAATGTTTTCAATGCTCTCTCTGTAAGGTATCATTTGAATCTACAGAGGGAACCCAGTTTCTGATTAGTCTGTTTTACGGTTTGTAGAATATGGTAGTCACATTTGAGAATTTTATCAATGACAATTGGGAGTTTATTGTGTATAAATATTTTGCAATGATCACCTCAAAACCCTGATTAATACATACTTCTGAGAGGTGATCATTGCATGGCATGTGGGCACCCCTGTACCCCTGGACCATGTTTTGATTAACCTTTTGCTTATCTGTAAAGCAAACAGCACCAGAACTACTAGAGTAAATGTCTTAAATTTTGTTTGCAACATAAATGGGACAAGCTGGACAAACAGATGTGTTTGTCAGAGAATTGCCATTCTCTGGACCAGTCTCACCATCCATATGAAGTGGAGTTCCTCCATGTCCTTATTTAGTTGGACTTGGACCAGTGGACATTTGATTGAAAATTCATCCCGGTCTGGCTGCTATGTCTCTGATGGACAGAGCCAATTACTAAATCACCACCTATATAAATCAAATTTGTGGGTCACATTTGGGTTGCATGGCTAGGCTTATAAGGGCCCTAGTGGTCATTAACCTGGTATACACCTATGAATCTATGGATCTGTTAACATATGTGTTTTAATTTTGAAGTACTGAAGTGGTAGGGATGTGTTGCTGGCTGGGCATATATGTGCCTTTACTTGAAAAGTTCTGAGTGTAACTGAAGAATGAAAAAATGACAGTATTATGCACACTTTACAATGGCAGGGGCTTGATGAAGGACGGATCTGTTAAAAAAAGTGACTGCATTACTGTTGTGAGTTTGTACTTATGGGGTTTATCTTATGTAATATTTTTATAGGAGGATGGCAGGTACACATGGTCAGTGTTGCGTAATTTGATGATTACATTAAAACATTTTGTGCATTACTTTTTTTCATGTATGGTAATGATGTGAAACAAGGGATCAAGGCAAAGAAATGATAACATCAGCCATGAGGAAAACTGCATTCTCATTGCAGCCCTAAAGACAAATGGGAAACATCAGTTTGGTAAAAGGGGGCCAAACAAACTGAGAGGACAAAATCCTAGATCAAGTTATCCTGGACATCAATGCAGTGGGTACATAACCTGCACATTAACACAGTGCAAGAAGAGGGCAAATGATCTGGTAGGACATCTTAGAAAAAGAGCAAAGCAGAATGCATTTGCCAGTATGTGGGGGAGCTCCAAAAATGATCCCATTAACTTCAGATGAAGAATATATTCCCTCCATCCATGTTATGGACACTGGTTGTTACAAATGTCTACAACAACACCAACAGCACTGGTCTGCTCAGAAAAGTTGGTTTAAAAACACTGCCATTTGTTGATACAGAGAACTGGATGCTGACACGACTGATTACATTAAACGTGTGACAATTACTATTAACAGGTGAACCTTCCACATTTACACAGAATGCCAAGGAAGGCGTGTGCATGGTAAGTGTCCCCCACACTTCCTTAATAAACACAAAGTAGTGTAGGCTGTTTCTTTACTAGTAATGTTTTCAAATCATTTTAAGAGTGAGTAATGGAAACAAACAGTCCCACCAATACATGTGGAGAATTTCAGGAGCAGTATAGCTGTTGAAGAAGAAGATGAAGATAATGATGATGATGATGACATAGTTATGTTTACGATGCAACCTGAGGAAAGTGTTGTGCAGTCCCCAAGTTTAAGGGCAGGATCCAACACCCGTCTCACACCTCATAACATAGTAACTCTGTAGGAAGGGAGATTCATCACAAAGTCAAACTCATGCTGCCATTGCACTCATGCTTGGGAGAAGACCCATGCACCTCTATACCAGTATCTCCAAACTCAGACAAATACTTTCAGGATGATGGCAGACATTCGGAGGTAACAGTGACACCTTTACAAATGGGACACCAGACACAGGAATTTGTTACAGCTATGCTGGGAATCATGTAAAGTATTAGCTGCCCAGCAGCAAATGTGCTGTGACATTGTTAGGACACAGAGCATTGCCACATAGGGTCAGCTGGAAATGGTCAGTGTCCTCCAGGGAATGAGTGAGGATTTCCAGTACTAGTTGGAAATGGCACAAAGTAGGATAGTGCCATGCTCACATTGATGGGCAGTATGATGTCACACTAAACATCTGTGTCCACCTCCATTTGTGCACTACTTAGGTCTTACTAGACTCAAGCAGGAGTCAGTTTTGGAAGGAGTAGAGGATGGGATGCTGTATGGACACATGGGGACAGATCACATGAGACTACAAATTCTTCTATAACACTGTTCAAAAAGAACCTGGATGAGTGGATGGTGCATCATAAATTCTTACTGGGGATAGCACCCACAACTCTCCTGGACATGGGCAGTCATTACTTAATACAATTGGACTGAGTAGAGCATCATTGGTATTACATTGGAATGAAATGGCTAGTCTTGAAATGACCTCTGGGTTGATAGCCTAGTAACCTCCTATGATCCTATGCTCCTATGATCCTATTAAGTACTTTAATTAGTTGGGGGGCAAGCACAACAGAGTTCATGCAGGCCACATAAGTGTTCATAACAACTAGCAGAATGTCTCATTTGAAGTCATGTTCAGATTCCCACAGCACTGGCAGATCAGTGTCTGCAGGATCACCTGCATCAGGTAGGTCACAACTTTGCAGCAACACATCATCCATCTCTCAAAAAGCCCCTCTTTAAAAATCATGTGTACTGTAAGCTAGCCTATCTTTAGATGATGTGTATGACACATTTGTCCTTGACCTACTGTGATTCAAGTGTGTCATTTCTGTTACCTACAACATGACCTTGAAACATGCAGGTCAATGTTTAACTTGAAAAGCAATATACTAACAGTATTTTATTTTATTTATATTTGTTTACCAGGGTAGTGAAATGATCTCAATGGACCAGTTGTAGGCACAATGCAGGTGAATAGAATCACATTAAAATGAACAAAATATATTTACAGATACAAGAATTTGATAAAAACATATAGATATTTATAGATGCAAGAATATGATACAAAATTTAGTTCAAGTCATGGATCAAAAAATGGACTCCTGGTTAGCAGAGCTTTTTGGATAAGTTGGAGTCATAAAGAAGGCGATAGTTTATGCTACAGGAATAGCAGCATATCATTATATATAGAGTTATGAAGACATTGGATGAGGTGAGTGTGAATAGTTACAGGAAAGGATACCATAGAGAGAAGGCAGAGAAAGGATGAGAGAGGCATGCAGATGGAAGAGGAGTAGAAAGGAGAGGAAGAGTGAGAGCGATGCAAAGAGAAGAGGGACGTAGGATAAATGAGAGGGGAAGACAAGATGAGATAAGGAAAGATTAAATAGGGATAAAGTGGTGTGAGAGAGCTGCAGGGTTTATGTAACGTGATCGGAGTGACTGCAGATGCATATTCTGGATGAATAGTATGAGAATGTTTCATTCACTTACAAGATATGAACTCAAGATATATACTGAATAATACTTTTTAGTAATTGCACCACTTCAGGACATTCAGTACGTGCACACTTAAGTATGTCACCTCATTACGATGTATTGTGCAAAGCAGTTTAAAATATGACTATTGCTTATATGATGCATTACAACATCATTGAAAAATAGTCAGTGAGCCCTCAGGCATGAATTTTACAAATAATAATATAAAAACCTGTACTAAAGTAAACAATTATTATTTAAAGAAGAGACTGAAGTCTGAAGAACAGCGACAGTAGACCATGCACCACACAGCATAGCTCATATATATCATTCCATGCATCAGTGTTTTTTTTTCAGAGAAAGGAAACATGAATCTGAATGTCATGGTTCACAGTTCTGGACTAGATACTACCTCTTCACCTTTGCAGCCATATTGCATACACGAGCTTGTCACATGGGGACCCTTACTACTGCTGTGCAAGCTGGTCATCATTAGTCATAGTGGGAATAGACCTGAAAGCTGCGGTGACTGATGCATGACATATTGTGCAGAATGAAACATGTAGTAAACATCCTACATGCAGTAGCTGGATCATATTGAAGGGTTCCCGCAGACTCATCCAGGGACTTAAATTAACTCTCAGGAGGCCAACAACCCTATCAATGACAATATGGGACCGGGACAGAAATGTGTTGTAGGTGCAGCTCCACTTAGATTTTTCATTGGAGTCATGGTGGATATCCAGCATTACCATTAAAGACAATAAAAAGGGGGGAACAAAGCTAAGGAAAACTGGTTTAGTATTCAGCAATACATTTTACCACAAATAACTATTTAAATAAAATAAATAAAACAGATAAACAAAAGTATTTTCCATTAGCCAACAAGATGAACACTGGTCATCCTCCCATGCAGGAAGAAGTGGTAGAGTAAGCTAGTGTGTCACACATTGGAATCATGTGCACTGGCAGGATGCTAGGCAGACACATTGGTGATGCATTCCAATGCATCACACACCACCTGGCTATTGATGGAATGGTAGCCATTCCTATTGTAGTATTACTCACCCCATGGACCAGAAAGGACCCTAATTGAAACATGAGTGCAATGTACTGTACCACATACCTCAGAGAAATGCACCACCCCATAAAAGGCATTCATAGTCCTGGCTTGGTCCTGAGGTGACACTGGAAAATAGATCCACTGATCCACATATGCCAAGAGTATATCTAGGAACTCTGTAGAGTCCTTGAGGCAGAAGCCTGTGAGATACCCAATGTGTCCCTAGTCTATCTCTGGATGGTCCCAATTGCAAGTATAGTAAGGGATATACATACCTTATTATCCAAAGGACAGGAGGGCCACGCATTCTTCCAGTGCACCTATGAGGGTCATACATACTCACTAAGTACATTATAATATTCCTATCCACTCTGAACTTATCAAGTATCTCCTGATATTAAAGTTATAATGAGTTATCCTTTACCTATATCTCTACTTTCTTGGCTGGTGGCACCACAGGGCATACGTGGTTTTGGACTGGCCAGGACAAGCGACTCACATGTGTAAATAACAGTGCTAGCAGCGGGTTTTTTTTTTTGTATCTGCAGACGGCACAGAAAAGTGGGATAATTCCTCTATTAATTGAAAATATGGTAAAGAATGTTTAATTAGCATACATTGAGTTACATCATTCCATATTTATATCTCATTATGAATTAATTTGCTCATGTTTATTGATGGCCATCATGCTTTAGAATAAGTGACTTCTGTGATTCATGGCTTAGCTGCACTCATTCATGGACAGTGAGGCTGCTTTGACGTGTCAGTGTAATAACTATGGATACCACCCTTAATCTTCACAATATTGGGTTTAGAGGCACAAGAGTGCATTTTGTGCTGTAGTTCTTTATTGCAAACAGAATTAAGCTCACAAAGGCCTTTATATGTTAACAGTAAGAATATAAAAGCTATCCTGTCAGCAGCTAGAAGTGAGTGCATCTCCTGCAGCAAAAGAACACTGGGATACCTACACCAGCAATCTCACCATGGAAATTTGTACTTTCTGCAAATGTGTCAACTCAATATCTGGGAGCTCAAGATAGATAGTATTGCAGTAATCCAAGTGAGATGGTACACCTGTATCAAAATAACAAGGTGCAGGGATGTAACAAAATTCTAGATCCTTGCTATATTCTTCAGATGAAAATAATGTATCCTATCATTTTGTATCCTTGATTGAACTGATAATGTTTCTACTGTCTCATATATGTTGTATGTTTATATATTCTCCCTGGGCCTCTGCTGAAAATCGGTCTGCTAGGCCCAGTCAGACTCTCCCGGTAATCAGATGACAATAAATAAATAAGTTTAATAAAAAATATTGCCCTTTGAGTGTGCAACACCTATGACTTCTAGTGTTATGTGCACAGATATGTTCAACTGAGCTTAAAATTCAGAGGACAAGTTTTCTTTTTCTCATTTTAGCCTCACAGAAAGCACTATCCAGAGTACTTTGCTGTCTTGTAGATGTCAGTGTTACTTGTTATCTAATGGCTGCAGACACCTGCTTGCATCCATATCCCAGGATACTGTCATTCTACCTGAAATATAGACATTGCATCTCATTAGTGGCAAGAGGTTCTATTCAGAAGGAGAAGTCATGGTAGTGGAGGAGAGCAGCCCTCTCCATGGTTCCAAGGATAGACAGAGGTAGTGATGGAAGATTAATCTCCATGGTTAGACAGTTAGGCAGCGTTAGTGATGAAAGACTAATCTACATTGTTTTGAAGGTTAAGCAGTGGTAGTGGTGGTGGTTACAAGGTTAGACAGCAGTAGTGGTGGATGATTAATCTCTGTGTTTAGCAAGTTATGTGGCAGTTGTGGTGGAACATTAACCTACATGGTTAGAAGGCTAAGCAGTGGTAGTGGTGGAAGAGTAATCTCCATGGTTACAAGGTTAGTCAGTGGTAGTGGTGGAAGATTAATCTCCATGGTTACAATGTTAGGCAGTGGTACTGGTAGAAGATTAATCTCTGTGGTTAAAAGGTGAGGCAGTGGTAGTGATGACAGATTACTCTCCATGGTTCCAAGGTTAGGCATCGGTACTGGAGGCAGATTAACCTCCATGGTTCCAAGGTTAGGCAGCTGTAGTGATGGAAGATTAATATCCATGGTTAGAGGGTTAGGAGGTGGAAGTGGTGGAAGCTTAATCTCCGTTCTTACAAGGTTAGGCAGCAGTAGTGCTGGAAGATTAATTTCTCATATTTCAAAAGATTGGTAGTGATAGTTGTGACAGATGATGTTATTTTCTATGGTCAGAAATAAAAGAGATGGTGGTGATGGTCTAAGAAATAATTTCCTATAGTGGTAGAGATGTAAAATATAATTGCATTGGTTAGAAGGTGTGACAGTGGCAGGGCAGATGACAGTTTCCTGTGGTTAGAACATGAGACATGGTAATGGTCAAAGACATCATTTCCTGTGGTTCCAACTTCATTGGCTTGGTGGTGGAAGACACAATTTATCATGGTTAGAAGGAGGGGTATCAGAAATCAAAAACTCTATTTCTTGTGTTTAAATGGAAAGAGGTTTGAAATGGTGGAAGGAGTTGCTTACCAAGGTGTCAGTGATGCAAGTCAATATTTCCATTGTTAGCACTTGAGTAAAGGTAATGGTGGAAGACACTGCTCGCCTGATTTGAAGGTGAGGTAAAGTTACAGATGGAAGACATTATTTCCTGTACTAACAAAAAGAGTTGTGGTAATAGTGATGGAGGACATAATTTCCCATAGTAATAATATGAGGTTTCATACAGGAGAAAGAATAATTTCTCGTGGTTAGAATTTGAGGTGGTGATTGAGGTGAAAGGCATCAATCCTTATGCCCATAACATAAGGGTTGGTAGGGGTGGAAGGTGTCACTTTTCAATGTTAGAAGATGAGATTATGGCACAGATAGAACAGGTTTATATCACATCATTAAACACTCTAAATGTCAAACGCCTCTTTGTTGAACTCTGTTTGTCAAAGTCCCCATTTGTTGAATGATGATTTCAGTGAACTTTTTCTCAGGGTAAGTAACCAGTGGGCCATTATTGGGAATTTGCCCTTTTCCCCAGTGTAGTGTGATCTCAGAGTTGGAATATTTAGTTGGGGGTGTTAAAAATGCTGTTTTTGTTGTGGTCACTAGATTGGTCAATGTTTTACTTACTGTGGGAAACAGTTTTGTGACACAATCGTTCGACAGATGAAGTTTTGACAAATAGGGTTCGACAAAGAAGCGTTTGACATTTATAGTATTCAGTGATGTGATATAGACCCAGATAGAATACAATTTCCTACGGGTCAAATCTGAATAGTGATAGTGGTGAAAGACACCATTTTATATGGTTAGAAGAGAAGTGTTGGTAGTGGTAGAAGCCACCATTTCCTGCTGTTAGAGCATGAGTGCTGGTAGTTGTGGAAGACACCATTTCCTGTGGTTAGAACATGAGTAGCTGCAATGGTGGAAGACACCATTTCCTATGCTTAGAACTTGGCTGGGGTAGTGATGGAAGAGACCATTTCCTGTAGTTAGAACTGGCATGGGGGTAGTGGTGGAAGGCACCATTTTCTGCTGGTTGAACATGAGTGGTGGTAGGGTGGAAGATACAATTTCATGTGGTTAGAACATGAGTGGTGGTAGTGATGGAAGACAGAGTTTGCTGTGATTTAAAGGTGACGTGATGGTTGAGGTGTTTTACAATTTCCCATTGTTATAAGGTAAGGTGAGGCAGTACTGGAAGAGATTACTTTTTAGAAGGTGGGGGTGGTGGCAGAGATGGAAAACATAATTTCCTGTGGTTCAGACACAAGTAGTGGTAGCTGTGAAATTTTCTGGAATTGAAATATGATTGGTGGCTTACAGTTTAAAATGTATTTTCTGTGCTTATAATGTAAGGTGGAAGTAATCATGGAAGATGGCATTTGTGGTGATTAGGAGTTACCTGTGATACTGATGAAAAACATTGTTTTCTGCTTTTAGTGGTAAGAGTGGTGTCATTGATGTAAGACAATTCCAAATACTTTGAATCTCAAGTAATTAAAGAATCATTTTTCATGGTTAGAATTTGAGGTGGTAGCAGTTGTGAAATGCATCATTCCCTATTGTTAGATGTAGGGTTGTTTTTGTAGTGGAACACATAATCTCATGTGGATCAAAGATAAGGTGGTAGTAATGGTGTTAGCAATTTTTTATCAGGGTTATAAGTGCAGGTTATGGTGATGGAATAATATATAAGTTCCTCTAGATCCACAAAGAGGTTTAGGTAATGAAGACCTCATTTCTCATGGTTAGAAGTTGTTGTGATGGTACTGGTAGCTCTCAGATGGTGCAGAGGTTAAGGTAATGAGCTGCAGGTCCTGTGATACAAGGTGTGATCCCCTCAGCCATTATTTGTCTCCTGAGTGAGCCGCTTAACCATTTATTGTTTCCCAATCATGCCTGTAAAGGGACTATGTGTCCAGCGGGACCACCTGGATAAGAAATAGCATTAGTATTAATAAAGCATAAATTTTAATGATTAGAAGATGAGGTGAAGATAGTGATGGAAGACCTCATTTCTTGTGATTAGCTGGAGAATTGTTAGTAATGGCTGAACATTTTATTTCATGCAATTAGAAAGTGTGATGATGGTAATTTAAGACATTATTTGCTGTGCTTGGATAGAGAAGTGGTCATAGTGATTGGAGACATCACTTTCCCCTCATTAATATTGTATAGTCTTATGATGTGCACAACACATCTGATGACAGTGCACATATCTTGTGGCACTTAACAAATGAGCAGGATAAGACACGGTCTATATAAACAACTCTTGGAAAATTCTGAGGACTTTACTGGAAAGTCTCACTCAGATTCTGCTACAGTTTGCTGTGAGGGAAAGGTTAGTTTGCTTTTTATTTGTTGTGTTTTGTATTACTTTATTGCCTTTTTCTATTTTGTATACAGTGATTTGTTTTCTTTACACTGTGTTTTACTTGTATTCTGCTTTTAACCGCATACTAAAACTTGAAAAGAGACCACAGCTCTGTTTCTTGTGAGTCAGACAGAAATTTTTCCCACCCGGTTACTGTTGTGTTCTTAAACACCACTGTCTTTCTAGTTGCCTGCCCCTTATGTTAATTTGACCATATATCTCATTTCCTCTCTGCTTTTACTGGCTGGTGTGAGTAAGCACAAAATTATCATTTTGTGAAATTACTCCCCTTCAACTATTTAAATGTATTGGCCAGCCTACTGTATTCCATAGTACCAGAATACAAAAGTGACCACCCCCCCTTTCAATCTATCTTGCTGTTTTAAAAATAGTGACTCTCCACTAAAACTTAACATTTAGACAGGTAAAACTTAAGTTACCTACTTTCACATCTAACTCATATAATGCACTATAGTGCACACTGCAGTGTTTAGGATAAAACATTTTTTTTCATCTTACCTTTAAACATCTATTGCAAGACCACCAGTTATTGTAGAGCCCACATTCTGCTTCTCAGTAGTCATCTTGGGATTAGTGCTTCTGTTTTCTCCTGGTGAGAGAAGGAGTGCAGTTACATTATTTCCTGGAGACTGCTGATCACCAGAAAGCTTAATAACTGCTTTATAGGTGAAAGCTTAGAATCTGTGCTTATATTCTGGTCCTGGTGAGAGTAGGAGCAGAGTGCATTGATTCCTGACTCTTTTTGGTTGGAGAGGTCAACTCTTTGCTAGTTAGATCCAACCACAAGCTAATCACCCTAGACATCCATATCCCACCCCCACCCCCCATTAAGGAAACCACCATCAAAAACTACTCCAAAGCCAACTTCATGCTTCTTAAGACAGAAGTGGCAAACTTCATGACACCTGTACAGATGTAAAATAGAGGTACGACTGCTAAATCTTACACAAATGCACTGTATAAGCACATACATGACTGCATGGATCGTGCCATCTCCAACAGAACCTAGATGCTATCCAGCAAAAAAAAGGAAGCCAGTCTGGTGGTCCTCTGCCATAAACAAACTCTACAACAGAAGGAAGAAGCTGTTGCAAAAAAGTATAAAATCCCAAGATTGGAGGAACTCCCTGGTCAGCCTCAGCAAAAAGCTGAGATCCCTCATAAAATCCTCCAAAGACAGTTTTGAAAATAAAATTGCCACTGATTCCAAAGACAACCACAAAACATTTCTACAGCTGTGTCAAGAATCTCAATAGCAACACTCAGATCTGCTCTGAGCTACAGCACAATGACACTAAATATACAGAACCAACAGATATTGTCAACATCCTGGCAGATAGGTTCAGTGCTAACTTTACCCCCCTCTCACCCTCCAAAGGGGTCATCTTAATACCGGAAGAATGCAAAGCCCCTGTAATCACAGATGAACAAGTAAAGACTGCCAAGAACACAGCATCCATGGGACCAGACAACATCCCAGGCTGCGTACTGCACAAACTACAGAACGAACTGGCACCCCACCTTAGTACCATGTTCAATCATAGCCTCACCTCAGGCTATGTGCTTACTGAATGGTGCACAATGATGGTTTTCCCACTCCATAAAGGGGGTGCCACCATGGATGCCAGAAACTACCTCCCCATTAGCATTAGCCTAACGAGCCTGGTCTGCAAGACCATGGAACGTATCATCTTGGAGCTTAGAAACAAAGACATAGGTAACCTACAAACCCTGGACCCCACTCAGTTTGGGTTTGCAAAAGGTAGATCATGTCTACTAAACCTGATTGACGTCTTTGAAGCAGTCCCTAAAGCCGTAGACAAGAGCAAGGTAATGCACACAGTCTATCTTGACCTTGACAAGGCTTTCTATATCATCCCCCACTCTGGAATTATAGAAAAACTCACTAAACTGGGCATAAATCCCTATATCACAAGATGTGTGGTTTCTGTCTCACCGACAGAAACCACACAGTAAAAGTAGCCGACTCCATGTCTGACTTCAGACCAGTGATGAGTGGAGTGCCACAGGGTTCTGTCCTGGATCCTCTCCTGTTCGACATCTACTTCTCTGAAGTGCAGGCCAACACAGAAGGTCTTTGGCTAACAAAGTTAGCAGATGACTGCAAACTGGGAGCCATAATAGAATCACCGAATGATGTAGACATTCTACAAAAGGGCCTCACAGAGACAGATGCTTGGTGTCAAAGTCATGGCCTCAAGCTCAATGCCAAGAAGTGCATTGTCATCCCCTTTGGGAAAAACTCAGTACCCATGAACTACGGTAGCTCACTAAACACTGAAAGTAGAAGAGACCTCGGGACACAGGCAGACAGAAGTCTCTCCTTTGATAACCACATCACTACAGTAGTCAGCAAATCCTTCTACGGACCTCATCACAAAAGGGTTCTCCTCTAGAAAAAAGGAGGTCATTGTTCCTCTCTACTCATCCCTCATCAGACCCATTATAGAGTACAATGCCCCATTTGGCATGTATCTCACAAGACACCTACAACAATTGGAAAGGCCACAAAAATACCTCACTAAGAAGATTACCAGCCTCAAACAGATGCCATACGCAGACCGTCTCAAAAAACTCCAGCTCTACTCTGTCGCATATCGCCTACTCAGAAGCGATCTCTGCCTAACATACAAAGCTATGTCAAACCCAGAGCTGTTGGAAATGCTGCACTTAAAGAAATTCCAATCTCTCCAAACCATATGCTCCAGGGACCTAAACCTTGTCACCACAATAAACAGAACATTCTGGAGGGATAGATTCCTGTCCCAGAGACTTCCCATACTCTGGAACAAACTACCCATTCATGTCAAGCAAAGCTCCTCATTGCCCATCTTTAATAAAAACCTTGACGACAGGATGGGAAATAGAAAATTTACCTCGGAGATCACTTCTGCGGCACTGCTTGACAGGGGCACAGGAAAATAATTTTCTTGGGTGGCGAAAGCCAGGGAATCTTTTTGGCTAGGCCTATATAGGCCTCCAAGGCCAATAGCCTAGAACCTACCTATGAACTTATGAACCTATAATAGTCATATTGTATTTCTAGACATGGTGGTTGCCTTTCAGCAGGAAGGTGCCCTTGGAAGTGAGGTTGGGTCCTGAGAGGGGATATGGTTTTAGAATATATTCTCTCACAAATGATGTATTCACATGCCCAACACCTCTATCAGGAAATGCAAGCATGTGATTATGACATGACTTAACCAACGAGTAAATATTTCATTAAGTACATTACAAAATTTTAACTATTATTGTCTTTCATGAGAGTTTTTTGTTTACTTTTCTGTGCTAGCAGTAATGTGTGTTCTAGGGTGTGTAAATACCAGAAATGTATCTTTGCTAAATCATGTTCTGGCTGAATGCCTGACACAGTGCAAACATCTCTCAAATGCACTGAGTGTCATCTCAGATTGTGCAGTACATGCAGCCCCTAATGTCATCTACATTACACATAAGCTGAGAGAACATAGATGGATAACCCATGTTATTCTTATGTGACATCCCTTGCACAGCTGATAGAGTACTGCTTATAGTGCCCAACTTGAGTGGTGCAAGTCTACTGAACCTCTAAACACCGTAACACTCTTTTTGGAAACAGCACAACTGAGTTTGAATGAGCAGTGGTAAAAAGCCCCAGAATCTCAAAGCATTCCTTTTACCTCAAAATAAAGTGATCTTAGACATGGTTTACATGCTCAGCAGTGGTGAAGAGAGACAGCCCCATGTCAGGAATGCAAGGTAGGTAATCCCCCTTTCAGAAAGCAAATTTCAGAATTTGTTGCTAGCATTTTGATTCATACTTTATTTTTAAAAGGTTCAGAGCTAAGTACAAGACACTCATCCTGCAGACCATTAAATGCCTAGCTAAAATATTTTACATTTATTGCTGTGTATTTTAATGAAATGTACATTTAGACATCCATGTGTGATTTAGGGAGAAGTTTTGCTTTGGATTTATATTTTGTTGACTGATCCTAGATTCATCTGCTTGAGCTACCAGTTGTTTCTTCTTTGTGTTATATTTATGTTGATGAAGGTGTAGGCCCATTAAATGGGTTCTTGAGGTACCATTTGTTTTGTGAATGATTAGGAGGTCAAGAACAGTTGGATATTTCACTGCTTGAAAGGCAAGGCAAGATTTCCATGGAGATGTCTGAATGAGACAAAGTACAGAGAGAGAGACCTGCTATTCTGTCCTGTGGCAACCACTTATGTTTTTACTTACGAATCTCTGAGGTCTCCCAAGTGATAAGTTTAAGTAAATACATGCCAAAAGGTGCATTATATTCAATAACAGATCTGTTCAACTACAAGTAAAGGTGAATTAAGATTTCTTTGGATCTAGTAGAGATGCCTCTGGAAATTAGATGAGGCAGATAGAAGGTTTTCCTCAGATATAGCAGAGACATTATGATCAAATAATGAAGAATTATAAACAAGAGTGCCTAAATACCTTACTACAGTGTCTGATTTAAAGGTTTGCACCTCCTGTATGGTAAGGTAAATGTTTTATTTACCATTTGCTGCTATGTTCACCAAGCTAACTAAGCAGGACCATTGGCAATGTGCACAAGGCTTGAGAACCAGCAGTATTAAACAAGGAAACAGTATTTAAAATTGTGCCATGAGTTTAACTGTAACAGCCCAGTAAACTCCCTTGCAATCATTGACCTGCCAAACATCTATCCAACCGACTTTAGTAATAGCTTTTCACTATTGTGCCATGGTTTTACCTGTAACATCCCAGCAAACTCCCGTGCAATCAGCGACCTGCCGAACATCCATCCAACCAACTTAAATAACAGTTTTTCACTGTAGGTGTCGGGTTTGTTCTATGTTTAAAGCTAACTTGCCTAGCCTAGTCTCTACTACACATTGCCAGGCTACAATAGTCTCCAGCACACATTTACTTATTATTATATCCTCTCCTCACTATCCTTCCTGTCCGTTTCATATTTTGCCCTCTGTAATAGTTTTTTTTTTTCTAATCCTATAATAAGCTAGATTTCTTGCTAGATTTTTTTAACCTGCACCCCCCCTTCATACAGACCACCAGCTTGTCATCTCTAACTCATTTTATTCTAAAACTCACGACCTCATACCTCCCTCCTATTATCATTGTCCTCCTTTCCCCCCCGTCCAGTTAAGTTAAACAGAATGATGTATATCTTCATTGTTCTAAACTCCACTACATTTTTATAAAACTTTATCTAACCTCACTGATTCAAACATATATCTTCTCTGTTCTAAACTCTACTACATTTTTATAAAACTTTATCTAACCTCACTGATTCGTACATATATCTTCTCTGTTCTAAACTCTACTACATTTTTATAAAACTTTATCTAACCTCACTGATTCAAACATATATCTTCTCTGTTCTAAACTCTACTACATTTTTATAAAACTTTATCTAACCTCACTGATTCGTACATATATCTTCTCTGTTCTAAACTCCACTACATTTTTATAAAACTTTATCTAACCTCACTGATTCGTACATATATCTTCTCTGTTCTAAACTCCACTACATTTTTATAAAACTTTATCTAACCTCACTGATTCGTACATATATCTTCTCTGTTCTAAACTCCACTACATTTTTATAAAACTTTATGTAACCTCACTGATTCGTACATATATCTTCTCTGTTCTAAACTCCACTACATTTTTATAAAACTTTATCTAACCTCACTGATTCAAACATATATCTTCTCTGTTCTAAACTCCACTACATTTTTATAAAACTTTATATAACCTCACTGATTCGTACATATATCTTCTCTGTTTTAAACTCCACTACATTTTTATAAAACTTATCTAACCAAACTAATTCTTACATATATCGTCTCTGTTCGAAACTCATATATCATCTCTGTTTTAAACTCTACTACATTTTTATAAAACTTTATCTATCCTCACTGATTCATAAATATATCTTCTTTGTTCTAAACTCTGCTACATTTTTATAAAACTTTAAATAACCTCACTGATTCATACATACATACATCTTCTCTGTTCTAAACTCCACTACATTTTTATAAAACTTTTTCTAACCTCACTGATTCGTACATATATCTTCTCTATTCTAAACTCTACTACATTTTTATAAAACTTTGTCTGACCTCACTGATTCGTACATATATCTTCTCTGTTCTAAACTCCACTACATTTTTATAAAACATCATCTAACCTCACTGATTCGTACATACATCACTCCACTACATTTTTATAAAACTTTATGTAACCTCACTGATTCGTACATATATCTTCTCTGTTCTTTACTCCACAACATTTTTATAAAACTTTAAATAACCTCACTGATTCGTACATATATCTTCTCTGTTTTAAACTCCACTACATTTTTATAAAACTTTATCTAACCTCACTGATTTGTACATATATCTTCTCTGTTTTAAACTCTACTACATTTTTATAAAACTTTATGTAACCTCACTGATTCACGCATATATCTTTTATGTTCTAAACTCCACAACATTTTTATAAAACTTTATCTAACCAAACTGATTCTTACATATATCTTCTCTGTTCGAAACTCATATATCATCTCTGTTTTAAACTCTACTACATTTTTATAAAACTTTATCTATCCTCACTGATTCATACATATATCTTCTCTGTTCTAAACTCTGCTACATTTTTATAAAACTTTAAATAACCTCACTGATTCATACATACATACATCTTCTCTGTTCTAAACTCCACTACATTTTTATAAAACGTTTTCTAACCTCACTGATTCGTACATATATCTTCTCTGTTCTAAACTCCACTACATTTTTATAAAACATTATCTAGCCTCACTGATTCGTACATATATCTTCTCTGTTCTCTACTCCACGACATTTTTATAAAACTTTATCTAACCTCACTGATTCGTACATATATCACTCCACTACATTTTTATAAAACTTTATGTAACCTCACTGATTCGTACATATATCTTCTCTGTTCTCTACTCCACGACATTTTTATAAAACTTTAAATAACCTCACTGATTCGTACATATATCTTCTCTGTTCTAAACTCCACTACATTTTTATAAAACTTTAACTAACCTCACTGATTCGTACATATATCTTCTCTGTTTTAAACTCTACTACATTTTTTATAAAACTTTAAATAACCTCACAGATTGTTCCTGATGAGTCCTTGTCAAAGGGTCAGGTCCACCTCACTTCCTTCGCCCTCACCTGCGCTTGGACTCACTCTGATCCCCTACCCTACCCACAGTTTTCACCCATCCCCACTACTCGTAGATTTAACTGAAACAAGCAACTCCTCCATTTCCAATCAAGCAATCAGGACCCTGTATCACCAACTCTCCACCCAAGTGCTCATTAAATCTCCCACCCAATATACTCCATATAACATCATACTTATCCCTCCCTTCTTACACATCATAATTCACACTCACACTATCCCACTCTTCTCAATCTCTGCAACCCATGCAATCTTTTCAGTCTTCTAATTACTACATTAAATACCCAAATATGATCTAGGCCTGCTACTTTTATATTCTGCTCCTTCATCCTGCTCATTATGCACCCACATTACACCCATAACCCTACTCTACCTTTGTCCAAAATTACTTCCTACCATCAGCAACTTTTTATAACCCATTCTTCCCCAACCATCTCTCCCTCTACACTGCAACACAATAACATGACCCACTTTAATATTACATCAAGCTTGTTCAATACTACCAATGTAGAACTGTTCAAATATAAATACATTCCTAAATACATCCAACCCCGGCCCACCTTCAAATAAATCAAACTCCTAATTAAATACCCTAACTTACTGACAAAAATATTATCTACAATTAAGCTTTGTGGCAATGTTCATCCAAAACCCAGGACCCAACATAAATCAACTACAACCAGATATATTGCCCCCTACAAACAATACTAATAACACTAACCTTCCCTAGACAAAATGTGACCTACTACTTAACATGAACCTAAGGAGTCTGTCCAACAAAATACATGAACTGCATGCATCCCTGTCTCTCTACTCACCAGACATAGCTGTCTTAACAGAAATCTGGCTAAAACCTGTGATATACAATAATGAGACTCTTCCCCAGGGCTACAGCATTCTTAGATTAGACAGGCAAAACAAGTAGGGTGGAGGTGTAAAAATGATGTAAAAACTCACTGAAGCTTGAACACCTAGACCCACATCTAACAAAGTTCAATAATGCAGAGATGTTTGTTTCTAATCTAGAACTAAACCCCAACAAATTCATCATTATAATAGCGATTTACATTCCTCCCGACAATGACCGCACCTTAATAGAAGACGTCCTACACTGGACATCAGCTACTTTTTCACAAGAAACTATTATCGTGGGTGGTTTCATTTCAAACTGGTCTACCTGCACATGTGAAAATCCAACAAATTTCATAAACTTACATGGCTTCTCCCAGTTAATAAAATATGCAACTCAAATAGATAAAAGGACAACCAGACACTCAATGTTAGATTGGGCCTTATCCAACCAACTTTTTCTTGCTAGACAGTCAGGATGCCTCCCAGATAGCTTAAGCGACCATCTACCCTCTTACCTCCTTCGACAAAGCACACACTCCCAAAAAACACAATATTTAGACATATAACTAAAAAAAACTCTCTTCTCAAAACTTCCTATTAACCTTAAAACAGTGTGATTGTTACCCTCTGTCATCCCTCCCACCTGACACTGCAGTATCATACTTTAAAGATACATTCCTGAAGATTCTTAATAGTCAAGCTCCACTAAGAGCCATAAGAACAAACGCAAACTATGCCCGCTGGCTAACCAAAAAAAAAACTAGACTTCTGCTCAAAACCAGAGACAAAGCCTGGGCACTATACCACTTTGGTAAAAATCCAACTACACTAAACAATTGCTGTCAACTCAGAAACACATCAAAAAACAAGTAAAAAGTGACACAAATTCCTACTATTTAACAGCATAACAAAAATATCAAAATAACCCAAAAAATCTGAATGAGTATAAATCAGTTACTGCAGTCAGGCCAATCTGTAACACCAATTCCTCTACCACAAGTACACAAGATAGCATTGCAACTCAATTCAATAAGTACTTTACCAGCTCCATCCTAAACCTTACCAAAACAAATAGTTCTACCCCACTAAAATCTCTACTTCTTCTTCTTTTCGCCTTTTCCCGGTTAGGGGTCGCCACAGTGGATCACTTGTCCGCTCATGATTGGCAGTGGAGTTTTACGGTGTCGAGTTGCCAGCCTGGTGCCCAACCTTCCACAGAAGGCACACACATGCACACACTCACACCTAGGGCCAATTTAGAGTGTCCAGTCCACCTACAGCATGTATTTGGGACCGGAGTACCTGGAGGAAACCAACGCGACCACAGAGAGGACATGCAGACTCCACACAGAAGGCACCCCAGCCAAGGATTGAACCAGAGAACCTCTTCCTGTGAGGTGACAATGCTAACCGCTGCACCACTGTGGCCGCCCCCACTAAAATCTCTACTGTACCTCACAATTCAACCAATACATGTCTTTTAAAACAGTACCATCCAGCACAATAAAAAGAATGCGTAACAAACTAAAACCTACCACCCTTGCTGACACACTACCAGCCGACTACCTTAAGTTAGCAGCTAACGCCATAGCCTATCCAATCTCAATACTAATTAATCACTCCATAAATGAACTTCATGTACCCAAAATATGGAAAACTTCCCACATAATACTTCTACACAAAGGGGGAACCAATACTGACCTTTCTAATTATATACCTATTGCAATTCTGTCACCCCTATCCAAAATCTTAGAAAGATGCATCCACTCACAACTCATGACTAATCTCCTCTCAAATTATTGCCTAACTAACACCCAGCAAGACTTTGACCTAACCATAGCACCACCATGGCACTATTAAGCTTTACCAACACCATTAACCATCTTAGAAACATTGGTCAGCTAGTCTCCTCAATATTCCTAGATATGTTCAAAGCATTCAATACAATATACCACCAACAACTTCTACAAGAACTCCTGTCTCTTAAACTAAGCCACTCTGCCCTTCAGTGGTTCCATGACTACTTATCAGATCGATAAACAGAAAAATTGCACAATGAATTCTCTCCTACATTACCCATTACACTAGGGTTAATTCAGGGATCACGCTTAGCCCCACTCCTATTTAACATTTTTACTAACAAACTCCATTCTGCTACTGATCTAGCCAAAAATCATACAATATGTGGATGACTCCACACTTATCTGTGCAGCTCCCTCCATCTCTGAACTTCATGAAAAAACTTAACTAATTTTCACTGCTGTAGAATCATGACTTACTAGTTCACAATTAATCCTGAACCACAATAAAACAAAACTAATGGTATTAGGTCTCTTTGGTCTAGTGGTAGGATTTTTGCCTTTGAGCAGTCGGTATGTGAGTTTGAAACTGTCAGTCCCGAACTTTTGGGGTGGACTAATGGTTAAGGTGTTTGCCTTGCAAACACAAGGTGCAGGGTTTGAGTATCACAAGGGATAATTGGCTAGGCTTAAAATAGCTTGCAAGGGCAGTTAGCCTAGTACTAATCTTACCTCATAGATGGTAGCCCCCTAAATATGGAAGATGTAATAAGGGATCTGGGGACCCAAGTAGATAGTAACCTCTCCTTTGATAATCACATCGCCAAAGTGGTTAGAAAATCCTTCTATGTGGCCCACCTAATCACAAAAGGGTTTGCATCCAGATCGAAAAAGGTCATTGGGCCCCTCTATGCATCACTCATCAGACCCATTATAGACTACAATGCCCCATTTGGGATGTACCTTACAAGACACCTGCAGCACTCACCAAGAGGATCACTGACCTCAAGCAGATGCCCTATGCAACTTGACTGAAGAAACTCCAGCTGTACTCGGTTGCATACCACCTACTCAGAGATGATCTCTGCCTGACATACAAGGCCATGTCCAACCCAGAATTGATGGACATGCTCCACCTAAAGAAAGCCATATCCCCTCGAGCCACACACTCCAGGGATGTAAACCTCACCACAACAATAAATAGGATGTGCTGGAGGGATAGATTCCTGTCCCAGAGACTTCCCATGCTCTGGACCAAGATTCCAATCTACATTAGGTAGAGCTCCTTGACGAGTGGATGGGAAACAGAAAGTTTACCCCAGGGATCACTTCAATGTCTCTGCTGGACAGAGGTACAGGGAACTAATCTAAGGGGGCGGTGAAAGCCAACACATTCTGGCTAGGCTTATAAATGCCTTCAGGCAGATAGCCTAGTACCTATCTATGAAACTATGAACCTATATTCCCAAACAATAAGCCCTCAAACCTACACACACCTTTTCATATCTGTTCATCAAATAACACTGACATTGATCCAGTATCACACACCAAACTTCTTGGTATCACAATTGATAACGTCTTGAAATTCGATAAAGATCTGGCAACTGTGATTAAAAAAGTTCAGATTAAACAAGCTCCCACTATAGAGCCAAACCATATATTACCTATTTCACCAGGCAATCAATTGCCAGGGCATATTTATTATCTCCCCTCCTATATGCCTCTGCCATCTTCACTAACCTGAAGAAAACTGAATGAACTAAACTTGAAGTATTCTATAATATTGCCCGATTTGCTAACAACTCCCCACATAGAGCACACCACTGTATTGTACTACAACAGCTTAACTGGCTAGAGTTAACCAATCTTCTTATATTTACCCACCTCACAATAGCCCACAGGACAGTACATTAACCTGAAAAATTCCAGCACTACAAAACCTACTGAAAATCCAATCCAACACAAGACAACTCAGATCTTCTGATAAGCTCCTTCTACAAGTAACTAAAGCAAACAACTTCCATTGAGACTCTCTGTACTCCAGTAGTATCTCTAGGATATGGAAAATGTCCCCCCCAATTATTATTAACCACTGATAACATACAAATATTTAAAACACTGCTTAAGTCTCACCTATCCAAATCATGGCTCTGCTCCTGTCTTAAACCCATCTGAATAATAAAAACTATTCATAATTTCTCATAATTTCTACCTGATTATCCTTGGGATTAGATGTTATACTACTAAAGCTACCATCCATCATCTCTTTCTCCTACTTACTCCAAGTATCATTTTCTTTTTCTTCTATACACTAACACAGATTTATAGCTATACTACCTAATAATAACTTATTGTACTCTCCACTGTTTATACATAATAATATTCCATCATTTAACATATCCTTGATTACCTTTCAACCATAGGATCTAACGTTAATTTTTATATAAAGTATTGACTGACACCTTATGCAATTTTGGACAAATCTACCTAGATTTTTATTGCTTTTATACTGTGTAATAAATGTGAATTTTACTTTGAATGTACAACTTATGTTAGTATTTTAACATATGACTGCATTTCTCATATGTTTTCTATGTTTTACTATATTTGTGATTTTAAATGTCTGCATTTTGAACATGCTGCGGATTGAATGTAACTTGGAGCTTTGCTCCCGGGCCTCTGCTGAAAATGGGTTAACAAACCAGTCAGACTATCCCAGTAAACAAATATAAAACAAATAAAATAAAATAAATGTTTTTTTTTTTTATATTTAATTTGAGACCATTATCCTTACACCAGTTATTATCAGGATCTAACTCATGATGAAGTAAGTACAAGTCACTGGAATATCGAACAGCAACACCCAAATTACAGTCATTTGCAAATCTAGTTAATAATAGGCCAGGAGCGCTGGCCTTAAATGATTGAGAAATATATGCCAAGTAGGAGACAACTCAATACTGAGCCCTGCTGTACACTACTGGTAACTGACAGACAAACATTGAGCCCTGTTATACACCACCAGTAACTTATAGCTCTACAGTGAGCCCTGTTGTACACTACTGGTAACCTACAGCCCAACAGTGAGTCCTGTTGTACATTACTGGTAACTTACAGCCCAAAGTTGGCCCTGTTATACACTACCAGTAACTTATAGCTCTACAGTGAGCCCTGTTGTACACTACTGGTAACCTACAGCCCAACAGTGAGTCATGTTGTATATTACTGGTAACTTACAGCCCAAAGTGGGCCCTATTATACACCACCAGTAACTTACAGACCTACAGTGAGCCCTGTTGTACACCATCAGTAACTTATAGACCAACAGTGAGCCCTGTTGTACACCCCCAGTAACTTATAGACCTAGAGTGAGCCCTGTTGTACACCACCAGTAACTTACAGATCAACAGCGAGTCCTGCTGTACACATTTGGCAATGTACAGCTCAACAGTGAGCCCTGTTGTACACCACTGATAACTTACAGACCAACAGTGAGCCCTGTTGTACACTACCAGTAACTTACAGACCAACAGCAAGCTCTGCTGTACACCGTTGGCAAGGTACTGCTCAACAGTGAGCCATGTTGTACACCACTGGTAACTTACAGCCCAACAGTGAGCTCTGTTGTGCACCACTGGTAATTTACAGCCCAACAGTGAGCCCTGCTGTACACCACTGGTGACTTCTTTTACTTTCAGAAGTGGCATCTGTATCTCTGTCTACATGATCTGTGTCATATAACAAGTTAGCTGTTCACAACACAAAATAAGGTTTTATATTCAAATTGCACAGTAGCAGGACTGATTGGATCAGATCTTTCAATTCTGAGGAGCCATAAAAAGCTGATTTGTTGTTTTTTGGAATGCCTGCATGAAAGTACACTGTTCCTGATGCCCATCATAGACAACACAAACTAGAACTCTGTGTGAGAAGTTCATAATTTTATGTTATCCACCTTGTGCGTCACTATAAGACTGAGAGTGAACACTACATCCATTATTTTCCAGTATCACCAGTGGATCTTTTCAAATGTAAGTGGTTCATGACCACTTATTTTATTATCTCATTGGTCAGCCTTACTGTCCTTTTTTGCATTTTTTTGAGTTATAGATAAGTGTAAGCCATTTTCTTTTTATAAAGAAACAATCTGGACATAGACCTTGGGCAGTTAGTTCATAATTACAATTGAAATTAATTTTATAATTATTACTATTAATGAAGAAGTTGAACATTTATTTGAACAACTGTGCAAACTTACTGATACTTGCGTGGTGCATTTCATCAAGCATGAAAGACAAGAAGAAAAAGAAGTGATCAGGCTTGTGTTAAAAGGTTACTAAATCTTTCCATAAATTTCAGGCTGCTCACATCAGCATCAGAAATGAGAGAAAGGAAGGAGTGAATCAGAGAACCTAGTGATTGCTGACTCATCATACTTGCTAGCCCTACAATCGCAAGCCCCTTTCCCAGCCGTCTGTGTTCTCTAAATTTTTTTTCCACTTTGCTTTTTTCACATCACCAAAATGAGAAGTAACACACATGCAACCATTGTCCTTGGCCAGTTTTGTATATGAAAGCCTGGAAGTTTCAATCAGAGAAATCAGACTATTTATTTCTTTAAATATGTTAAACAGATAGCTGGAATGGTTTGAGGACCCTTTTAAGCTATGACCCAAAAAATAAAACAGCAGTAATTTATATTAAAATTAAATATGTTATGATAATTTATATTAAAATGTAATGTGTTATGATAATTTATATTAAAATTAAATATGTTATGCATAAAAATTAAGGTGGCAACAACAGGAGTAGGAAAATCATCATCGATTATCATCAGGTAAAAGAGAGGAATGAAGGCACGTAGCAGTCCTGCAAAAGGAACCAGAACAGACATCCCGTGCCAAAAAAAGTAGGTGCATGCATAATCTTCTTCAAAATGTTCTTATACTCTCATATAGTTGCTGATAACTGCTTTTTGAGATTAATATTTTATTGTGCATGGAGAGATCTCAGAGGTTTCTAATGAAGAAGATCAAGAGACTTCAACACATGCCTTACAAAGACTGACTAAAGTCCCTGTCACTATACTCTGTATGTTATAGACTTCTTAGGGGAGACTTATACCAGGCCTACAGAGCAATTCAAGAACCAAACTTAATAAACTTGCTGCATATCGGTAAATCAAATGGGGCTAGGGCTACCCATTCCAAGGACCTAAGTATAGCCTGCAACGTAAATAGGACATGCTGGATGGACAGATTTATCTCCCAGCAACTGCCACGTCTTTAGAACAGGCTACCGGTTCATGTGAAACAGAGTACCTCTATGACACTGTTCAAAAGGAACCTGGATGAGTGGATGGGGCACCATAAATTCTTACCGGGCATAATGCCAACAACCCTCCTGGACATGGGAAGTCATCACTAAATTCACTCTTGGATATTGACTAGCATTTCTATTGTATTACATTCGGATAAAACGGCTAGGCTTAAAATGACCTCCGGGTTGATAGCCTAGTAATCTCCTATGATCCTATGATCCTAGGTATTTCAGACAGGAAGGAAGTCTAGGTGCTGTCAAATAGCTTTCCTACTATTACTACAGCCCAGCTGAGATAGGTACCTTTGGAACACATTGTACTAACTTGCACTACAGAGCCCTTTATATTCATGAGGAAGTTAAGTAGAATGTGACGTGTGCCACTACTGCCTTTTATTTTCTGCTTTTGCATTTTGCAGTTGGATTGCCGGTGGTACAATATTGAATGATAAACTCTTCTTTAAGCAGTAAACTACACAGCCTTTATTCATTTAAATTTGCAATTTTGCATTGCTTCTGATCTTTGTTCATGCTCCTTGTATGTTGTTTTACACAGTACATTCTACCAGCTACTTTACAATATGACAACGCTCTTAATGCAGAGAGGCCTTGGGCAGTGTTTTATGCCATTGTATGAACATTGGATATGCCGCTGTTAATGTAATATAGTGGAATGAGGTCTTACAATATTGTAAAAGTTTTTTCATTACAGCATGAAGATGGTTTTATAAATATCTGATATGAAGGAAAATAACATTTCCTACCTCCAGGCACTCAGCTGTGTCACAGATGTAAAATCTCTAAATATGTTCAACTTGTAAACATGTAAATAAAAGTAAAGAACTTATTTTTATTAGAACTGAGCTTCTAACTACACATCTTTTACTTGCAGCTCATGGGGAAAGGAATCTGGACAAAGAGAAAAATAATGGGGACAAGGGCCCAAAATAGGGACAGATTTAAAATACTGTCATTATAAACTTAGTTGCTTCGCCTTCATCACCAAACCACACCAACCGTGGGTAAATCCAGCATTACCCACACCCAGGCGTGGGTTATTGCTATATTATTATAGCAGTTTAGGCTTGATGCAAATGGTTATCCAGGATTAAATTATGTTTTATCAGGTTTTGTGATATTATACATTTTTGAAGGATATGAAGTCTGAATCTCAGATGTCCATAATTATTTAGTGATTTTAATCATCAGTGATTTGCCAGAAAACCATAAATCTTATGAGGAACAGACCAAAAATATGAGGCAAAAATTTGTGAATTCTTTAAAAATCTGGCTAATTGAGAAGTATACTTTTGAAGTCCCTCTGCATTGTTTTATCTGAACAGAAACCTACATAATATTTTTATGAAAATGTTAAAGTTCTATAATGTTACAAATAAAAGTTATAAAAGTGGAATAACCTAATGCTCAAAAAGTTTGAAAACCTAAAACATGGCACTTTTTTGTGGTTTATGCAATATTGCCACCTAGTGGATGTATTGCTGAAATCCTTGTCGTACATTAGATGCTTGTAAAGGATGGTATTTGATGACATATTATTATTATAGGTTCATAGGTTTGTACTAGGCTACAGGCCTAGCCATAACAATTCCCTGGATATTTCTTCTCACAATATTTACTTCCCTGGACCCCTCTCTAGCAGGGTGATTGACGTGATCCCAGGGTGAATTTCCTATCTCCCATCAAATCGTCAAGGTTCCTTTTGAAGAGGGCCAAGGAGGCGCTCTCCTTGACATGTATGTGCAATCTATTCCAGAGTATGGGGAGTCTCTGGATCAGGAACCTATCCCTCAAGCATGTCTTGTTCATTGTGATGACAAGGTTTAGATCCCTGGAGCGTGAGGCTCTGAGGGATTGGGATTTCTGTAAGTGGAGCATGTCCAACAGCTCAGGGTTTCACATGGCCTTGTATATTAAGGAGAGATCGCCTCTGAGTAGACGATATGCCACAGAGTATAGCTGGAGTTTTTTTAGACGGTCAGCATAGGGCATCTGCTTTATTCCTGTGATTCTTTTGGTGAGGTATGTCTGCAGACTTTCCAGCTGTTGCAGATGTCTTGTGAGGTACATACCAAACAGGGTGCTGTATTTTATAATGGGTCTAATGAGGGATGAGTACAGTGGGGCAATGACCTCCTTTTTTCTGGATGAAAAGCCCTTAGTGATGAGGTGTGCCACATAGAAGGATTTCCTGACTGTTGTGGCGAGGTGGTTATCAAAGGTGAGACCACTGTCCACCTCTGTCCCTAAGTCTCTCATCAAACTTTCGGTGT
Organism: Protopterus annectens; assembly: GCF_019279795.1. NCBI lineage: Eukaryota > Metazoa > Chordata > Ceratodontiformes > Protopteridae > Protopterus > Protopterus annectens. The sequence goes on from NC_056726.1 coordinate 1,121,833,225, forward strand.
TTAGTGTACTCCCACCTATGTGGTAATTCATGGATGGATGTTTTTTCCCAAAAGGGGTAACTATACATTTCTTGGCATCTAGCACCAAGCATCTGTTTCTGTAAGGCCGTTCTGTAGAATATACACATCATTTGGGGATTCAGTAATGGCTCCCAGTTTTCAGTCATCTGCGAACTTTGTTAGCCAGAGTCCCTTAGTATTGGCCTGTACTTCAGAGAAGTAGATGCCAAACAAGAGCAGTCCCAGGACTGAACCCTGAGGTACTCCACTTGTCACTTGTCTGGAGCTGGATTTGGAGTCGGCTACTTTTATAGTCTGGGTTCTGTCATGACACTTAAGTGAGGTGCCAGTTCATTTTGTAGTTCATGTATTACACAGCCCAGGATGTCATCTGGTCCCATGGATGCTGTATTCTTAGCTTTGGAGAGTGCGGTTTCTACCTGTGTGGCCATGATTACTGGAATATGGCTATCTTTTGGTATTAAGATGGGCCCTTTAGAAAGTAAAATTGGCACTAAATCAATCTGCCAGGATATTGGCAATATCCTTGGGATCAGTATATTTAATGCCATTCTGTTGTAGCTCATAGCATATCTGAGCATTGCCATTTAGATTCTTGACATAACTATAAAATGATTTGTGGTTGTCTTTGGAATCTTTGGCAGTTTTATTTTTGTAACTAGCTTTGGAGGATTTTATGAGGGATCTCAGCTTCTTACTGAGGCTGGTAAGGGAGTTTTTTGCATCCTGGGATTTTCCTCTTTTCTGTAACAGTTTCTTCATTTTTTTGTTGTATAGTTTGTTTATGGCAGGGAACCACCAGATTGGCTTCTTTTTTTGGAGAAGAGCATCTTAGTTCTATTTGGGATGGCATGATTCATGCACGAGTGGATGTGCTCATACAGTGCCTTAGTGTAGGATTCAGGAGTCATACTTTAAGCTCCCATCTGCATAGGTGTCAAGACGTTTGTCACTTTTGACTTGAGTAGCATGAAGTTGGCTTTGAAGAAGTTTTTAAGGAGGTTTCCTTACTGGGGGGTGGGGTTGGCATGTGGATGTCAAGGGTGATTTGCTTATGGTCAGACTTGACCAATGAGGGAGTGACCACTGGTGTGGAGCATCTATCTCCCATGTCGGTAATGACCAGGTCTAGGATACTGGAGTCCTTGGTCGGACAATGGATTAGTTGATCAAGGGCACTGGAATTTATGAATTCCAAGAACCATTGGGAAAAGATGTTGGTATCGGAGTAGTTTTCCCAGTTAATGGCAGAGTAGTTGAAGTCACCCAGTATTAGGGTGTTTTGTTGTATCTTAATATTTTCCAGTATGTTTAGAAAGGTCTAGTGAGAATCTTAGAGCATGGTGGGGTATGTGTAGCAAGCTACAGTTTGGATTGCTGTCTTACCTAGTGTTAGTTGCACCTGGAGAATTTCAGATGCATTGTGTTGGGCAACTAGCCTGGAGGTGTGAATATCCTTAGTGAATATGGACACTCTTCCACCTTTAGTGTTTTGGTCATGGTTTGGTGGCCAGTGGTGCAGGGGTGAGTTCTGGAGCCTTGAACCAGGTCTCAGTTACTGCACAGATATCAATGTTCTCCAATTTTAGGAGTGCCTCAAGAGAGTGTGTTTTGAGGTTTAGACTTCTAGCATTGAGTAGCACTGTCTTCAGATTCTGCATGCTTGTATCTGTTATGGTGGTGGTTTTGTCCTTTGAACCTTGCATAAAAAGGCACTATAGGGGTGGCAAGTGCTTTAGCCAATAATCTGAATCCCAGGGGTGACAGGTGCAGACCATCTTTGGCAAAGCATCATGGTTTGTTGATTATGTCATCCCAAGCAGACAGATACTGGATCCCTTTTGAATGACACCAGAAGCTTAGCCAATTGTCAGTCATGTTGTCCTTATACTGTGGTATCATTCTGGGTGAAGGCAGGATGCTACTCAGGGCTAGGGTCATACCTGCCTGGGCCATATGAGCTGACAGCTCTTCCATGTCACTTTTCATGTAGTCCAGGGAGGTAAGTCTCAAGTCATTCACTCCAACATGGAAAATGACAGAGTCGTATTTGTACTTGTTGTGGAGTGACTTGAGTGCATGCATTATGTGGTGGATCCTGGCACCCGACAGGCAGCAAAATGGCTATTAAAATTACAATTTCAGAGCTGGAAACCACTCCTCTAGCGTTAGATAGGCAGTACAATGCTCACCACTCCCACTGGTAAGCAGTAGGACTTCCCTTTACCACAGCATGGTCTGGATAGCTCTGAAGACAGAAAATAAAGTCCTGAAACCAGCAAAGTCTGGGATCTGGACTATACTAGCTAGGAAAGGTGGGAAATGAGCAAACAAGATAGTATGTTTTTGTTTTTGTTTTTTTTTTTGCAATAATACAGTAAATAAACACAAAAAAGACTAATGCACTTGAGTGTGTAGCCCTAAACAGTAAATGCAATTAAAACTCTACAAAATTAGCAATTTAAAACTTTTTAAATTAAGCAAGGCAAGTGCACAACTGAAAACAAAGATTTATTTATTTATTATTTTTTTTAATTTTTTTTTTTATATCGGTTAGCTGAGTAGATGGATTGATCACAAAATCTTTTTTCAGCCATGACCCAGGCTAAAGGCAGAACACAATCCTGAGTATGCATGAATGCATTATTTAGGTCAAGCCTGGCGTGTAATTATCAACATTCTGTTATGCCAACCTTTAATTAAGATTGCTGGTGAAACGTATTTCTTTTCTATTACTCTGTAAACTGTATAATCTTTGATATGTGCATGTCCCATGAAGGATGTATAACCTATATACCTATACAACAAGCATGTGCATCATATGATACTGCTTTCAGCCTACTAGCATGCCCAAAATACAGTGTGATTGGTAAAGGCACCTTGTATACCTTGGGTGGCAACAGGTAAATGTGATCTGTGGATGGTGATGGAATTCCTATCATTACCACTTTCTTTCTTTTTTCTTTCTTTCTTTATTTCTTTAAATTTTTTAGGATAAATTAATCTGGGTCATGAATCTGTGAATTGAGGGCTCGCTGCTTTAGTGATCTGCTTTTATAAAAAGTAATTTGCAATTGCAGACGTGAAACTACTCAGGGATCCAAGATTTTTAATCAAAATTATATTTAATTTAAGTATGTGAGGTTCTTCTAGATCGTTAACCTTTTCATGTAGTTTGATGTCATCAGTACGTGTAAGAAAAAGCTAGAAATCTGACAGATGTTTCCCTTATAGAAAAGTTAGTTAGGTAAACAGAGAGCAAAACACATCTAAAGGCTTGATTTATTTATAGAGCATGGTTTGGGTTATAAGGCAAGGCAAGGGTTTATGAGGCAGGCAGTACTTTTATATGAGTACAGAGAAACAAAGTGAGTAGGGGGCTTTTCCATGGTGTGGACTATGGGGGAGTAAAAGTGCCTCACTAAACATACAATATCATACTACCTTACCTGTGTTTACCTTTGAGTTTCATCCAGTGGAATCTCCAACCACATTAAACAAACCAGTCAAAGTGAGGGCTAATCAAAAGTCCTATAAAGAGTCCTTTGTGGTTGGTGGATCTCTCCTGCACCCCCTGCACCCCCAATAATTAAATATATTAGTTCCATCAACACATATCTACAGAGAAAAGAGAAAACCCGTGCAGGTAAAATCACTGTTGCCATACATACAGAAACCATACTAGCATTTCTTTTGCTATGAGAAACAGTAACTGTTAAAATAAACATCCTTGAGTTGTATTGAGTTCAGAATTTGTCCAGTTTGCTCTTGATGAAGTAAAACATAAATTAATGTACTACGTCATGTGCAGTGGGAGGCATTAATGAGCATGCTCATTCCACATTTCAATGTGTCATTTAAATTGTATCTTCAGATATTGACTCTAATTGGGTCTCCTTAAAGTGCGCAGCCATTAAATGACGATGCTGTAAAGACCAGCACAGATACACAGCAATGGCATTAACATCCTTTAAGAAAATGGGCTTAAAGAATCAGTTCCATTTGATGCCTGAAATTCCAGAGGGTCAATAAATATACAACTAAAGCCCTTTAAAAAGGAGAATGTCTAGTCTGGAGCAAAATCTGAGTACCGAGCCTGAAATTTCCCTTAGAAACCACAATTCCCTTTCCTTTCCATTCAATAACCATGGCTTTTTAAAAGGCACTGCTTGTGAGAGGGAGGGACAAATAAATCAAAACCAATATAGAACATAACCCAGTAATTCCAACAGTGTCACCAAACAGTTACAAGCACCTGCCTTTTCCTTTCCCCTCACCGAAAGAAGCTCTTAGAATGCCACAGTTAATGAGTGGGAAAAATAGATAGATAGATAGATAGATAGATAGATAGATAGATAGATAGATAGATAGATAGATGAACAGACATAATACAAATAACTGTAGCTGAAAGTACAAAGATGTGATATTTGTGTGTGTGTGTGTGTGTGTGTGTGTGTGTGTGTGTGTGTGTGTGTGTGTGTGTGTGTGTGTGTGTGTGTGTGTGTGTGTGTGTGCGTGTGTGTGTGTGTGTGTGTGTGTGTGTGTGTGTGTGTGTGTGTGTGTGTGTGTGGAAGTATGCAGGTGGCAAAAGTGAATACTTCTGTGTGCACACCATGTATCGGACAATAATGACCTAAAATACATAAGTGGTGATATCATTTATGTATTTCATCATTTGAACACAATACGATATCTGATGTGTGCAATAGTCAGTAAACTCCTGGTCGTGTGTGTGTGTGTGGGGGGGGGGGGGTTGGGTGTGTATGATTGTATTTGCACCTGGGCAGGCTATTATTTCCCTGTAACACCCACCCTGTTGGGCATTATTGCTTGATTAATAAAGGACCACCCACCCATATGCAGATAGAATGCACATTGCTGTATTTCTCCTCCAAGTGCAAAGCTAGCCATTCTAGGCTTTCTGTTTGGTGCGCACAGGTATATGATTCAGTGCAGTGAAATTCAGCCTGCTCGTATCTACGACTTTCAGTAAATATGATTATTTTTTGAAAGTATTAAAGCCATGTGTTAAGACACAGAGATACATAACTTTGCATTTATGAGTGTGATTAAATACACAGATAACATTACGATATAATGACCCAAAGATTCTTAGTCAGGACACCTCTAAAATCTAAAATGTCTTGTCCTTATCCTAGAGAGCAGTAAGGACTTGATTTGTGCAGTGTTAGCTAAACAGAGAGAGATGAGGCAGCACTTCTATTATGCTTTATTTATGTGACCCTGCCATTTTTCATGAAGTACATTGAATGGAGTTTTTTGCCCATGCCACACTATGCTTTCCACCTGCTCATGAATGCCTGCTTAAAATTAATGGCCAGCAAATACCTGACTTATCCCTAAGGAAGGACAACATTCTTATATCTGCTTATAGTCTATCCACACCTTCAGCAGGTACTCTGATTCCTTGGTGATCTGTGCTGGTCTGAGATTATTTTAAGCCATTCAACAACAGAAATATGTACATTTTTTTGCATTTCTTTAATATCTGACTTTACGTTCAGTTTAATAGTTTATATATTTTCAGTTAATTGATTATGCCTATATTAGTATTTCCACTACAGTTAGTAGTCTAACTGTAGGTATTAAACCATTATTTCTTTCTAGTGAGCGAAGTGAAAGCAACTTCAGGTATTGTGATTGTTTAAGGCAGTCCCAGGCCATCCAGCAATAGATGTAAGTGTATAAGAATTTTCCCACCCTTCCACCTTGCTCATGTTCTGTTCTTAAACCCAATGTATCTGTTGTTGTCTGTCCCTTATGAAAATTTGACTGCATGATTTCCTCCTTTTTTATTGGATGTTGTCAGTAAGCCCAAAAGTTTCATTTTGTAAAGTGTCCCCATTAATCTATTTAAATACATTCGCACTCCCGTTGTATTCCATAGAGTCAGAATACAGAGCGTCCACCAAGCCAGTCAGTGTTGCTCTTTTAAATTTGATAGCTTTTGAGTTTCTTGGCCTTGCTGTAAGCTTGTCTTTGGTAGCTTCTGCTGGTCTTATGGTGTATGTTCATATTAATGAGCACTAGAGGATGAAATTGGGAAGTTTCTCCCCTTTGACTGCTAAAGCTCGAGATACATTCTATTTTATATAATCCTACTTGCTTAGTGTTGTATTGGCTTTACTTATCTAAACAAACCAAGAAGAAACTTCACAGTGTGGAGGGTGTGATGTTCACTTCTTAAATTATATAATCCACTTAGTTCACTTAATAAAAATATAACTGTAAAATATAACTGTCAAATAAGTGCTACAAAATAATTAAATAGAAAATAGTAGGTAGTCCACGGCTGGGTTAAAAATGGAATATCCTTTATTGAAACACACAGATATTTCATTTTTAACTCAGCTGTGGACTACCTACTATTTTCTATTTAATTATTTTGTAGCACATATTTAACAGTTATATTTTGCAGTTTGATTTGTTATTAAGTGAACTAAGCGTATAACATAATTTAGGAAGTGAATGTCACCGCCACACTGTGAAGTTTTCTTGGTTTATTTTGGACCCAGTATAGGTTGCATACTGAGTTTTGCTGAGACTTCGAGGGATACCATGGATTTCTCTTTTTGTTTTACTTATTTAAATACATAAACACTGGGCAAGATGGAAGGTCAGCCTGCTAATTTTACCTCTGTCACCAGCCTTTTAACACTAGGTCTATAACAACAGTGTGCAAAGTAGCTTTTGCTTACAGACAGAGAAGATATCAATTCTAACAATTCCATCAGCGAGAAGTATGGATATCTAATTAATCTGGAGGCTTCCCTCTCATCTAAATGATTTTACTATGAATTTCAGGCATCTCCACCATGATCAGTCTCTAATCATACCAGAATGTCTTATGTTGAAGCTGCAAAATAGACTCTCCAAAAACATTCTAGAAATAATATTAACTTTCAGCAAAAATCAAGCCATTTATCTACCTTATGCATACCTACCACAGAGTCACTTTCAGAAGAAAAGAATTCTACATCCTACAAGGAATATTAAAATCTACTTATAACTGTACCTTCCATGACCTTAGTACAGCATCAAGCTTTGGCAAGGAATTTTACATTCAGTTTAGAAAAATGTATAAAAGTAGAAATTCCTATCAGAACCAAGTATCGTAGAAAATTAAAAAAAAAAAAAACAGTGAAGATAGGAAAATTTGCCCTTTCCTCACTATAGTGCAATCTCAGAGTTGGTATACATAATTAGCAGGGGGTGTGGGCGGTGCAGCCTCCCATAAGAGCGAATTCAACGAATGATATTTTTGATGTAAGTGATGTTCCATTAAATTACTTTTCAATTATGTAATATAGGCCCTTAAAAGTTATCTCATATGTGGATGGATGAATTACACACTGTCTGAAAGACTGAAGCCATACTGCTTGAGTTACAGGTGCCTCATCAGTAATTATAAAAGTGACCAGTGCGTTTCTTAAGGCTTGGTGCTGTGACCTTTACTTTTTGGCATTTATTTCCCAGATCTCCAAGCAGAGAGCCCAGACCACTGGTTGATAAAGTTTTCAGGTGAATACAAACTGGGGGCTGTTCTTAAGTTAACTTATAATACTCAAATGCTCCAGAATGACATTTTCCTAATAAACTAGTTGTACGCTTAAAAAGGACTCCAACATAATACTAAAAGTGTACTGCCATCATAGCTGGTACACAATTCCTCCCTTTGGCACATAAAAATATGGGTTTGGGGAAACACTAGTCACCAGTGCTAACTCTGAAGATATGCATCAGGACGGGGAAAATATTAGCCCCCAGGGTTAACATTAAACATTGTCACTTAACAGCAGTTGGGGTGGAGGGAACACTAGGCACCAATTAGCCATACTCTATATAGTGTGCTTAAAGGCAATTATATATAAAATAATAATTAAAAAAAAAAAAAAAACATATGGGTAAGGGAGAACACTAGATGCCACTGAATTTCTAAACGCTGTTACAGCACTATAAACTTTCAAACCCTGTACGTTACCACCTACCACAGGGTACATTAGTTCTCTGTATTAAAAAACAAAGAAAACCACAAAAAGGAAATTAGTTTTGTGTACCAAAAACTAAAGATAATCACAGAAAGTACACAAAAACTTGTGAAGGAAACTTTAATTTATTTAGCACTTTCTTCCACATACAAATCAAAGGACTTCATCATCATTTTATTCACAACTTTTTCATGTACTTTCTGTGGTTTTCTTTGTTTTTTTGGTGATTACATTTGAACAGAGATCTGGTTCCTGGTATTGTGTTTATTAGTTCTCTGTACCACCACTAGACACCAGAGATAATATGAACAACTGTCAATTAAAACTAAGTGAAAAAATATAAACTTTTAAAGGGGAAGAATGATTCACATTCTGTACCCCTGACATATTAAAAACAGCTGTATTAACCTACTAACCTAAACCATAAGCAGAAGGTCAAGCAAGTTTATGTATGTGTGTATATATATATATATATATATATATATATATATATATATATATATATATATATATATATATGTGTGTGTGTGTGTGTGTGTGTGTGTGTGTGTGTATATGCAATCTCTGTCATTACTTACAGATTACAACAGTTTGTGAGTTATCAGGGAGGGAACAGGGCAATTCTAAGCATATCCCTCAACCTCTTAGTACAATAAATCTGGACAAAGCTAATAATAATGGGTGAACAAAGACCAACAGTCTGGAATGCATGTTAATTATTTCTGTTATACATAAATGCTTTTGCATTAGCAAGCATTTACTGAATGATATGAAGTCTGAAACTCAAATGTTTGTCATTATTTGGTCACTTCAAAGCTCAAATAATTTGTCAGAAAAAACATATTTTATGAGGAACAGAACAAAAATTTGAAGGTAAAATTTGAACATTCTGTGAAAATCTGGACAGATGTGTGTTTAAAAGAGGCAGAAGCAGGAGCTTGACAAGCGTCCTGTAAAGTCAGAGACAGCTGGGAGGGATGTGGGTGTGTCAATGTGGGAAATGCTTCAGGACAAAGTCAGGAGGAACAGCAGACGACACCAGGGAAAGTATTTGAAATGTGGCTCAGAGTCACTTAAAATGTAACAGAGCAATAGGCACATGAGTGCCATGCAGTTTCTGCACAGTAAGTATGAAACTTTAATGGGTGTCATTATTAATCTTCTGTAATTATCCATGATTTACCAGGCAGAAAAAAACATAAAAAGAGAGATTAGGGGCATTTTATTACTCACAAATAAAGTTTATAGCACTTAATTTCCATGCAAAAATATATTTTCTTAGCAAATTTAGCACATTCTGTCATATAGACATATACTTGTTCTCAGTTTTTTTTCTTTAAAAAATACAGTATTATACTTGTATAAGCAATTTGCATATGCAATATGCATATCAGCTCATTCATATTTAATTCATGTAATTCCTGGTTTGGGTTGTTTCTGCTAATTAAATCTTTTTTGTTTTGTTTTATTTTGCTTGCACTAACCTTGTGCTCCTTCTCTAGTTTAAGTGGTAAATAAGTGTTTACAAATTGCTTAAAAACAGTCATAGAATCACTCTGACTTTGCAGATTTGTAGAAAAGAGCAGGCTGAAGTTCTAGGACTGGTCTTCCTGTTGCTGAGTAGTCAATTTGCAGAAGAAAACAGTGAGTTTACTTCATTTATTAATTGACGTTTAATTACCAGGAAAGTTTGACTGGGTAGGAGCCCATTTTCAGCAGAGGCCTGGAAAGAAAAGTTCCAAAGTATTACAAAAACATTTTAAGAACTGTAGTTTTTCAGTCTTCAAAAAATACAAAAATCTGCAGTTAAATAATTATACCAAATCAGACATAAATGAAAATGTTATTTAAGAATGGATACAACTTAAATGACAGTGATTTAATATTTAGTGCAGTTTAGCCAGTTTATAGAGAAATTAAAAGTAGGTCAGTTTAATACAGATAGGAATTGTAATATGAAGTTCATAAGTTCATAGGTGTATACTAAGGTAACGACTGCTAAGTCCTTCATAAGCCTAGCCATGCATCTCAAATCTCTGACAAAACCTGGTACCCTTGGTAAGTGTAAGCAGGGGCTTGAGAGATGAAACTGTATCCATTAGAGACATAGTAGCCAAACTTGGGATGAATTTTCTGTTCCCCATACATTTGTTCAAGTTACACTTGAATTTGGTTAGGGAAGAACTCTACTTCACATGAATGGATAGTCTGTTCCAGAGAAGGCGTAGTCTCTGGGATACATACCTGAATCTCCAGCAGGTCCAGCAGATCCTATTCATATCACAGGTAATGTTTAAGTCTTTAGAATGAGCAATTTTGGTGGTGTTTTTTTTTTTTGAGGATATGCAGGAGGTCACTCAGAGTATGCTTTGTATGCCTGGCATAGCTCCCCCCTCCAAAAGCTTGTTGGAGAGAGAATATAGGGATCAGGCTTTGAGGAAATCTGCATAGCACATGTTATTTACATCCTGTTTTCTTTCAGTGAGGAACTTCTCTGGACATCCCAATTGTCGGATGTGCCTGGTTAGGTGTATACCAAAGGGTCATTGTACTCAATGATAGGTCCGATCAATGCTGAATACAGTGGGACAATGACTTTCTTGGGCCTGTATGCCACACCCTTGTTTATAAGTTGCACAGCATATAATGATTTTCTCAGTATTGTAGACACATGATGGTGAAAGGCTATATTGCTGTCTGTGTGTGTCCCCAAGTCATTGTTGAATCTTAGGGTTGCATTGTCAATGTAATGATTATCAGGGGTGGCTGATTTCCCAAAGGATGCTATTATGCATTTCTTGGTATTTACTTTTAGTCCATGGCTCTGACACAAGTTATTTGTTTGTGGTCAGTGGGGGATTCTATGACTGCTCTTAATTTGTAATCATCTGGAAGTGTGGTCATACAGACATCCTTGGCACTGACCTTGACTTCAGGGAAGTAGATGCCAAAATGGAGCTGTTCAAGGACTGATCTCTGAGGGACTTCACTGGTGACTATCCTCTTTGAAAAGATGGACTCCCCAATTCTAACTTTCTGGGTCCTTTCTTTGAGTCAGCCAGCTATTCACTGGGTGACATAAAGGTTTATACCTAACCTCTTGAGTTTGTCAATAATGCTCAAGTGAGGTGAGGTAGTGTGTCAGATGCCTTGGGTAGGTCATGGTTGGCAGTGTGACCTGCTTTGCCCTTGACCATTGCTTTGGTGAGCTTCTTAAAGAAGTCTACCAGGTTGAGTAGACATAGCCTGCTCTTGACAAAACCAGGTTGGGTTGGATCCATTGTCTAGAAATTTCCTTTCCATGACAATTCTTTCCATGGCTGCACATATGAGACTAGTGAGACTTGTGGGACTGTAGTTTCCAGGGTCTGTAGATGGCCCTCCTTTGTGCAGAGAGATGATAGTTGCTCTTCTCCATTTATGAGGTGCAAAGCCTGGTGGTTAGGTAGTGATTCCAGAGTCTGTGATATTCATGTTTCATGCTATTTAGAAAGCAGCCTGGAATATTGTCTGGGCCCATCAATGCAATGCTCTTGGCCTTAGAGAGAGCACTGAGGACCTGTTCCCTAGTGATAACTGGAGAGTTATAATCCAGCACACACAAAGTTGCAAAAAAGCTATAAAAACAAAACAAAAAAAAAAAAAAAAAAAAAAAAAAAAAAAAAACGCTGGCTGTTGTGTTAAAAAGATTTTTTATTTTAAAAAACCCAAAAAACCAAACTTGATGATTGCTGATGTTCGGGTTCCTTCATCAGATAAATACATCACTTCCTTTATTTTTTTTTAAAAAAAAACAGTCCCAATCACTTTCAAAAAAAACGCCTTTTACTAAGGGTGGGGTTTAGGGGACAACATCATTTAGCCTGGATTTCCAATTTTTTATAATATATCACATATCCCTCACTCCTCCCCATAGTTAATGCCATCTTGCGATGACTGGAACTTGCCTGTGGCCTTATTAAGAAAGGAGTAGAGAAAGCACCCCCCCAACAACAATAAAAACCAATTTAAGGGGAACAAGTAACTTGTTAGACCACTAATTTGTTGACCTAATTCAATTTGCTTTATATGCTGAATGTTGTTTATGCCGTAGTTACTATGTTGGTAAGAGGATCAATCAGATGTTGGGACACAGGATCCTTCAACATATGTCCAACATTGACGAATGACAGACATAAAGCACATATTATATAGACATATTTCATAGTTAGTTTTAAATTTAGATTGTGAATGTGAATGAAAAAAAAGTAGGGGGGTGACATTAAATTGAACACTGAATGTTGCTGGAGTCCATGATGGATGAGTTAACAGCACACAAACAGAAGGCTAAATGATATGTTGAACTTAAACCCACCCTAGTAAAAAAGGTTTTTTTTTTATTGAAAGTGATGGCTAGACTGTTTTTTAAAAAATAAATTCAGGAAGTGATGTATTTATCTGATGTAGGGTAGAACCCGAAAGCTCATCAGGATTGATTGTTTGGTTTTATGGAATAAAATCGTTTTTAACACAACAGCAGTATCCAGCTACGTTTTTTCCTTTTAACTGGAGAGTTATATTTGATGGTATTTTCTGAGAGGATGCTGGAGTGGAGCTAGGGGTAAAGTTTGAGCTGAATTTGTCTGCCAGTAGGTTTACTATATCTTTAGGTCAGTATAGGTCTCTCCATTAACAACAACCTTTGTACAAAATTATATATTACCTTTGAGGATGCGGACATAACTAAAGAATTCTTTGTGGTCATCCTTGGCCTGGGTGTCCAAATTTAGCTCAAATCTGGTTTTGGTGTACTTTATTTGTCTTCTGAGGTTTTTGTTTAGTTTTATGAGGTCCTAGTGAAGGCTACACTACCTATGTTTTTCCATGATTTTCTTCTTCTTCTGTTATACAGTCTACTGATGTGATTCCAACATGGTGGCTTGTTTTTTGAGTCAGTTTTGTACTTTATCTTTGTGGGTACAGTTGCCTCTATACAACTATAAACGTGTGTAAATGGTTTCTGTGAACAGTTCCACCTAGGCAGCAGAGTTCTCAAGGTTAATCAGAGCCTTAAATTTTGCTAGGTTATCATTTAATAGTAGGAAGTTAGCCTTAGAGTAGTTACTGAATATTCTAGGGTAGATTAGATTCTAAGTTTTATTTTTCCTTCAAAGTCAACCATTTTGTGGTCTGAATTCACCAGAGAGGACATTTCACTAGACAGTGTCCAGTGCTATACCATATTAGTGAGGACTAGGTCTGGTATGTTTGCTGCCCTGTTCGGTGTATTCACAATCTGGTCTAGGGAGTTTGTGTTTACAAAATCTAGGAATCTCTGTGCCTACATGTTTAATGTCATGTATGATTCCCAGTAAACTGTGAGGTAGTTAAAGTTGCCCATGCATGTGGTATTGGGTTGGATGGTGAGTGTTTCCAATAAGTTTAAATACATTGTATGGTTTTCCTGGGTCATAAAGTGGAACCTATAGCTTGCAAGGAAGTGGTATGGGATTTTGTGTATGATGAACTGAACACAGCTTACCTAGTCCTCGAAAAGGTCTTTGACACCATTCCCCACTCAGGTATTATAGACAAGCTCACCAGCCTGAACATAAACCCCTACATCAGGAGATGGGTTGCCAACTGGCTCATGGGTAGAACCCACATGGTAAGAGTTGTGGGAGCTAGGTCTGACTCTAACCCAGTTACAAATGGCATTCCCCATGGCTCAGTCCTAGGACCCCTCCTGTTCGGCATATACTTCTCAAAGGTACAGGCAAGCACAGGAGGACTGTACCTGACCAAGTTTGCAGATGACTGCAAACTAGGGGATATAATTGATTCTCCAGCTGACACAAATGTCCTCCAAAAGGGTCTCACTGAGACAGATACCTTGTGTCAAAATCATGGCCTCAAGCTAAATGCCAAAAAGTGCATAGTCATCCCCTTTGGAAAAAACAAAGTACCCACAAACTACCACATAGGTGGTAGCCCTCTAAATATGGAAGATGTAATAAGGGATCTGGGGAGTAAACTCTGCTTTGCTAATCACATTGCCAAAGTGGTTAGAATATCCTTTTATGTGGCCCACCTAATCACAAAAGGGCCCCTCGATGCATCACTCATCAGACCCATCATAGGGTACAATGCCCCATTTGGGATGTACCTTGCAAGACACCTGCAACAACTGGAAAGACCAAAGAAGTACCTCACCAAGAGGATCACTGGCCTCAAGCAGATGCCCTAAGCAGCTCGACTGAATAAACACCAGCTGTACTCGGTTGCATACCGCCTACTCAGAGGTGATCTCTGCCTGACATACAAGACCATGTCCAACCCAGAATTGATGGACATGCTCCACCTAAAGAAAACCATATCCCCTCGAGCCACATGATCCAGGGATCTAAACCTCACCACAACAATAAATAGGATGTGCTGGAGGAATAGATTCCTGTCCCAGAGACTTCTACATTAGGCAGTAGTCATTAGGCAGTTATCCTTGCTAACCCTCTTCAAGAGAAACCTTGACAAGTGGATGGGAAACAGAAAGTTTACCCCAGGGATCACTTCAATGGCTCTGCTGGACAGAGGCACAGGGAACTAATCTAAGGGGGCGGCGAAAGCAAACACATTCTGGCTAGGCTTATAAATGTCTTCGGGCAGATAGCCTAGTGCCTACCTATGAACCTATGGAAAAGCTCAAGAACATCATCCAGTATGACCAGCCTTAATGTATAATTTATTTCTTTATTTAATTTGAGATGCCTTCACCTTTAGTTCCTGCCTGTACAGTATCTGGTCAGAGTGGGAAAAGCATTATAGCCTTGCATTACTGGGATCCTCTCTGTGACCTTAAACCCTGTCTTAGTAACTGTACAGACATCAGAATTCTCTGGAGTAAGGAGGACTTGTAGGGAGTGGAGTTTCTTGTTAAGACTTCTAGCGCCAAGCATTATATTTTGTTCATTTTAATTTGCTATGTTGGAAGTCTTTTCATTTTTAAATTGCGCAGGAGTGACACTATGGGGGGAGGACAATGTTTTAGTTAATATTCAAAAGCCTAGAGGAGAGAAGTGTAGACTATCCCTGCCAAAGCAATACAGTCTCTTGGCCATTTCCTTCTGTGTTGACAAATTTTGCACACCTTTTAGAATGACACTATAAATTAATCCAATTATTAAAGTGGGAGAAAACAGTGCAATGACATACTTAGAGAGAGAGAGTGACAGGGGAGAGAAATTGATTGAAGTAAGGAAGTGAGTGAAGAGGGTAGAGTAAGGAGGTGTAAAGTATGGAGAGGTATTTGTCCACATTTTGGGATATAGTTTACCCTAGGGTTGTGCAAGAACAGAGCCAGATTTTGATAATGAAGTCTTTCAGAATTTTGTGCAGAGCTGTAGTAACTACAGAGGGATTAAACTGATCAGTCACAGCATGAAGTTATGGAAAAGAGTAGTGGAAGCTAGGTTAAGAAGGGAGGTGATGATTAGTGATCAGCAGTATGGTTTCATGCCAGGGAAGAGCACTACAGATGCGATGTTTGCTCTGAGAGTGTTGATGGAGAAGTACAGAGAAGGTCAGAAGGAGTTGCATTGTGTCTTTGGAGATTTAGAGAAAGCATATGACAGGGTGTCTAGAGAGGAGTTGTGGTATTGTATGAGGAAGTTGGGAGTGTCAGAGAAGTATGTAGGAGTGGTACAGGATATGTACGAGGGTAGTGCGACAGTGGTGAGGTCTGCGGTGGGAGTGACAGATGCATTTAAGGTGGAGGTGGGATTACATCAAGGATCAGCTCTGAGCCCTTTCTTATTTGCAATGGTGATGGACAGGTTGACAGATGAGATTAGACAGGAGTCCCCGTGATCTAGGATGTTTGCAGATGACATTGTGATCTGTAGTGAGAGTAGGGAACAGGTGGAGGAGACCCTGGGGAGGTGGAGATATGCTCTAGAGAGAAGAGGAATGAAGGTCAGCAGGACTAAGACAGAATATATGTGTGTGAATGAGAGGGAGGACAGAGGAATGGTGAGGATGCAGGGAGTAGAGGTGGCGAAGGTGAATGAGTTTAAGTACTTGGGATCAACAGTTCAGAGTAATGGTGAGTGTGGAAGAGAGGTGAAGAAGAGAGTGCAGGCAGGATGGAGTGGGTGGAGAAGAGTGTCAGGAGTGATTTGTGACAGACGAGTACCAGTAAGAGTGAAAGGGAAGGTCTACAAGAGGGTAGTGAGAACAGCTATGTTATACGGGTTGGAGACAGTCGCATTGACAAAAAGGCAGGAGTCAGAGCTTGACGTGGCAGAGTTGAAGATGTTAAGATTTGCACTGGGTGTGATGAGGATGGACAGGATTAGGAATAAGTATATTAGAGGGTCAGCCCAGGTTGGAAGGTTTGGAGACAAAGCCAGAGAGGCAAGATTACGTTGGTTTGGACATGTGCTGAGGAGGGATGCAGAGTATATTGGGAAAAAGATGCTAAGGATGAAGCTGCCAGGTAACAGGAAAAGAGGAAGGCCTAAGATAAGGTTTATGGATGTGGTGAGAGAGGACATGCAGGTGACTGGTCTGACAGAGCAAGATGCAGAGGACAGGAAGAAATGGAAACAGTTGATCTGCTGTGACGACCCCTAACGGGAGCAGACAAAAGAAGAAGAAGAAGGGAGGCCACTGACCTGATTGATACAGTTATGAAGTTCCAGGTCTTTGAAGAGTGGTATGAGTGGAGACAATACCCAGCAAATTTGATAGGACTGTGGACAGAGAAGAGTTTTTGATCATTGGATCATAATCGCCAATTGGGAACATAGTTGTATAGAATGGTATTTAGTACTGGGCAAAAAGATGAATACTGAATAATTTAATAGGTGTGAAAATGCCTATATGTTAGTTGAAGGGGTAGTTCTGACAAATTTAAGCTTTTAGTGCTATACAGTGGTGGGCTCTGAAAGGGGTATTTGCTGCAAATTTAATCACTTTATTATAGCATTGCTCAAGTTTTGATTTGTTTGATAATTATTTTATATCTGCTGCAATTCAGAGGCTTGGGCTGCAGCCATGTAAACTGCCTCTCGCAGATAGGTCCAGGATACATAAATGTTTAAAAAGTGATTCAGAGATATGTTTAGCCTTACTGATAAAGCTTCATTATCTGCTAATTTGTATGTCTCTGAATCACCCTAAAGTACATCATGTGCTGAAAAGCACATTGCAGTGGTAAATACCACTGGCAGTCCAAGCATCATGTTGGCCCCCTCCACTTTAACTCATACACACACACACACACACACACACACACACACACACACACACACACACACACACACATATGCACACACAAATCAACTAACTACATTCAAATATTTGCACACATATGCACAAACTGCACACATTCATATACTTACTCCACAAGACTTCAGCAAAGCTAAAATTCACTCCTCTTACCTGCAAATTTGCCTCTGTTATTGACTTGAAAGGGTGACTGCTGTCTTTTTGCCCTTTTACTATGGCAGTTGTCTTAATTTGCACAGTCAATCAATTATCTGACTTGCTTGTTAGCATAAATGGGTAGCCACAGGCAATTCCAGGATAGAGCACATGGCATTATCCTGCAACTTGGTTGGCAGCTCTCAAGGGTGAGTTTTCTGCTCATGAAAAATCATTTCAGTCAGGACTACCTTTGAATCACAGGGGGTTATCAGAAGGGCAGGAGCTCATGCTATGGCTTACCCATAAGTGCTAACACTTTCCAAATCCCAGGAGTACTGTTTTCTTTAACTGAGATATTTCAGTTTCACAAAAGATGCATAGTAATACTTACTTCATACCTCTTGATCTAATAGCAAAAGAAATCTGGACAAAGCTTGAAATAATAGGGGGATAAACGTCCAAAAATAGCAACAAACTTTAAATAGTCCTGTTATAAGCTTAGAAAGTTGTTAACATAACAGGATTTGTGATGGTGTGCATTTTCTGAAGGATATGAAGTCTAAAACACAAATGTATGTCATTATTTAATTATGTTAGTCTTCAGTGATTTCCAAGAAAACCACACATTTAAGGTGGAACAGACTAAAAATATTAGGCAAAAATCTCTGCATTCTATGAAAATCTGGATTTTTGGGTGGTATGACTTACTTAAAGAGAGAAGTTCTTCACTTGAAGAATAAACAGTGCCATTGCTTTGTGGCAGCAT
This sequence comes from Protopterus annectens, assembly GCF_019279795.1. Classification (NCBI taxonomy): domain Eukaryota; kingdom Metazoa; phylum Chordata; order Ceratodontiformes; family Protopteridae; genus Protopterus; species Protopterus annectens. The sequence goes on from NC_056726.1 coordinate 1,121,851,423, forward strand.
GTCATGTGTGATGTACGTATATAAACAAAGCATGTGAAGTATGATATGTGACATTTTTTTTCTCAATCATTAAAATAACCATGGACATGAAACAAGGTTATCCCATCTCTCCTCTTTTCTTTGGTTTGGCTAGAACCTTTAGCCAATAACATACAACTTACCAATGATATAGTAGGATTTAGAATAAAATGTTAATATGCTTCCAAAATTAAATCATTTGTTGATGATATACTGTTAACGATAGGTAATGTTCATTGAAATATTTTGAACTGATGTCAGATCTAAAGTTCAGAATAAAACTATGCCTACATTAATTAACAAACAAAGACTACTTCGTGTAGGCTAATAGCAAACTGAATTTGATTAGTAAAGAGATTAAATACCCTGAGTTATTTTTACATGTAACTGCAAACGGATAGCAACAATAAATTAAATAAAAATAGACAATATCAAAACAATAGTAAATATATGGAATATAAGTTGATTTTAATCAAGATTGTTTTTATTTATTTGTTCTATCTATTTATATTTGTTTATCAAAGTAGTGCACTGAATTCAATGGACCATTTAAAATTAAACAATAAATGAGACTAAAGTACTTAGTCTATTTAATGGGTAAATATGATTTGATTTAATTTGAATATGGAAAATAGATGATTTTTAACCTCCAAAGTTGTCTAAATGTTGTCTAAATGTCAGATATAATTAGAAAAGAATGTTCACTCATTCTTCCATTTCTAATTAATGTCAAAACAGTTTGTGAGACAGGGAGATCATATTTTTTTCTTTATTTTTTCAGGTAAGCTTTTTAAAGGTAAGCTTAAATTACCTTTGATTTCTCTACAAACTGTCTAAAAGTTATCTGAGTATTAAATAATTGTCATATAACTTGCAATGATTGTTTATATTATGTCTAATTTATTATAGTTATTTAAACTGCAGATGTTTTTGTTTTATTTTTGAAGATTGTAAAAATATTGTTCTTATAATGTTTTTTAATAATTTGGAGCTTTTCTCCCCAGACCCTCCACTGAAAATGGACTTCTACACAGTCAGACTTTCTCAGTAATCAAATGTCAATAAATAAAATAAATATTTATCCAAACTTTCTTATGAGCAATAGAACTATAACTGTCATATCAAGGATAACTATTGGGATTATGCTTTCTAAATAAGTTGCTCAATGTATTCTATTAATCTTATTTAGGTATATAGGGCATTTAGGGACGACAATCTCTGAGAATATTAGGGGGTTATCAAAAAGTACTAGAGAATCATCAGATAACCTATGTAGAAGATTCTATAGGAATGAGAAGTGTACTAATTGGTTCTCTGTCAGAGTTGCTGATGCTTGGAACAGACTACCAAATTACATTAAAGCAAGCACTAGTTTAAATATTTTTAAGAACAGCCTGGATATGTATTATGGGAACAAGTGTTTTGGGATATTGGCAAGCTAGAAGGGCTTTAATGCCTGTGCTTGACACATTTGTATGTATGTATGTATGTATGTAATATTAACTTCAAGAGATAAAAAAGATCTTAATAAAATAAAACCAGCCATCATTATTTTGAATATTATTCTTTTGGAAATTTCTGGATTAATAATATATTATTCCATAAAGGATTGAAGCTATATGGAAAAGAGGAAGATATTGTTTGAGGTGCAAAGCTCTACATCATTTTATAAAAATAAAAATCAATGTTTCTAGGCAGTATTCTGATCTGATAATTTTTTGTCAGCTAAAATGTTGGTGCTATTTACTGCTCTAATTCCTGGATGTCTTCTCAAAGCTCAATTCCTGCTTCTCTAGAGCTTTGTAACAATACATAGGGAAATGACTACAAAGAATTTGAAAATTATGTTACTTCTTTATGTACAGATTTGACAAATACTGTCATTGTTGTGAGTCAAAAATAAACTTCTATTAAGATGAAAGTAAGAAAAATAAGTACTGAACATAATTACTACAGAAAATTTAACTTAATAGATATATATTAATATATATTATATTGTCAGTTTATACTGTTTAGATGTTTAATGCCTCTTAATATGCTATATTTTAATTATTGATATATATATATATATATATATATATATATATATATATATATATACTTGTCTAAATAGTTCTTTGTTTTATTTTGTTAGTGTGTTTGTGTATATATATATATATATATATATATATATATATATATATATATATATATATATATCAATAAATACATTTAAGAAAAGAAACAAATTATCCATATCTCCAGCACTTATCATTTTCTTGTCTTCCCTATATTTTTCCAGGTATAACAAGTCAACTATGTGACATCAGCCATTAACAAATTCCCACTCCTCCTTAATTGCCACAATGTGCGAATCCCCCTTTCACTTATTTATCTCTTACTATTTTTCAGTTAAATCATTCACTTAACTACTCTCTGATTAATGATGATTCTGTCCTCTATATTTTGCCAACTATAATTGGATCTAGGATGTCAAAACTAATGTTGGTGGACCAAACAATATACAGAATGAATGGAGAAGAAAATTACTGTTTTGTTTTGTACACCACCATCATCCAAAATTATCCCTGTAAAGGTGGCAGTGTATGTTGTTCCACATTACATTGTAAATAGAAGAGTCATACTAAACCTGGAAACAGTGTAAAATGGGTGCTAACTCTTGCTTTTTGACTGGCAGCCGTTGATGTTACACCACAGTTTCTACTTTTGCATTCTCTACCCCACCCTAGCTCTTCTTCCTTGTTATAGTAATTCTCATTATCTTATTTTAATTAATTGTTCCTATCATTTATTTTTACACCATTCAGGCCTTTTCTTCCTCAACTCCATAGTTCTTTTAAATGTATTAAATCCTTTAAACTATTGACTTTAATAATTAAAATTCAGTTAAGTCCATCCCTTTTAAGCCATTCACTAAATGGATTTTAATTTTACTACCATTGATCTTTTAAATAATTCATCTCATCTCACTTTTCCATTTCTTTTTAAGTAACCTTTCCCTTTCCTGATCATCATTTACTGTTCTTTCTCTAACTCATTCATGTATGCACTATTCCATTTTCTGTCTGAGTTTAACTTTACCAGTTATTACCCTCTGTCCAACCCCCCACTCTATCTAACTTTACCAGTTATTACCCTCTGTCTTACCCCCACCATATCACAATTCTACTCCTCTTGCTTTTTTTTCCTTTTCATCTTTGTTAAACTCTTACTTTGTACAAGTGGCCAGGTACTTCCTTATATGAAGAACTCCAAAAGACTTTCTGTTCCCATGATGCTTAATCTATGATTTCCTCCTGTTCTTAACCCTTCCTCTCGCTCTCTCTCTCTCTCTATATATATATATATATATATATATATATGATGCTATCGAATGGACTAAATAGTGAATGCCATTTAGTCAATCCGATACTGTCGAAATGGCAAAATAGCGAAGTCCAGGAGCATGGAATTTTTTTCCCAGGGAAAAAAAATTGGTGGGCCATCTTCAGGACTTTGCTATTTCCTCCACTATGGTGCGATCTTGGAGTTGGTATATTTAAGTAAGGGGGGTGCGGGGGGCACAGCCCCCCACATGGGGGGGTCTGGGGCATGAAGCCTCCCCCACTTAAACTTGTGTTTAAGTTTATTTTTTTTTTTATGGAGCAGCAAATTTTTTCCCTGGGAAAAAATTCACTGTTCCGTTTGATATTTTGTTGTTTCAATATTATCGGTATGATGAAATAGCGTTTGCTATTTACATTGTACGATAATATAATATAGATGATATATATAAAACAGTAAGTCTTTCAGCATTTGGAGATTCTTGAATGCAGAAAATTTCTAAACATATATAAAATATGGGTTTAATGTATTCTGTCATTGATTCGGTATATTGAACATTTCATTAGGAAGATTGTTTTATTAAACTGCCAGTTTAAAACAGGATATCAGCATTTGTTTTCAGAGATCATTACACAGTGGTAAGTGGGATTGTATCCTTTCCCCCATATTTTGCAATCTCAGGGATGTTATATAAAATTAGCAGGAGGTGGGTACAGGGTGGCTTGCTCCCTGCATAAAATGTTGTTTCTGTTTTTATTTTTTTCTTCTTAATTCATTCTTCAATCCTGATCTAGTTTTCACTATCTTTCCCTTTACTTTGCTCACATTTACCAGGGCAGTTCTCTTCCAATTGCTCAATAATCCAAATTGTCTTTTAGATTTGTCAGACTACTGGTCTCAAAATACCATTCAGTTTTACCCTCTACACTCATTCAATAATCATAAAAAAGTGCCAAAGTACTGAAGTTCAGGTTTTAACAAACCTAAACAATTCTGGGCAAAAGTCAACTGCCTGGTTGAGCATACTATTCGAGATAACACCAGTTCCTCTTCATCTCACCTCACAGATGCCAATTTTTGCTCACATTGCATTTCACTTTCCATATCTGATTGGATTAATAACCCCTCCTCTCCCTCTAACCTCTCTACTCCCTCATATTCTAACTTTCCATTTCAAAGCAATCAAAGCTAAACACATAGTACTACTACTTGAGGAACTAAAACTGGACTCATCTGTTGGTCCCGGCATTCTTCTCCCATGGTTCTTAGATTTCCCCCTTCCTCACTTTTATAATCTCTGCCTAACTAAGAACACCATGCTTGGTATCTAGAAAACAGCCATTGAAAAATCCCTCCCTAAAAGAACTAACCCATCCCACACTGCTGAATTCCACCCCAACTCCTTTCTTCCTATTTTTGGTAAAATCCTAGAAAAAATTAATTTACAATCAACTTACCTATCTCACATCTGCTATCCCCAACACAGCATGGCTTTTGGGTGGTAGGAGAGCTTCTACTACACTCTAGACACTTACAGTGGATATAAAAAGTTTACACACCCCTGTTAAAATGCCAGGTTTTTGTGATATAAAAAAATGAGACTACAATAAATCAAAACTTTTTCCACCTTTAATGTGACCTATAACCTGTACAATTCAATTGAAAACCAAACAAATCTGTTAGGGGAAAAAAGATAAAAAATAAAAAACGTACAATACGCTGGTTGTGTAAGTGTGCACACCCTTAAACTAATACTTTGTTGTGTGTGTGCTCCCTTAAACTAATACTTTGTTGAAACATCTTTTGATTTAATTACAACATTCAGTCTTCTTGGGTAGGAGTCTATCAGCATGGCACAACTTGACTTGGCAATATTTGCCCACTCTTTCCTGCAAAAGCACTCCAAATCTGTTAGATTGCGAGGGCGTCTCTTGTGTGCAGCCCTCTTCCGGTCACCCCACAGATTTTCTATTGGATTTAGGTCTGGGCTCTGCCTGGGTCATTCCAACACTTTAATTTTCTTCTGGGGAAACCTTTCTTTTGTTGATTTGGTGTATGCTTGGGGTCATTTCCATGTTGAACGGTAAAATTCCTCTTCATTTTCAGCTTTCTAGCAGATGCCTGAAGGTTTTGGACCAAAAGTGACTGTTATTTGGAACTGTTCATAATTCCCTCCACCTTGACTAAAGCCCCAGTTCTAGCAGAAGAAAAGCAAGCCCAAAGCATGATACTGTCACCACCATGCTTCACCGTGGGAATGGTGTTTTTTTGGTGATGCAAATTGCTGATTATGTGCCAAACGTACATTTTGGAATTGTGACCAAAATGTTCAACCTTGGTCTCATCTGACCATAACATATTTTCCCACATGCTTTTGGAAGACTTGATGTATTGTTTTGCAAATTTTAGCTGGGCCAGGGGTTTTTTTTGTGTAAGAAAGGGCTTCTGTCTTGCAACCCTACCCCATAGTCCAGACATATGGAGAATATGGGAGAGTGTCGTCCCATGTAGTACACGAGTACTTACCAGAAATTCCTGCAGATCCTTCAGTGTTGCTGTAGGTCTCTTGGCAGCCTTTCTGACAAGTTTTCATCTTGTCTTTTCATCAATTTTGGAGGGATGTCCAGTTCTTTGCAACGTCACTGTTGTCCCATATTTTCTCCACTTTTTGATGATTGTCTTCTATGGTATAGCCAATGCTGTGGAAATTTTTTTGCACCCTTTTCCTGACTGATACCTTTCAAAAATGAGATCCTTTTGATGCTTTGTAAGCCTTCTGTGAACCATGGCATTTGCTGTAGCAGGCAAATGAGTAAATGTCAGGAAGATCCTACTAGAACAGCTGAACTTTATTTGGGGTCAATCACAGTCTCTTTAATTGATGGCAGGTGTGCACCCAAGAAGACTGAAAAATGTAATTAAATCAAAATGTGCTTCAAAAAAGTATTAATTTAAGGGTGTGCACACACAACAAAGTATTACTTTAAGGGTGTGCATACTTATGCGAGTTCCTATGAGTACAATGAAAATACATTATGTCAAATGCGTTTTCATCGACACATGTAGAGCGAACAGGCAAAACAGTGAAGCGGCTGTTCAGCTAATTCTTTCCCTGGGAAAGAAGTCACTTGACCGCTTCGTTGTTTTGCTGTGTTCTGAAGTGTAGTGTCGTCCCTTGTTCGGTATAGCTCCTGAGCGTGATTGTGCAACAGTTACTGACCTTAGGGTTAGGGTGCGGGTTAAGGTAAGTGCATAGGTATGAAAGGGTTTACTGTTTTATATTTTGTGTTAGATGTATGGTTTTATTACGTGTGTATGTGTTTTCAGTTGTTTACTTTTGTTATGGGGGGTAGAGTTTGGGTTAAGGTAAGTGTGCATGTGTTTGGAGCTGTTTATGTAAATGTGCGAGAGTTACTGACCTTAGGGTAAGGGTGTGGGTTAAGGTAAGTGCATATGGTTTAAAATGTTTACTGTTTCTTTTTTTCGTTAAATGTATGGTTGGGTTATGTGCATATGTGTATTTAGTTGTTTACTGTTTTTTGGGGGGTATTATTAGGATTGGGCATGTGTGTATGTGTTTGGAAGTGTGTAATTTTTTTTTTTTTTTGCGGGGGTTGGAACAGCGATTTCTTTCCCTAGGAAAGAAATCGCTGTTCTGTGGATTCGACATTTTCAGCTTTTGCTGAAAATGTGTCGATGTAACATCGTTCGCTGTTTTTAGCATTCGATGTTGCAATATAGACCCCACTTATGCAACCAGTGTATTGTACGTTTTTTATTTATTTTTTTTTCCCATAACAGATTTGCTTATTTTCAATGTACAGATCATAGGTCACATTAAAGGTGGGAAAAGTTTTGAAATGATTTATTGTGGTCTCATTTTTTTATATCACAAAAACCTGGCATTTTAACAGAGGTGTGTAAACTTTTTATATCCACTGTGCATATAACATTCTCCTGGCTATGGATGAAGGCCTCCTCACTGTAAACATCTTTACTGATCTCAAAAGAGATTTCTATCTGGTTGACCATAACATTCTTTTAGATCACCAACTGAAAGTTGAATTAGCCGAAATGCAGCTTCATTTTTTAAGAATTATCTTTCCAACTGGTATTTCTCTGCAAAGTTTGAAAACAGCCTGTCTTCTTCCTCCCCTCTTCTTAAAGAGGTTCCTCAGGTCTCCATTCTGGTTCCTGTTCTTATTTCCATTTTTCTTAACAAACTACCACTTAACCTCATTCACCTCTCCCTGCTTCTCTGTCTCTATCTCTCTCTCTCTCTCTCTCTCTCTCTCACTTTATGTTGATGACATGGTCTTATTTCACCCAAACCTGACCTCCCTTGCCATACAGCAACTACAAGCTGGCTTCCTTTCTCTTACAAAATTGCTTAACAAAAAGCTATTTCTGAACACTTTCAAAACTAAAACAATGCTGTTTAGTACCTCCTCTAATTGGCAGATAAACTCTCAATTACTTCTTATCAATGACCATCTGGGTAACTCCATTGAGCAAGTCATCTGCTTCAAATATCTTGGTATATGGCATGATCCTGCACTGAATTGTAGCCTTCACCTAGAATAGATAGAGGAGAAAATAAATTCCCTCCTATTTTGGTCCTACAAATTTTCCCCAATTTACCCAAATCAGCAAGGAATGACATAGAATAAGGGTGTTATTTGAGAGGCTTGTAGAGTTGGGATACAAGAAACAGGTTGGCACATTGTTGGACAGGTAGCCACCTGGCTTTATTAAGAGTGACATAATGATGATGCTCATTTCTCAGGGAGAGGGTAATGAAATGGCAGAGCTAGTTGCTTATAGTTTGGATGATGGAGGGTTTTTTCTAAGATAGTTTTTAAAGCCATACATTGCCACCCATAGTCTTGACTGCTTTATTTATTTATTATGCATAAAACTTCATTGAAAATGAAAACACTAACATGTCTTTTTTGTATTTTTTGTTGCTGTGCGTGTGGATGCTACTGATTGTTCACTTTGTCAAAACAATGACTCACTGATTATACTTGGCCCCATCTCTTAGTGGAATAAAACTAGTGATGACAAAATGTGTTTTATTCTTTTTATAAAGTAAAGCAAAATGAAATAAAATGCCCATTGTTTTATTTTGAAAGATGATCAAACCCTTAACATCCACATCCCATCCCCACCCCGTAGTAAGGAAACCTCCTTAAAAAATTTCTCCAAAGCCAACTTCAAGCTACTGAAGTCAGAAGTGACAAACTTCACAACACCCATGCAGACAGGATCTGGAAGTTCGACTGCAGAATCCTACACTAAGGCACTGTACAGGCACATCCACTCATGCATGAATCGTGCCATCCCAAATAGAACCAAGATGCTCTTCTCCAAAAAAAGGAAGCCAATCTGGTGGTCCCCTGCTATAAACAAACTATACAACAGAAGGAAGAAACTGTTACAAAAAAGAGGAAAATCCCAGGATGCAAAAAACTCCCTCACCAGCCTCAGTAAGAAGCTGAGATCCCTCATAAAATTCTCAAAAGCTAGTTACGAAAATAAAATTGCCAAAGATTCCAAAGACAACCACAAGGCATTCTATAGTTATGTCAAGAATCTAAATGGCAATGCTCAGATCTGCTCTGAGTTACAACAGAATGGCATTAAATATACTGATCCCAAGGATATTGCCAATATCCTGGCAGATCGATTTAATGCCAACTTCACCCCACTCTCACCCCCTAAAGGGCCCATCTCAATACCAAAAGACTGACAAATTCCAATAATCATGGCCACACAGGTAGAAACCGCACTCTTCAAAGCTAAGAATACAGCATCCGTGGAACCAGATGACATCCCAGGCTGTGTACTACATGAACTACAAAATGAAGTGGCACCTCACCTAAATGTCATGTTTAATCATAGCCTCACCTCAGGCTTCGTGCCCACTGAGTGGCGCACAGCTACAGTTATCCTGCTCCACAAGGGAGGATCCACCTTGGATCCCGGGAACTACCGTTCCATCGGTCTGACAAGCCTGATTTGCAAGGGCATGGAACGCATTATCATGGAACTTATAAACAAAGACATTGGCAACCTTCAAACACTGGACCCCACCCAGTTTGGGTTTGTGAAGGGACGATCTTGTCTCCTGAATCTGATTGACTTCTTCAAATCAGTCTCCAGAGCTGTGGACGAGGGTAAGGCAGTCCACACAGCCTATCTGGACCTTGCCAAGGCCTTTGACACCATCCCCCACTCTGGAATCATAAATAAACTTACTAAGCTGGGCATAAATCCCTACATCACTCGATGGGTTGCTAACTGGCTTACTGACAGAACCCAGACAGTAAAAGTAGTAGACTCCAAATCCAACTCCAGACAAGTGACAAGTGGAGTACCACAGCGTTCAGTGCTGGGACCACTCTTGTTTGGCATCTACTTCTCTGAAGTACAGGCCAACACTAAGACACTCTAGCTAACAAAGTTTGCAGATGACTGCAAACTGGGAGCCATTATTGAATCCCCAAATTATGTGGATATTCTTCAAAAGGGCCTTACAGAAACAGATACCTGGTGCCAGAGCCATGGGCTCAAACTTAATGCCAATAAATGTATAGTTATCCCCTTTGGAACAAAACATGTACCCATGAATTACCACATAGGTGGCAGGACACTAAACATTGAAAGTGTGATGAGAGACTTAGGGACACAGGTGGACAGTGGTCTCACTTTCGATAACCACATTGCCACAACAGTCAGGAAATCCTTCTATGTGGCACACCTCATCACTAAGGGCTTTTCATCCAGAAAAAAGGAGGTCATTGTCCCACTGTACTCATCCGTCATTAGACCCATTATAGAGTATAATGCCCCATTTGGTATGTACCTCACAAAACATCTGCAACAGCTGGAAAGGCCACAGAAATGCCTCACTAAAAGAATCACAGGCCTAAAGCAGATGCCATATACTGACTGTCTAAAAAAACTTCAGCTATACTCTGTGGCATATCGTCTACTCAGAGGTGATCTCTGCTTAACATACGAGGCCACGTCAAACCCTGAGCTGTTGGACATGCTCCACTTAAAGAAATCCCAATCCCTCAGAGTCACACGCTCCAGGGATCTAAACCTTGTCATCCCAATGAACAAAACATGCTGGTGGGATAGGTTCCTGACCCAGAGATTCCCCATACTCTGGAATAGACTGCCCATACATATCAAGCAGAGCACCTCATTGGCCCTCTTCAAAAGGAGCCTTGATGATTGGATGGGAGATAGGAAATTCACCCCGGGGATCATGTCAGGCTAGACAGGGGCCTGGAGAAGTAAACATTGTGGGAAGAAATATCCAGGGAATTGTTATGGCTAGGCTTGCATAGGCCCTAGGGCCATAGCCTAGTACCAGCCTTTGAACCTATGAACCTATGTGATTTCAGAAGTCTACACTAATAAAAGCAGAAAAGCAGACTTACAGCAGTTAAAGTAAGATTTTATTTAAAGAAAACAAAGGCTCTAAGAGAAGAACGGTACACGTTAAAAATGACAGTATAATGAATACATAAAAACAGAAACGCTGAGGAAACACTCCTCCAAAGTAACCTTTTACAGGGGTACGATAACCACCTCTGGAATAATCCAAATACAAGAATCCAAATGCAAAATGAGATGGAGCAACGAAAACTGTATAAAATAAATGTAAGAACTTTTATTTTAAAACAAGCACTTTCGGAAGGCTTCGTATCCTTCCTTCCTCAGACGAAGACAAACACTAAATGACAATTCATCACCATATTAAATAGTAAAACAATTATTCAATCAACAACCTCTCATTTGGGGTTGGTCTCATATAAATCTTCTAAAGGTTGTTTAAAAATTGTTAAAAATCGGCTTGTTTAAATTCACAATAACTATTGCCTTTATAAAACAAGTAAATACATATAAAACGCACAAATAAACTGTCTACATTATAAACCTAAAACCCTACCATGAACTTGTCAACCAGCAATATATTAATGTAAAAAACTAATAAAACAAACTATGACTATTAAACATAAAATGATGTGTATTCATTGATTCTGAATGCTAAACATTAACTACAAATGTGTTAATGTAAAAGGATGTTGTTATCGCTCCGGTCGTCGTCGACGTTATTCGTCTAAATACACATAGAACCGTGCTTAAATTCATAAATGTAATGAAACCTTGTCTTAAAAAATGCACATTTGCCAAAGCGTGTGTGCGATATAGTAAATAAAATGATGTTAATAAGGTTTCTCTCATATATATAAACATATGTACCTTATGCATGAATAATATAATAAATCAATGAATATTCAAAATAAATTCAGATAGTTGAAATTAAGAAATATGTTAAAATAAATAAAATAACATAACATAACATGTGTATAGGAGTCTCCTATAAACTTCAAATGTTATAACTCTAAAAACTATATGTATTTTTATGTGTCAAAAAATCTATATAAAGTATAAATATAATATAAACTCCGCCTCCACTTAGAAAACCAAAAAACTATCTCCTTAAAGCTAAAAGTTTTAATATGCAGGTTAACGAAATAGATTTGTTTAAACCTGGAAATATATGTGCGGCCGTCCTTAATTGCCATAGAAGTTCTTCTTTTTCTAGCAGGATCTGCCATGGGCCTAAATTGGGGTCCGCCTTAATTTGCTTCAAGACAGCAAAATTGAAGAGGTGATCCTTGTGTTCAATAATGTGGCAAGCTAGCGCGTTGTTAACATCCTTCCTGGATATTGCGTACAAATGTTCATATATTCTCTTATGCAATGCCCGCTCAGTCTTTCCAATATAGAAAGCTGGGCAATTCTTACAGCTCGCTAGGTAAACCACTGTTTTAGAAATACAACTAAAACTCCCCATCAGTTTATATTTCTCACCATTTATAAATACATGACACCCTTCTTGTATAAATTTACATTGATTACAAAACCCACACTTAGTCATCCCCTTTTGCCTTTGGAAACCAGTATTGTTGTTCCTTTCTAATAAGGCCTTTAGGTTAAACCCCTTTCTAAAAGTGATGTTTGGTGAATTACCCAACAATTGTTTTAAATGTCTATCTTCCACTATGTTTGCCCAGTTCTTCTGTAAGATGTTTCTAATAAAATGATGGTCCACAGAGAACGTACATAGAAACCTTACCCCAATATCAGGCACGCTGGAATTTTTATCATCTACCTCAACCATCTGTTGGTTAAATCCTACGGGCCAGCCTTGCCCACTTAGGATAGGTTTAAAATGTCCAGATTCTCTTTTAAAAACCACCTCAGATTTAACTTCCAGTATCAATGAATCTGGATAGCCTCTATTCAAAAACATAGTACTCAAATTACTACACTCGTTCTGGAAATCCACATCCTTAGTAATCATACGTGCCGCCCTTACCATCTGCCCTTTCACCACTGCTTTTTTCTGATGGTAAGGGTGGCAACTACAAAAGTGGAGGAAACCATTCGAGTAGGTGGGTTTTCGATGGATCTTACTAATAAATCTGGATGCCTCGATGTCTTTACTTAATTTTATATCCAAAAAACTGATCTCCGTTTTATTGACCTCATATGTGAAATCTAAGAAGTCAGTCAGTGTCTTAATATCATTTATAAATGTTGATACCATTTCCGGCGGCCCTTTCCATAAAAAGAACATGTCGTCCTGGTACCTAGTATACCAGGCGACGTGTTCCTTAAATGATGTGTTGTTAAACAACAATTTATTTTCCCATTGTGCCATAACACAATTGGCAAATGCCCCCCCACACGGTGAACCCATTGCGACTCCAGAGGATTGCCTATAAATTACATTATTAAAAGAAAAGAAGTTATATTTTAGCACCAGCTCTAATAGAGTCTCAATAGTGTTCTGTTCAACTCTTCTTGCTTCAAGGAACTCCCTGACCCAATCTAGTCCCAGTTGTTGTGGGATGACCGTGTATAGGTCTTTACCCAACGCATGGATAGACTGGATAATGTTATTAACACTAGAATAACTGTCAACCAGGCTAATAATTTCGTAGAGGTTATCGCAGGTTCTGACGTGGTTCCAGTTGGGGACCGCACGCAAACTAAATGTAATCAACAACAAACAGGGGGCTTACGAAGTATTGCAGCAGACGCTTTAAGTCCTATCTCTGTTGTTTCTAGTGGTATTCCAGCCGGACAAAGGCAAGTTCCAACATCAGGGAATAACACTACACAAGGTACTGTAACATCCCTTAACGATTCTGTACCTACAGTATCGTCTTATTTAAACAAGATAAACTTTTTTTCTGCTGCTGACATGTATGGGGGAGGGGGGGCAAGTAACACTGAAAACATAGGTGAACCGAGTTTCAATAACATTGCTACACTGATTGGGGAGTTTGATTACAAACTCTTTAGGTGTAAAAAACTACAATTAGAGATCTCCTACCTGGAGGAATGTTTAGACAAAAAGATCGTGCCTAAGGGTCTTAGGCAATGGAGGTTTCCTGTGGGCCTAGAGGAAGGCTCACAGTTTCACAACCAGCTTTTAGCATTGTTTGATAAGCACAGTTTCGAATATATTGGCTTGTTGATCGACCATTACACACGTCAGGTCAGCGATTATAAAAATGATTTGGCTAACTTGGAACAAGAAATCAAAAACAACCAAGATTTTTTGCGTTATAAATACGATTATTTGCGCATATTCTCAAGCATTGAAGCCACTACTAACAAACTGTGCGAAAACAAGAAAAAGAAAATTATGAGGGATGTGAAACACTACGCGGAAAATAAAGCATACCCTAAACCTCCACAGATAGGACAGTTTAAGAACAAAGCGGGGGTGCCTTTGCCTAAGGTAAATAAGAACACCACTCATAATAGAAATCAGGACATGTATCAGCTGGATACCTTCCTGGAGGAAGGTTATAATGATAATGACCCTCATTTTGGAAGTGAGGAGGTGGTAGATTTAAATATTGATCAACATCAACAGCATCTACCCAATGGCACTATTAATAACAATGGACAACAGCAGAATGATATTAATAATGGGGCTGGACAATCAGGGCCGGAACATAATCAGGGTTTTGGACAGGGCCAGAACCACCAGCAGAGGAACTTGAGGTCGAACAGGAACCAGACGACTTTAAGGAACAAACAGAACCAGAAGAAGAAATAATGAAGGGAACAAGTCAGCCTATCATTGTTTATAGTTCTGAGGGTGATTTTAAGATATTCAATTATACCACCCTCAATATCACTACTGACATGGCTGACTTTTTCTCTAAAGGACTGTCTTTTGTTCCTGATACCCACATGGACTTGGTTAAGACTATTGTAGATTTGAAACTGTTTGTCCGCAAACTTAATTTGTTGGCGGTCTTAGGTAAAAATTCTTCACTTATTAAGCCATTCAGAATAGCTAGTCTATTTAATCCACCTTTAGTCAGTAACCTAAAAATTTTTGAGAAATCATGTGAACTAGACCTAAGGTTCCTGTCTGCTAGTAAAATTAATAAGAGCAAACATACCCTTAACATTACAACTGAACAAAGGGATTTCATTAAATTATTACAGGATTGCAATATTCGAGTCATGAAACCCGACAAGGGTAGTGGGCTTATTTTTATGAACCAGGCCGACTATATCAATAAATTATCCACTCACTTGGAAAATGGTCCATATGAAAATTTTAGTGTAAATGAAGTTAACATCGCATACAGCAAGGTTAGAACTATAGTAGAAGACTTGTTCTTAGAAGACCTGATAGACATAGATACGCACACATACTTGAACGTTACAGCACCTAGAATGCCATCTTTCTTTGGCGCCCCTAAAATTCACAAGTCAGTTCATGACCCCCCCTTTAGACCCATTGTAGACGGCAGAGGGTCTATTTTAGTGGCTTGTGCCAAATATGTAGACAGCCTCTTGAAACCATATATTGAAAAAGAAACTCAGATATGCAGGGACTCGTGGGATTTTCTTGAAAACATTAACAAGATACCCTTTGACCCTAATTTAACATTCATGACCGTGGATGTTAAAGACCTATACACGGTCATCCCACAACAACTGGGACTAGATTGGGTCAGGGAGTTCCTTGAAGCAAGAAAAGTTGAACAGAACACTATTTACACTATTGAGACTCTATTAGAGCTGGTGCTAAAATATAACTTCTTTTCTTTTAATAATGTAATTTATAGGCAATCCTCTGGAGTCGCAATGGGTTCACCGTGTGGGGGGGCATTTGCCAATTGTGTTATGGCACAATGGGAAAATAAATTGTTGTTTAACAACACATCATTTAAGGAACACGTCGCCTGGTATACTAGGTACCAGGACGACATGTTCTTTTTATGGAAAGGGCCGCCGGAAATGGTATCAACATTTATAAATGATATTAAGACACTGACTGACTTCTTAGATTTCACATATGAGGTCAATAAAATGGAGATCAGTTTTTTGGATATAAAATTAAGTAAAGACATCGAGGCATCCAGATTTATTAGTAAGATCCATCGAAAACCCACCTACTCGAATGGTTTCCTCCACTTTTGTAGTTGCCACCCTTACCATCAGAAAAAAGCAGTGGTGAAAGGGCAGATGGTAAGGGCGGCACGTACGATTACTAAGGATGTGGATTTCCAGAACGAGTGTAGTAATTTGAGTACTATGTTTTTGAATAGAGGCTATCCAGATTCATTGATACTGGAAGTTAAATCTGAGGTGGTTTTTAAAAGAGAATCTGGACATTTTAAACCTATCCTAAGTGGGCAAGGCTGGCCCGTAGGATTTAACCAACAGATGGTTGAGGTAGATGATAAAAATTCCAGCATGCCTGATATTGGGGTAAGGTTTCTATGTACGTTCTCTGTGGACCATCATTTTATTAGAAACATCTTACAGAAGAACTGGGCAAACATAGTGGAAGATAGACATTTAAAACAATTGTTGGGTAATTCACCAAACATCACTTTTAGAAAGGGGTTTAACCTAAAGGCCTTATTAGAAAGGAACAACAATACTGGTTTCCAAAGGCATAAAGGTATGACTAAGTGTGGGTTTTGTAATCAATGTAAATTTATACAAGAAGGGTGTCATGTATTTATAAATGGTGAGAAATATAAACTGATGGGGAGTTTTAGTTGTATTTCTAAAACAGTGGTTTACCTAGCGAGCTGTAAGAATTGCCCAGCTTTCTATATTGGAAAGACTCAGCGGGCATTGCATAAGAGAATATATGAACATTTGTACGCAATATCCAGGAAGGATGTTAACAACGCGCTAGCTTGCCACATTATTGAACACAAGGATCACCTCTTCAATTTTGCTGTCTTGAAGCAAATTAAGGCGGACCCCAATTTAGGCCCATGGCAGATCCTGCTAGACAAAGAACTTCTATGGCAATTAAGGACGGCCGCACATATATTTCCAGGTTTAAACGAATCTATTTCGTTAACCTGCATATTAAAACTTTTAGCTTTAAGGAGATAGTTTTTTGGTTTTCTAAGTGGAGGCGGAGTTTATATTATATTTATACTTTATATAGATTTTTTGACACATAAAAATACATATAGTTTTTAGAGTTATAACATTTGAAGTTTATAGGAGACTCCTATACACATGTTATGTTATGTTATTTTATTTATTTTAACATATTTCTTAATTTCAACTATCTGAATTTATTTTGAATATTCATTGATTTATTATATTATTCATGCATAAGGTACCTATGTTTATATATATGAGAGAAACCTTATTAACATCATTTTATTTACTATATCGCACACACGCTTTGGCAAATGTGCATTTTTTAAGACAAGGTTTCATTACATTTATGAATTTAAGCACGGTTCTATGTGTATTTAGACGAATAACGTCAACGACGACCGGAGCGATAACAACATGTTTTTACATTAACACATTTGTAGTTAATGTTTAGCATTCAGAATCAATGAATACACATCATTTTATGTTTAATAGTCATAGTTTGTTTTATTAGTTTTTTACATTAATATATTGCTGGTTGACAAGTTCATGGTAGGGTTTTAGGTTTATAATGTAGACAGTTTATTTGTGCGTTTTATATGTATTTACTTGTTTTATAAAGGCAATAGTTATTGTGAATTTAAACAAGCCGATTTTTAACAATTTTTAAACAACCTTTAGAAGATTTATATGAAACCAACCCCAAATGAGAGGTTGTTGATTGAATAATTGTTTTACTATTTAATATGGTGATGAATTGTCATTTAGTGTTTGTCTTCGTCTGAGGAAGGAAGGATACGAAGCCTTCCGAAAGTGCTTGTTTTAAAATAAAAGTTCTTACGTTTATTTTATACAGTTTTCGTTGCTCCATCTCATTTTGCATTTGGATTCTTGTATTTGGATTATTCCAGAGGTGGTTATCGTACCCCTATAAAAGGTTACTTTGGAGGAGTGTTTCCTCAGCGTTTCTGTTTTTATTGGTTCGTGAGATTTTTTTTTGTCCAGTATAATGAATACAGACAAAGCAGACTCCAACAGTAAAATAAAAACACATGAATTTAAATTACTTTCAGTGTAATTAACATGCCATATTTGACAATGATTGTGATACACACCATAGTGTAAGCGAGAGGTGTTACTGTTACAGTGACCTTTCCTCAATTATCTTTACTAGTTTTTCTAGGGAATGTCACTGCAAGCATAAGTCACATAATTTAGGTAAATTTCCCATTAGAACTATGTTAATGTAGACAGGTTGAGAGTAATCTCATACTTGACTGACTTGCAGGTCAGCAGAATCTGTTGCATAAATGAGACAAGGAAAATACTATTTTGTTTTCCTAGATAGGCAAAAGACAGTGAAGGGTAACTGCTGACCATATAGTCTGGAGTAAAATGTAATAACATAAGAAATCTAAAGTCACAATATGCTTCTGCCTTGATTGTTCCCTCCACAGTGCTGTATTTATAGCAGAGAAGTAAACAAACAAAGTCTAAGGCTTGCTTTACTCACCCCAAAAAATAAGGTGTTGGGTCTTCTTGGCGATAAACATTCTTAATATAGTATAGGCTGTAGGTATATGCCTCTGTACCACATCTTAACTATTCTACCACAATACACCATGCTAGTAATTCCTTTAAAAAGTATCATAATATGCCAAAATATATTTAACACCATATTCTGACAGTCTTGTTTCAAAAGAGATTTGTACGTTTCTTAGAAAGAAACAATGTTTTTAAATACTAAAATCAATGCCGTTGTAAAACAAAGTGATTTTTTTGTCTAGGTCTGTTCACCTTTTATCTTCTTTCATTGACTTGGGGAAAGTACAGTTAAGATAAAAATAAAGTGCTCTGTAGATGCTACCCTTGACTTAGTTTCATGATATACTTGCATCACACAAGAAGTTGGAATTTAGTCAGAGTTATTTTATTTACTTATTTTTAAGGATAGAAATTGGGCAATCATAATGTTGTAATATGCACTTAGAAAGTATTTTATAAACTATTCTTTCATGTTCAAAGAGAAGCATTGTAGGTAATTAACAGGAGTGGCTATTTTGACATCCTAGTATTATCTAAGTGGAAGCATGATCTTGTGCAACTACATTCCCTGTGCTCTAAATGTCTTTTATACAAGTACTTTATTGATCACATCATTATTTTATGGATGAATGCATTTTATGAAATCCATGGCTGTTAGGTCTGCATTTTATAAACATGCATTTGTTTATTTTTCAAGTAACTGCAGTTATCCCAAATAGGCAAAGTTCTGCATTTTTTAAACATGAATTTATTTACTGTCTCAAATAACTGCAGTTATCCTGAAGAGGTAAAGGGGCAGCTTGTCAGACTATCCAATTTGAGTATAGGAGATTAAACGCTTATAAGCAAGAGACAAAAGTGATGCATTTCATGAAATTAAATATAACAAGTACAAGATATAACAAGAGATGTACTAGAATGTAGTCAAAACAAAAATTCTCCAATTGAATACTTTGGTACAGAACCAGTAAAAGAGGAGAGGGTCAAAGGACACCACGCTGATATCTTAAAGCAAAAATATAGTTTGGATTCAGGGGAAGTTAAAAAAAAAATAGTTATCCAGAAAAATTGGCATGTAATTCTAGATAATAAAGAACTAGGGTAGATTTAGGGTGACTACCGCAGTTTCATCAATAATATGAGCTTCCAATATGAGTGGACAAAAGCAAATTCACCAAGAATCAAAATCCCTGAACTAAATTCATTGAAAATATCCTTCCAACTCCCTGATGGGGGGTGGGGCAAGTCCCACACATCCCAGAACTTAAATGTATGCATGTATGTATGTATATATATATATATATATATATATATATATATATATATACATATATTATATATATATATTATATATATATATATATATATATATATATATATATATATATATATATATATATATATATATATATATATATGGTTTACTGACATAATGTTGAATTTCATAATGTCTAAAAGTCATTTGGTTGAAAAATAACATCTCAACCCAAAACATTGAATTATCAAAATGTTTACAGTCATTTAATTGAAAAAGCCATGAGATCAACCCCACTATTTTGCAAGGGGGCTATGATCCCCTGCACCCCCATGTGGGCAGCTACACTCTGCACACCCCCCCTACTTAAATATATTAACTCCGAGATTGCACTATAGTGCAGAAATGGGCAAATTCGATACTTTCAACATTGTGTGTTTAGACTAATTTTATTTCAACATTTTGGTCATTTAATATAGTGTGTTCAACCAATTCAGTTTCAACCATTTAGCATTCGACATTATATCAGTAAACCTATATATATATATACATATATATATATATATATATATATATATATATATATATATATATATATGTGTGTGTGTGTGTGTGTGTGTGTGTGTGTGTGGTTCACTTTAGATTATCGAGTTACCAAAACTTCGAAACCCATATGGACGAGACCATATGATCGAAGTTTTTGGAAACTCAAAAATCTAAAGTGAAAAAAAAAAATACACAAAACATTAAAACAATGTTTCTGCAGGGGGGCAAGCCACCCTGCACCCCCCATACCATCTCTTACTTACATATAAGAACTCTGAGATCACACTATCATGAGGACGTGGGAAACCTCCCATCTTGTGCTTCTGCAAAGAGCGCAGAATGTGAGATTTCCCTTTTAGTTCGCTGTAGTGCGATCTCGGAGTTGGTATATTTAAGTAGGGGGGGTGTGAGGGTGCAAACCTGTTGTTTTAATGTTTTTTGTGTTTTTTTTATTCACTTTGGATTTTCAAGTTTCCCAAAACTCGATCAAATGTTCTCGACCATATGGCGTTTGAGTTTTTGGTAATTCAATAATCTAAAGTGAATATATATATATATATATATATATATATATATATATATATATATATACATATATATATTTATTTATTTTATTTTATTTTACATTTGTTAACCGGCTAGGCTAGTCTGGCTGGATACATGTCCATTTTCAGCAGAGGCCCGAGGAGAAAAGCTCCATTAACGTACTAGCAAACTTACAATACAAAGATCAAACAATCAAATAACAAATATCAAAACCAAAGACCCAAGCAAGCAAAATTATATAAACATCATAGCAAATAAAGGAATCAAATTTTTATGTAGTTTAGTGAGATGCTGAGGGATTATAAAACAGGAAAACAAAACTGAGAGGCAACCTTCTTGAATGATTGCTAGAGTAAGACTGCTAGTAAATGCAGAAGTCTGTTAATAGACTGTCATAAGGAGAGTAAAATATAAAATTACCTATGTAGAAATTAGAATAGAAAATAAGTTGTGGCAGGGTACTAGAAAAAGGTAGGGGATAAACATATAAGAGATAAGTAGAAAATATAGGAAAAAAAAACAGATGACAAGATGTAATGAAGGAAGAGAAAAGAAATGTTAAAAATGGGTCAGTAGAGGCATAATTAAGGGTAGAGAAGCAACCAGTAGAGGTGAGTGGGGGGGCTAAAGAGGAGAAATCATTGGTGAGCTCAGTCAGGATTAGTGCATGGGCATAGCCAGTGGGTTTGTAAATGGTTTCTTATTTTGTTTTTGAAAAGGTGAGGTGAGCTTAGGGTGGTCAGGTCTATGGGGAGTTTATTCCAATAAGATCCTACAGTATTGGCAAATAAGGAGTCACCTGCTTTATTGTGGGATTTGAGTGTAGTTACTAGAAGCTTCCTGGCAGAGCGAAGGGAAGTAAGATTTTTATATGGGGTGATGAGGTTATTTAGTATGGGTGTATTGGAGGGTAATGTAGAATTTTAAAAGTTAAGACTAATTGATGTAGAAGTATTATGTTCTGAAGTTCTAGCCAATTAAGTTGTTTTTGATTGAGACAGTGATGCGTACGGAATGGGGAACCTGTGGCAAATCTGGCAATACTGTGGTACGCTGTGTTGAGTTTTTGAAGGTTAGCTTTAGAGAGGTTGATAAATGATGGAGAGGCATACAATAGAGTGGAGATGAGGTGAGTTTGGGCAAGAGACACTCTGGTAGTAGCAGTAAGAAAGGGCTTTAGTCTATACAGGGCACCTATTTTTTTATTAACAGTCTTGATGGTCAGATCAATGTGGCAGTCAAAGCTTAGCTGATTGTCTATAGTGACGCCCAGTAGTTTAGTGGAACTATCAGGAGTAATGGTAGTGCCATTACAGGACACAATGGAAAATGAGATAGGGGCAGATTTAAGGGTGGGGGTGAATAGTAGTAATTTGGTTTTTTTGGGATTGAGGAGGAGACAGATATGTTGGAACCATTTTTCTGCTGCTGTAAATACATTTTGGGTGGAGGAGTGGAGTTTTTCTGGAGATAAAGCAGAACAGATGAGAGTAGAATCATCCATATTGTATACAAGTGGATGTTGGGAGAGAAGTAGGTAGGTTATTTATGAATATGGAGAAAAGGAGGGGGCCTAGGATGGAGCCTTGTGGAACACCGATGGTGACAGGGAGCTGAGAGGATAGATGGCTATCCCAGAGGACTGCTTGTTTTCTATCTTTCAAGTAAGAGTCAAACCACTGTAGTGCTAATAAATCAAGTGAGAGGGATTTTAAAGTATCTAGGAGAAGTTGATGGTTAACCATGTCGAAAGCTTTAGAGAGGTCAAGGAAAAGTGCAGATGAGTAAAGGTTGTTATTGCGGTTTTTGTTGATCACGTCTGTGAAGGAGAGAAGGGCAGTGGAAGTACTGTGGTGGGGCCTAAAACCATGTTGTGAGTCTACGAGTAGGTTATTTTGTAAGAGATGATATAAGAATTGATGGTGAATGCAACGTTCCATAATTTTAGCTAGTGGAGACAGAAGGGCTATTGGGCGGAAATTAGAAAGTTCGTTGGAGTTGCCTCCTTTGTGGAGGGGAATGATATGGGAGATTTTCCAGCAGGAAGGGATAGTGGATTCAGTTATAGTTCTGTTAATTAATATGGAGACTGGGTAAGTTAGTTCATGTGCAGCTAGTTGCAGATATTCAGCTGGTAGTTTGTCGGCTGAGGGGTGCAAGGTTTACTGACATAATGTTGAATTTCATAATGTCTAAAAGTCATTTGGTTGAAAAATAACATCTCAACCCAAAACATTGAATTATCAAAATGTTTACAGTCATTTAATTGAAAAAGCCATGAGATCAACCCCACTATTTTGCAAGGGGGCTATGATCCCCTGCACCCCCATGTGGGCAGCTACACTCTGCACACCCCCTACTTAAATATATTAACTCCGAGATTGCACTATAGTGCAGAAATGGGCAAATTCAATACTTTCAACATTGTGTGTTTAGACTAATTTTATTTCAACATTTTGGTCATTTAATATAGTGTGTTCAACCAATTCAGTTTCAACCATTTAGCATTCGACATTATATCAGTAAACCTATATATATATATACATATATATATATATATATATATATATATATATATATATATGTGTGTGTGTGTGTGTGTGTGTGTGTGTGTGTGGGTTCACTTTAGATTATCGAGTTACCAAAAACTCGAAACCCATATGGACGAGACCATATGATCGAGTTTTTGGAAACTCAAAAATCTAAAGTGAAAAAAAAAAAATACACAAAACATTAAAACAATGTTTCTGCAGGGGGGCAAGCCACCCTGCACCCCCCATACCATCTCTTACTTACATATAAGAACTCTGAGATCACACTACCGCGAGGACGTGGGAAACCTCCCATCTTGTGCTTCTGCAAAGAGCGCAGAATGTGAGATTTCCCTTTTAGTTCGCTGTAGTGCGATCTCGGAGTTGGTATATTTAAGTAGGGGGGGGTGTGAGGGTGCAAACCTGTTGTTTTAATGTTTTTTGTGTTTTTTTTATTCACTTTGGATTTTCAAGTTTCCCAAAACTCGATCAAATGTTCTCGACCATATGGCGTTTGAGTTTTTGGTAATTCAATAATCTAAAGTGAATATATATATATATATATATATATATATATATATATATATATATATACATATATATATTTATTTATTTTATTTTATTTTACATTTGTTAACCGGGCTAGTCTGGCTGGATACATGTCCATTTTCAGCAGAGGCCCGAGGAGAAAAGCTCCATTAACGTACTAGCAAACTTACAATACAAAGATCAAACAATCAAATAACAAATATCAAAACCAAAGACCCAAGCAAGCAAAATTATATAAACATCATAGCAAATAAAGGAATCAAATTTTTATGTAGTTTAGTGAGATGCTGAGGGATTATAAAACAGGAAAACAAAACTGAGAGGCAACCTTCTTGAATGATTGCTAGAGTAAGACTGCTAGTAAATGCAGAAGTCTGTTAATAGACTGTCATAAGGAGAGTAAAATATAAAATTACCTATGTAGAAATTAGAATAGAAAATAAGTTGTGGCAGGGTACTAGAAAAAGGTAGGGGATAAACATATAAGAGATAAGTAGAAAAGGTAGGAAAAAAAAACAGATGACAAGATGTAATGAAGGAAGAGAAAAGAAATGTTAAAAATGGGTCAGTAGAGGCATAATTAAGGGTAGAGAAGCAACCAGTAGAAGTGAGGGGGGGGGCTAAAGAGGAGAAATCATTGGTGAGCTCAGTCAGGATTAGTGCATGGGCATAGCCAGTGGGTTTGTAAATGGTTTCTTATTTTGTTTTTGAAAAGGTGAGGTGAGCTTAGGGTGGTCAGGTCTATGGGGAGTTTATTCCAATAAGATCCTACAGTATTGGCAAATAAGGAGTCACCTGCTTTATTGTGGGATTTGAGTGTAGTTACTAGAAGCTTCCTGGCAGAGCGAAGGGAAGTAAGATTTTTATATGGGGTGATGAGGTTATTTAGTATGGGTGTATTGGAGGGGTAATGTAGAATTTTAAAAGTTAAGACTAATTGATGTAGAAGTATTATGTTCTGAAGTTCTAGCCAATTAAGTTGTTTTTGATTGAGACAGTGATGCGTACGGAATGGGGAACCTGTGGCAAATCTGGCAATACTGTGGTACGCTGTGTTGAGTTTTTGAAGGTTAGCTTTAGAGAGGTTGATAAATGATGGAGAGGCATACAATAGAGTGGAGATGAGGTGAGTTTGGGCAAGAGACACTCTGGTAGTAGCAGTAAGAAAGGGCTTTAGTCTATACAGGGCACCTATTTTTTTATTAACAGTCTTGATGGTCAGATCAATGTGGCAGTCAAAGCTTAGCTGATTGTCTATAGTGACGCCCAGTAGTTTAGTGGAACTATCAGGAGTAATGGTAGTGCCATTACAGGACACAATGGAAAATGAGATAGGGACAGATTTAAGGGTGGGGGTGAATAGTAGTAATTTGGTTTTTTTGGGATTGAGGAGGAGACAGATATGTTGGAACCATTTTTCTGCTGCTGTAAATACATTTTGGGTGGAGGAGTGGAGTTTTTCTGGAGATAAAGCAGAACAGATGAGAGTAGAATCATCCGCATATTGTATACAAGTGGATGTTGGGAGAGAAGTAGGTAGGTTATTTATGAATATGGAGAAAAGGAGGGGGCCTAGGATGGAGCCTTGTGGAACACCGATGGTGACAGGGAGCTGAGAGGATAGATGGCTATCCCAGAGGACTGCTTGTTTTCTATCTTTCAAGTAAGAGTCAAACCACTGTAGTGCTAATAAATCAAGTGAGAGGGATTTTAAAGTATCTAGGAGAAGTTGATGGTTAACCATGTCGAAAGCTTTAGAGAGGTCAAGGAAAAGTGCAGATGAGTAAAGGTTGTTATTGCGGTTTTGTTGATCACGTCTGTGAAGGAGAGAAGGGCAGTGGAAGTACTGTGGTGGGGCCTAAAACCATGTTGTGAGTCTACGAGTAGGTTATTTTGTAAGAGATGATATAAGAATTGATGGTGAATGCAACGTTCCATAATTTTAGCTAGTGGAGACAGAAGGGCTATTGGGCGGAAATTAGAAAGTTCGTTGGAGTTGCCTCCTTTGTGGAGGGGAATGATATGGGAGATTTTCCAGCAGGAAGGGATAGTGGATTCTGTTATAGTTCTGTTAATTAATATGGAGACTGGGTAAGTTAGTTCATGTGCAGCTAGTTGCAGATATTCAGCTGGTAGTTTGTCGGCTGAAGGGGTGCAAGGTTTAAGTTTAGAGAGTAACTTACGTATGTAGGTAGTGGAGACTGTATTAAATTTTAGTGTAGAGGTGCTGTTTAGAGGAGGGGTTATTTGAAGGGAGAGGGGGGAGTCATGGTGTTTGCTAGAGAGGTGACTGTTTCAGAGAAGAAGTTGTTGAAAGTATTGGCTATTATATTGGGTTGGGTCTGAGCTAGGCTAGCTGGTGCAGGTGTTTTGGTGTTCCCTGGATGGAGCAGTTTATTGATTCCTGACCAGAAGTGTTTGGGGTTTTGATTTCTGTGTTGTTGATACTGAAGGTAGTAATTCTTTTTATCCAGGAGGGTGAGTTTCTTAGTTGTATTTCTTAGGTGTTTGTAATTTTGATGGTCAGATGGGTTTTTAGTGGATCTCCATTTTGTCCATAACTTATTTCTAGCTTGCATTGTTTGGTTTTTTTTGGAAAGCCAGGGGGCTGCTTTAGAGCCTATTCTAATTAATCGGGATGGTGCATGATGTTGGAGAATTTTTAGGAAGGTGTTGTTGAAATAGGTAACTGCTTCATCAATTGGGAGGTGTTTTAGAGCTGACCAGTTATATTCTTTGAGTTCATTACGGAAAGAAGACAGGTTAAAATTAGTTTTGTTGTGTACAGTACGAAAAGTAGCCTGTTTGGGATTGTTGTATTTTTGTTTAGTGATGTAGGTGAGGAGATGATCGCTGATATCGTCAGGGAGTGTTCCAGTTTTATAAGAGAGGGATTGTTGTTGATTAGTATCCAGTCTAGAATGGATAGTTTATTGGTAGATTTGTGTATTCTAGTAGGGGAGTTTATGGTTTGTTGAAAGTTATAAAGGTTAAGGTGAAGGGTAGGTTTGGGTGAGATACAGGAGTTCCAATCAATATTAAAGTCTCCTAAGATTATTGTTTCCTGAGGGAAGCTACAGGAGACCCAGCTCAGAATATTTTCTAGTGTATTTGAGTTATTGCCTGGAGGGATGTAGGAGCATATTACGTAAATGGCTTTGTTTTTATTCACTTGGAGTTTGGTACAGAGTATTTCAGCATTGCCTGGGGAGGGGGGCAGGGAGTCAGTTAAGGTTACCTGTAGTTGGGATTTGTAAAGTAAGGCCACTCCCCCGCCCTTTTTGTTAAGGCAGTCTTGCCTTAGGGTACTATAACCTGGGGGAGTGAATTTGTTGTCTTTAGTACCTGGATTAAGCCATGTTTCAGTGAGACAGAGAATATCAAAGGCATAGAAGTCAATTAAAGCATGGAGTTGAGTGATTTTATTGTTGATGCTACGAATATTTAGGTGAGCTATAGTGAGGGAGTTATTAGAGAAAGGAGAACTGAGATTGTTGGCAGTGTGGTTAGAAGTGGTGTGGGTAAGAGGATTATTGGGGCCAGGGTTGGGGTGGATGTCCCCGTATATCAGTAAAAGAGTTTGTGGTAATTTAAATATCTTTGAGATTTTGTAGGGTATTAGATAAAGCCGTTTAGTGGTTAGAAATCTATTATGGTGTAATTTGTGGTAGAGAGGGGGAAGGTAGGGATAGGAAGATAGGATATTAATATGTGTTTGTTCAGCTAGAGGAAGTAGTGAGGTTGTGTGTTTGGCTAAATTAGGAGATTGGCAAAGGGTTAGATGTTCATAGGAAGTAAGAGTATAGTAAAAGAGAAGGATGTTAAGGAGTAGTAGAGGATACAGTAGTTTGAGGCTTAAAGGCATGTTAATAGTTGGAAGAGGTTTGTAAGTTAGTATTTGGTGGTCTAGGGTGGTGGAGAGTGGGGTGTGGCAGTTAGATAGGAATCAGGAGAGAGGGTGCGATGTTAAGTTTGGAGTAAATAGTTAATTAGTGAGAGTGGGGCAGGAAGTGAGATAGGTTGAGAGAATATTGGAGGTGTGGCAGAGGAAGTATAAAGGTAGGACCCCTGGGGTGGGTGGGAATTGGGGGGAGGGAGGGGAGCGGAGTGAGCCCGCAGGGTGAACGGAGCAGGGCAGAAAACCACAGAAGAAGAGATGAGAAGGAGACAATCAGGAGTGCAGGTAAGTGAGATAGGAAAGGAGAAAGTCAAGCTGGACAGGATAGGGAAAAGACTAGAGAGCACTGGAAGTTAATAGTGTTAGATAGACATAGAGGCAGTGTAAAGTATGCAGAAGGAGGGCAGGAGGAATGAGAGAGGTAAGGAAGAGTGATTGCAGGTTAGAGGTATGAAATGCAGACTAGATTAGGTGGCAGATAGAAAGGCAGTAGGGTAGAGAGTGGAGGTAACAATGAAGAATGAGGTCAAAAGTTAAGTCTTGCAGTCCAAAGAAGGGCTAGAAGGAGTCAAAAATAGGAGCAAGGTAGTAGCCAAGAGTGGATGGTATCCTGCTCTAAGGCTAAGGTAGGAAACAGATAGTGAGAAGGGGTCGAAAAATCAGGATATGGTAGTGTGGAGGCAGAGGGGAAAAAGTAAGGTGTAAAAAGGCTGGAAAAGGGAGAGTATCCAAAAATAAGGGGGAAAGGTAAAGACCGAGAGGTAGCTGGCTGTTGGAGGCTAGAGTACTGAAATGCTGTGAGCTCTTTTAGGGTACCCAATGGGAGTCAAACAAGTCAACAGTAATGGAGTCCAAACATACATTCAATTCCCAGAGAGGTCAGTGTAGGTTCAGTTAGTCCAAGTTGCATTCACTGTAGGAGGACCGAGGTCGTCAGACACAGGTTAGGAGTTGGCTATGGTAGGAGTACAGCTAGAGCTTGGGGCTGTGGGGAAAGATGAGGAGAAGGTAAGGATAAAGAAAGGAGAGCAAAAGGAGAGACAGTGTTAGCACAGATAAAATAGCCAAAAATCAATAACACAAATTAACAGTGGTGGTCTAGAAAAAGGTAACAATAATCTAATGCAGAGACCTGAAAAGACATTATCACAGGGTATCATGTATATTCTCTCTCTTCTGAATAACTAGCAAAGTAACAGTCATAAAACACATATACTTATTTACTAGCAAGGTGTTTAAAACATTAGAAGCACATAAAACACATATACATATTTACTAGCAAGGTGTTTAAAACATTAGAAGCAATAGAACAGTCATAGTAACCTCTGTAAAAACCCTTCAGAGAGATTGTAGAGGCAGGCAGGCCTGGTACTTATGTTCATATGTCGCTAGAGGAAGGAGATAAGTGAAACAAATCACTTCAGATAGACCTCTTTCGCGCTAAAGTACCCAGTAAGGTACTCCACTATGTGTAGAAAGCATAGACAGAGTAGCTAGATACATCAATTGAAAGTTAGTAGAAAAGCATGTCGCTACAGATAGAAAGATTGTAGATAGTACTCTGAATTAAACTCTCTCTAAGGAGCTTAACTATGTGTGGCAATATAGGCAGTGTAGCTTCAGGTAAATACACTTAGACCTAGTAGAAAAGCATGTTGCTACATCTAATGTAATAACAGATTCTTGTATGTGTGGAGAACATAGGCAGTGTAGCATCTGATCAAATCCAAGTAGAACTTATTGGAAAAGCATGTCGTTATAGCTAATACAGGTAAAGAATATTAGTAAAAGCAAGTAACTGTTGTAGAATAGCAAGTCGCTATAGGGGGAGGTAGGTGAGGCAAACCCATCAATCACCACGTTCGCGCTAAAACGCGAAATACAAATAGAATGCCTTAAGTTAATCAGTAAAAAGCTACACTATGTGTAAAATAACATGGGCAGTGTAGTCTGAATTAAAACAATAACAAATAGTGGACATGTATGTTGCTAAATTTAAAATAGTAGTATGCCTAACGCTCTCAGTTGAGCACTTCACTATGTGTGAAAGCTGAGGCAGAGTAGCTTAAGAAAAAGCAGTAGTTTGCCTTACGCTCTCAGTAGAGCGCTTCACTATGTGTGCGAAGCTGAGGCAGAGCAGTTTAAGAAAAAGCTATTAAAATAGTGGAAAAGTGTGTCGCTACAGAATAGAACATTTAATAGTGGTAGAGATGCGTGTCGCTAGAGACCTCTTTGAACTGCTACCAGTAAAACACGTGGGATAGTTCTGCAAGTGTGGCGTACTTTAAAAAGGCAAAGGTACAACAGACAGCGTGGTTGCGCCTGAAAGCCTTATAGTGAAGTACATAGCAATCAACAGTGCATCGCAAAAAATAAAGCCTACCAGCTGAAATACTTAGTTCTGACAAAATAACTAGAGTAACAGCGACTAAAAAAAAAAACAGAGCAAGTGTGCGTAGGATCAGTAGAGCGATCCTCGCCTAGAAAGAACAATGCTTAACGTACTCAGTGATTGATATACAAATTATAATCTAGACAGAAAGCGTTCTAAATACGAATAACAATTACAGTAGCTCCAATACTTTACTGCAGTGAGACCCCGGTTAGGGGCAACAATAAACATTAAACGTAGTTCACAAATATATATGTATATATATATATATATATATATATATATATATATATATATATATATATATATATAGATAATTGTGTGTGTGTATGTATATACATATATATATATATATATATATATATATATATATATATATATATATATATAGGTTCATAGGTTGGTACTAGGTTATCGGCCCTTTTTTGTATTGGAGCAGGTTTGCATAGACCCCCGAGGTGGTTGTTGGGAATCCAAATTGGAATTTGCTTTGGCAACTTAAATTAGATGCTGGAAAAGCCCCGGGACTAAACAACAATATTAATATTGGCAGTGTCTTAAAATTAAGAGCTGCCAGATTATGATTTGTAATGTGAATTGTAACTGTTATGAGTGTGGATTGTTTTTTGGTGTAGAGATTATATATTTTATGTATGTACACACATGTATTTATCTGCAGTTTGTGGTTGTGAAGTCATTATTTATTGTGATTTTTTTCGTTATTTTGATTTATTGATTTTTAAAGTTTTTAAACAAGCATACCAGGTCACTTGTACAAAATAGGGATGTATGTGTTTTTAAAAAATTCTTTTGGTGGGGAAGAACTGTCACATGTTGTAATTTAAGCTATTTAAATGGATTAATTACATTGTTAATAGTTCTGAAGAAGCCTGGTATTTGGACTGGGCGAAAGCGCTTAACTCTACTGTGTTCTCATTGTGCTTTTTATCATTTAGAGGTGAATTTATTAAAGAAGTGTTTTACTACTACTGAGTGGAGATCGTTTGTGGATCCATATCCTGTGGCCAAGTGCTTTTTTTATCGGCCCTAGAGCCTATACAAGCCTAGCCATAACAATTCCCTGGCTATTTCTTCCCACACTATTTACTTCACTGGACCGCAGTCTAGCAGGGTGACTGATGTGATCCCTGGGTGAATTCCCGTTCTGCCATCCAATCATCAGGGTTCTTTTGAAGAGGTCCAAAGAGGCACTCTGCTTGACATGTATGGGCAGTCTATTCCAGAGTCTGTGGAGTCTCTGGGTCAGGAACCTATCCCTTCTGCATGTTTTGTTTATTGTGATGACAAGGTTTAGATCCCTGGAGCGTGTGGCTTAGAGGGATTGGAATTTCTTTAAGTGGAGCATATCCAACAGGTCTGGGTTTGACATGGCCTTGTATGTAGCAGACAATATGCAACAGAGTATAATTGGAGTTTTTTAAGGCAGTCAGTGTAGGGCATCTGCTTTAGGTCTGTGATTGTTTTAGTGAGGTATTTCTGTGGCCTTTCCAGTTGTTGCAGATGTATTGTGAAGTACATACCAAATGGAGCATTGTATCCTATAATGAGTCTAATGAGGGATGAGTACAGTGGGACAATGACCTCCTTTTTTCTGGATGAAAAGCCCTTAGTGATGAGGTGAGCCACATAGAAGGATTTCCTGGCTGTTGTGGCAATGTGGTTATCAAAGTTGACACCACTGTTCACCTGTGTCCCTAAGTCTATTATCACACTTTCAGTGTTTAGTGTACTGCCACCTATGTGGTAATTCACGGGTACATGTTTTTTCCAAAAGGTGATAACTATACATTTCTTGACATTGAGCTTGAGCCCATGGCTCTGGCACCAAGCATCTGTTTTTGTAAAACCCTTTTGTAGACTATCCACATCATTTGGGGATGCAATAATGTCTCCCAGTTTGCAGTCATCTGCAAACTTTGTTTGCCAGAGTCCCTTAGTGTTGGCCTGTACTTCAGAGAAGTAGATGCCAAACAAGAGTGGTCCCAGGACTGAAGCCTGAGGTACACCACTTGTCACTTGTCTGGAGCTGGTTTTGGAGTCGGCTACTTTTACAGTGTGGGTTCTGTCAGTAAGCCTTTTGGCAACCCATCGAGTGAGATAAGGATTAATGCCCAGCTTAGTAAATCTATCTATGATTCCAGAGAGGGGGATGGTGTCAAAGGCATTGTTGAGGTACAGATAGGCTGTGTGGACCACGTTACCCTCGTCCACGGCTCAGGAGACTGATTTGAAGAAGTGAATCAGATTCAGGAGACAAGATTGGCCCTTCACAAACCCAAACTGGGTGGGGTCCAGTGTTTGAAGGTTGTTAATGTCTTTGTTTATAAGTTCCATGATAATACGTTCCATGACCTTGCAGATCAGGCTCATCAGACTATTGGGGCAGTAGTTCCCAGAATCCAAGGTGGATCCCCCCCTTGTGGAGTGGGATAACTGTAGCTGTGAGTCACTCAGTGGACATGAAGCCTGATGTGAGGCTATGATTAAATATGACACTTAGGTGAGGTGCCAGTTCATTTTGTAGTTCATGTAGTACACAGTCCGGGATATCATCTGGTCCCATGGATGCTGTATTCTTAGCTTTGGAGAATGCATTTTTTTAACTGTGTGGCCATTATTACTGGAATTTGGCAATCTTCCAGTGTTGAGATGGGACATTTAGGGGGTGAGAGGGGGAGAAGTTGGCACTGAATTGATCTGCCAGGATATTGGCAATATTTTTGGGATCAGTATATTTAATGTAATTCTGTTGTAGCGCAGAGCAAATCTGAGCATTGCCATTTAGGTTCTTGACATAGTTATAGAATGCCTTGTGGTTGTCTTTGGAATCGTTGGCAATTTTATTTTCGTAACTAGGTTTGGGGGGTTTATGAGGGATCTCAACTTCTTACTGAGGCTGGTAAGGGAGTTTTTTTGCATCCTGAGATTTTCCTCTTTTCTGCAACAGTTTCTTCCTTTTGTTGTAAAGTTTGTTTATGGCAGGGGACCACCAGATTGGCTTCCTTTTTTTGGAGGAGAGCATCTTGGTTCTATTTGGGATGGCACGATTCATGCATGAGTGGATGTGCTCATACAGTGCCTTAGTGTTGGATTCAGCAGTCAAACTTTCAGTTCCCATCTGCATGGGTGTCATGAAGTTTTTCACTTCTGACTTGAGTAGCATGAAGTTGGCTTTGGGGATGTTTTTTATGGATCTTTCCTTACTGGGGGTGGGATGTGGATGCTAAGGGTGATAAGCTTATGGTCAGACCTGACGAACAAGGGGTTGACCATAGGTGTGGAGCATCGATTTCCCATGTTGGTAATGACCAGGTCTAGAATACTGGAGCCCCTGGTGGGACTATAGATTAATTGATCCAGGGCACTGGAATTTATTAATTCTAAGAACCATTGGGCAAAGGTGTTGGTACACAAGTAGTTTTCCCATTTAATGGGAGGGTAGTTGAAATCACTCAGTATTGTGTTAGGGTGTTTGGTTGTATGTTAATATTTTCCAGTATGTTTAGAAAGGTGTAGTGAGAATCTTGGCGCATGGTGGGGGATCTGTAGCAAGCTACAATTTGGATTGCAGTCTTAGCTATTGTTAGTTGCACCTGGAGAATTTCAGATGCATTGTGTTGGGTAACTAGCTTGGTGGTGCAAATATCCTTGGTGAATATGGACACTCCTCCACCTTTAGTGTTTCAGTCCTGGTTTGGTGGCCAAAAAGTGTGGTAAGAGTTGTAGCCTGGTATTGCAGGGGTGCTCTCTGGAGCCTTGAACCGAGTCTCAATTACTGCACAGATATCAATGTTCTCCATTTTGAGGAGTGCCTCGAGAGAATGCATTTTGAGGTTTAGACTTCTAGCATTGAGTAGCATTACCTTCAGAATTTGCATGCTTGTACCTGTTATGGTGGTGGTTTTGTCCTTTGAACTTTGCGTAAAAAAGGCACTATAGGGTTGGCAAGAGCTTTAGCCAGTAACCTGAATCCCAGGGGCAACAGGTGCAGACCATCTCTGGCAAAACATCATGGTCTATCGATCATGTCATCCCAGGCAGACAAATACTGGATCCCCTTTGAATGACACCAGAAGCTTAGCCAATTGTTGAAGTCAATCATTTTGTCCTTATATTGTGGTATAATTCTCGGCGAAGGCAGGATGCTACTCAGGGCTAGCATAGCATCATATCTTTCCTGGGCCACATGATCCAAGAACTCTTCCATGTCTCTTTTCATGTAGTCCAGGGAGGTACATCTCAAGTCATTCACTCCAACACTGACAATGACAGAGTCATATTAGTACTTGTTGTGGAGTGACTTGAGTGCATGCATTATGTAGCAAATCCTGGCACCCGACAGATATAAAATATCCAGCCGACCTTTTTTGATGTGGGGGGAGGGGGCAAGCCAACTGCATTGTCACACCAACTCAAAGAAGGGTGAATTTCCCCAAAAAGGGAATCACTTGTGCCACCATTCATTGGCAGTAATTTCCAATGGAGGAACTTTGATCTTCAGCAACTTGAACCCGAATTACTCAAAGCTTGAGATGTGAAGCTTCATCCACCAATAGGTTACCCATAATAGTGGAACTCATTTTAGAATAGGAGTGCACTTGTACAATATTGTAAATACATTGATGTAGGTCTCAAAATATTGGAAATACATTGTTTCAAGTCTTTATATGAACGTTGCACCTTTTGGAATAATTATAGGTAACAAGGGACATTTTGAATGTAATAGTTTTAGTGTAGTTTAAGTAGCCTGACTACTGAATATTGTTAAGATTTAACTTATTTTAAATGTTTTCAAAGGTGTTCTAATGTGGATGACAACACCTTTCGTGAAGGATATAGCTAAAACTCTTTTGGAATCTCGGGACTGATAAGAAACTTTGTAGTAAAGTGAAATGGCTTCTCATTCTTTTAAATTGTTGAATATATTTTCTTTATTTTTGAGCTACCTTAGTAAGTATGCTACAAAATGAATGTACTGTCTTTCTTTCTTTACTTTTTTCTTTATCAGCCTTTCCTTTCATCTTCCATATACCCCATTACATATGTTTAAAATACATCTATCTACTCTGTATAAATTATTTTATTTAATTTCAGTCATTTTTACATATGATTGTTTCATCTTCTTGAGAATTTCAGTCCTTCCAACTAAACTGAATGTAAGTGCTGCTGTGAAGGAGGGTTACTAATGACTTTTTCCCTTTATTCCAAGTCACCCTTGAGGTTAAATATTTCTGCCTCTGCACTGAAAATTCTCCTCAATGTAATATTACAAATACAAAAGATACACTTTCCCTCTCCTTGCAGCTGACCTTCCACTTTCATCAGCTCCTGTCTTTGTTCATCGGATCTACCAGACCCACGTTTGCCTGTCTTGTGCTCAGCCCAACTAAAGTCCAGGACCAGTGAGAAGGGCACTGGCACAATAACATGCTTGCTGCCAGGGAATGTGTCCTAACCCACTCCCTCTTCGCAGCAACCCTGCAAGCACTGCACACTGTATAACCCTGTATGAGTGCCAATGTGCATGAGCCACTTTTGACCTAGTGGTACAGAGACTTATACAGCATTGTGCTTAATAGGCACATAATACTGCAGTATTTCAGTGACCTCGGTTGCCTCCCTACCCTCAGGATGGGTGAGATAATATTACCACTCAGTCCTGCCCACTCATCTGTGCAGCCCCTTGAGCATACGTACCACAAATAGGACAATGGTCATCTGGGTTGCTCTTAAAGCATTATCCCACTGCCCTAATACAAAATATAACTTAGCCTTAAACAATGATTTCAATTTCTTAACACATATGCTCGATCAAATTATATCAGTTTGTTAAGCATACATCTATTAGTAGAACATTAATAGACTTTGTAAATAATACTAGATTGCTACTAACTTTTCAAATCCACTTCACCACAAACACATAGTACTTAAAAAATATGACATATGGAGACAATTGTTAAGTCCTGCATATATTTAAAGATGAATTAAAATTGTTTCAGTATTAATTATTTTTCAATATATTCTTTTTGACCATTGTGTAAGGTATCTGTGAGGTAAAGACCTTAACCATTATGCCTAAACTCTGCCCTTCTGCCAAACCCCTACTTATTTATTAAGAGACAGTTCAAAAATGGTTAATGTCTTCACTTTCTATGCAGAAATTTCAGTATTTGATCCTGAACTCTGACCAATGGCTGCGTTGAATATGCATTTTCTCTCTTTGACTCTAGGACTTTGTGGGGTTCCTCCTGCCTCCCAAAATATGCTTGGTGTTTCTACCTCATATTTTTCCAAAACTAAAAGGAGTCATGGGCAGCAATTACATATCAAGAGAAGAGCTGTGCAGATCAACCATTTTAGCCAACAACTGTGGTGTGCTGTATCTTCTAGATAGGAGAAGACAGATCACAGACTGCACACAGTTTCAGGGTTAGCCACCCAATGGTGTAAAAAATGTCTCTAGGTGAATCGGCCACAATGGCTAATGTCAGCAAGAATCAGTATGGGCATTTGCCAGTGATAAGCTGGTTGAGTACCCGGTCTATGGCAGGGATCCATGCTAATAGTGGAAGAGCCCTATATGTCTCTATGGTCCAAATCTCTAAATCCCAGCAACCCTGCATCAATAAGCTATTAGCTGTCTGTCATATGTCCTGACTTTTGCAAAAAGTCCAGATTTTTACCTCTTATTTTAGGTATGTTCCTCAGTGTAGTTTTATTGCAAATCATTGGGGATCGAATCACTAAATAATGACAGACATTTGAGCTTCATTCCTCTTATCCTTCAGAAAATGCATGCAACTCACTAAGTTTGCAAGACCAATATTTAAACTCTATCCCAGATTTTGGGCCATTGTTCCTTCATTATTTTTGGCTTTGTCCAGAATCTGTGTGCTAAGAGGTTGACAGATATAATGACTGGTATCCAGATGCCCATCTTGGGTTCACTGGACAAGCTCTATTCAGTGAAAGCTGGGCATAAGATCAAGTCAACCTACCAAATGTGAACTAAGAAGAGCTACTCTGCATAGAGGTTCACCGACTGTATGTAGATTGGATGGATGGCATGATGGTAAGGAGGAGGCTGGACATTCTATGTTTCCAGGAGACAAGATGGAAGGACTGTGCAGCAAAGCCACTTGCTTGGGATCCAGAGTCTACTACTAAAGAGAAGGACAGAATGGAAATGGTTTGGGAATTATACTTAGGGAGACCCTTCTAAACACGGTGAGGGATATAAAGCAAATAATCTGAAGAAGTGATTGCTAGCCACACTCCCTGGCATCATTGTATTTAAATGATTGCTTTCATGGATGGATTATTCTGACGAAGTTCATGTGATTTGAACAAAAACACTCAATTAAACTTTTGGATCTTACGTTTTGGTTCTAGTTGTTATGATTTGAACCATTAGTATTTAGACCATTAACCACTGTCCATTGTAGTTCTTTTGTGATGTCATCAGAATGAGTGACAGCCTCACGGCAATCAGTTTCCAATGTAAAAATAGGACATTATTCATGGCCTCAGTCTTTGATGCATGACAGCATTGTGAATCTGAGGAAAAGAGAGCTTTCAGAGAGCGGTTGCAGTAACTACTAAGTAAAGCAGGACAACATGACTGGGTTCTGACACTTGCAAAAAAAGAAGTTTAAAGGAGAAGAGCAATTTTCAAGATTCACTCTTCTTCAGGGTTGTCAGTCTTTTTGTTTCATCTTGGCAACATTCAGCCTTTTGAGTACCAACATTTCATTAGGGAGCCTGTGGACCTTTGCATGTTCATCAAATCGTATCAGAAGAAGTGGAATACTGGACAATCTAATGAGGATGGGAGGAGACATTGTTTTATTACAAGCAATAACAATGGACATCAGAAAACGGGAGAAAATACTGTGTTATAACTACCCAAAGGGAGAGATGGACAAAAAGACGGGAGGAAGAAAAAACTGGACTACCAAATGTATTTTGGATGGGACTTCAGCCTTTTGAGTACCAACATTTCATTAGGGAGCCTGTGGACCTTTGCATGTTCATCAAATCGTATCAGAAGAAGTGGAATACTGGACAATCTAATGAGGATGGGAGGAGACATTGTTTTATTACAAGCAATAACAATGGACATCAGAAAACGGGAGAAAATACTGTGTTATAACTACCCAAAGGGAGAGATGGACAAAAAGACGGGAGGAAGAAAAAACTGGACTACCAAATGTATTTTGGATGGGACTTCAAAGAATCGAAGACAAGGTGATTGACCTCAACAATTGGCTTAGTTTCCGATGTCAGTCCAAGGGATTCAGTACCTGACAGCCTGGGAGGACATGATTGACAGACCATGATACTTTGCCAGAGATGGCCTTCATCTGTCTCCCCTGGGCTTTAGGCTTTTGGCAAAGGCTCTTGCTTCCCCCATAGTGCCTTTTTTAAGCAAAGTAATGAGCACAAATTTACCAACATGAAAAATTCTTATAAACAAAATTTAAAGGTCATGTTGCTAAACGATAGGAGTCTTCACATGAAACTGCACTCATTGCAGGCATTCCTGGCCCTAGAGGATGCTGACATTTCTGCAGTCACTGAAACCTGGCTCAGAGCTGTAGAGAGCAACCCAAACTTACCAGGTTACTCATCCTACCATACTTTCAGACCCCAACTGGAGGGCTACAAAGCCAAAGAAGGTGGAGTTTCAATATTTATCAAAAACATACACACCTCCAGGCTGATCAAATGGTATGATGCACAGGAGACACTCCAAGTGCAGTTAACTGTTGACAAAACATCTGTTCAAATCAAAATCAGCTATGGACCCCCAACCCTGACTCAAGATCCCCACTCCACCTATCTGGACTTACTTGAATCTATCAAGATTCAACCCTCTACCCTGATCCTTGGTAATTTTAACTACCCATCCATAGAGTGGAAGACCTATTCTAGCCCAAACATGAATGCCCAGAGATACTTTGACTTCGTCAATGCCAATGCATTGGATCAGCTGGTCGACACCCCTATGAGATATGAAAATATCCTGGACCTGGTCCTAACCAACATGAGTAGCCACTGTACTGTAGCACTCCTATTGTGTCATCCTCCTTAGTATGATCTAACCATAAAGTGATCACTTTTGAAGTCACCATCTCCCCTGACAACCCTCCCCCCCATCAGGGTCAAAAGAAAAAACGTTTCCAAAGCTGACTACAATCTCCTCAGAGCAGGTGTAAGCAGCTTCACAGTCACCGTCCCTTCAGTTGGAACTATCAGTAATGTCCAAGCCTACACCAAAAAACTATATGAGCACCTACATAGCTGTATGGACTCAGGAATTCCTGACAGGAAAAAATCATCTTACACAAGGAAGAGTAAACCTATCTGGTGGACAGCAGCAATAAACAAACTCCATAATAGAAGGACAAAATTGCTGTCCAGGAACAAGAAAGAGCAGGTACTAAGTTGGAAGCAATCTCTCATTTGTCTGAACAAGCAAATTAGGTCACAGATGAAATCCTGCAAGGCTAACTTTGAGTCCAATTTGGCCACATCCACCAAGGACAATCACAAGGCCTTCTTCACATATGTCCACAGTCTCAAAGGCAACAACCAAATCTTCTCTGAACTGGTGGTCAATAGCACCACATACACAAATGCCATAGATATAGCCAACCTGATGGCAGACAGGTTTAGTGAAAACTTCACCCTCCCCCCATCCCCACATCAGTAAACCATGACATCCCCAGCACCTGCCCCCCCCCTCCCATCATCACCAGGGAGCAGGTCCTTAATGCCCTCTCAAAGGCAAAAAATACCGTCTCCATGGGACCCGATAACATCCCTTGCTGTATCCTACATGAACCCAGGCATGAGCTCTCAGCTCCATTAGACACCCTATTCAACCAAAGCCTGAGCACCGGCTTCATCCCAGCTGAATGGAGGACAGCCACTGTCATCTCTACACAAAGGTGGAGCATCCACTGACCCAGGCAATTATAGGCCCATCAGCCTAACTAGCCTGATCTGCAAGGCCATGGGATGCGTTATCATGGACCTTATAAACAAGGACATTGGCAACCTCCAAATGCTTGTCCCCACACAGTTTGGTTTTGTCAAAGGGAGATCATGCCTGTTAAACTTGGTTAACTTCTTTGAAACAGTCACCAAAGCCATGTATGAGGAGAAGATGGTGCACACCACCTACCTTGACCTAGCCAAAGCCTTTGACACTATTGCCCACTCAGGCATAATAGATAAACTCTCCCAGCTAGGCATCAACCTGTAAGTTACCACATGGGTAGTTAACTGGCTCATTGATAGAACCCACTCAGTCAAAGTAGGGGAAGCCACCTCTAGTAGTAGACCCCTAATGAGCAGTGTACTCCAAGGATTGGTCTTAGGGCCGTTAAATTTTGGGATATACTTTTCTAAGGTGCAAGCCAAAACCAGTGGTCTGTGGCTGACCAGGTTTGCAGATGACTGCAAGCTGGGTGCTGTCTTAAACTGCCCAAGTGATGTGAACATTTTCCAAGAGGGCCTTACCCAAATTAATGACTGGTGCCAGAGGCATGGCCTCAGACTGAATGCCAAGAAATGCATCATTATCCCTTTTGGGGAAAATGTCATTCCCACTAATTATCACATTAATAACAATGTACTAAGGATGAAATCAGTTGAGAGGGACTTGGGCATCCAGGTTGATAGCAACCTGACTTTTGATCACCACGTTGCCTCCCTGTTACTGAAGACTTTCTACATGGCCTAACTAATAAATAAAGGTATTTCATCCAGGAACAAGGAGGTCACAACATCCCTGAACTCCTTCCTTATCAGACCCATTATCGACAACAATGCCCTGTTCAGCATGTACCTTGCCAAGCACATACAGCAGTTGGAGAGACCACAGAGGTTCCTGACCAGGAAAATCCAGGGTCTCAAACACCTATCCTATACAGTTAGGCTAAAACCACTGTCCCTCTACTCAGTCTCATACAGACTGCTCTAAGGTGACCTGTGTCTGGCATACAAGGCCATTTCAGACCCAGTCTTGATGGAGTTGCTGCATATCTCTAAGACAAACTCCACTCGAACAACCTGCATGCAAGGCCTTAACCTGGTCTGTGACATTAATAGACCTTGTTGGTGAGATAGATTTGTGTCCCAAAGACTCCCCCATATGTGGAATAGATTTCCTCTCCATGCTAGGCAGAGTACCTCTCTAGCCCTCTTTAAGAGGAACATAGACGACTGGATGGGAAACAGAAAATATACCCCTGGGATCCCAACTGTGTCCCTGCTGGACAGGGGAAACAGGTGCTGACTTTGAGGGAACATGGGCTAAATTCTAGGTTAGGCTTATAAGGGCCTCCGAGCCAATAGCCTATTATCATCCTATGAACCTATGAACCTAAAAGTGGAACAGGCAGATTGGTCTTCTGACAAGGAAGGGGTTAGAGTGCATGCTGGACAAAAGGAAACATACAGGGATGAATAAGGTTTCTACAAGAATGTTTTTGCTAACTGGGGGCAGGCATGAACGAATGGAATAGAAATAATATGGTGGGGAATACAATGTCACTGCAAAACCAGAAAAAGAGAGGATGAACAGAAGGAGGGAATATATTATAAAGATAAGACAAGAACTAGATGAAAGAATGAAAGTGAGATTGTGATTGGACATATGGAGGGAAAGGTATACATCTGAGATGGAATACACCTTCATACAAAACATGTTGAGCAAGTAGAATAAACAAGTTCTAAGGGAAGAAGAATTGAATGGGAATAATGGAGGTAATCCAAATACTGCAGAGACACTGGTCAGATCATGCAGGAAGAAGAAAGAGGGCAAGAATATACTGCAAGGACTAGTAAAGCAGTCTATATGGTGCCAAGTAAAAGACAGAGATAAAATGGAAGAATATTTATGGAATGAGAAAGATGCATAACTAGTGTGGGGGTGAAGGGGAAGCTGCCCCGGGCACAAAGTGTTGGGAGGCACAACTGGCAGATCTTAATCAAGCTTCACTGCATACTGACATTAATTGCATTTGTAGTTAGAACTGAAGTGCTCTGTGTGTGGCATAAACTGCAAGTACCGCTTGCTATAAATGTAGTAAGCATTTTTTGCTGCTCAATTCTAATACAAGGAGATGAGCTTTTTGTTTTTTTTTCCTTTTTTGCTGTTTAACTTTAAATGATGGAGGGTACCAAACTGGAAGACTACACTGGTGCAAGAATAGAGCAAGAAACTAACTATGGTACCTGAGGGCTACTGGTAGGCATTGGAGAAGGTTCAGTGAAACAACTAGCCAACCAATGCACAACAAAGCATACAAAGTAATAGAGAGGGAGTGTGGGGATAAGAAGAGCCTTACCTCCTCTATATTTTGGGACTCAAGTAAATCAAGTCCTGACATTTCAAATGACTGCAGAAAAAGAAAGATGTAACACTAAATGGATTATTTTTATTTTATTTTGAATTTGAATTTGTGAAACAGAGTAGGGCACTGATAGCACTGGACTTGTTTATTCTGAGCCTGGAGATAAATATGATAGATACATGACATTATATACAGAGTGAAATGCAAAATGCAAAATGCAAATGAGTGTGTGTGTGTGTGTGTGTGTGTGTGTGTGTGTGTGTGTGTGTGTGTGTGTGTGTGTGTGTGTGTGTGTGTATGTGTGTGTGTGCCATCATCATCCCCCTTTTCCCCATTTTTTTTACAGGGTCAGGGTGTCATGCTAACTGTCACCATCTCTCTTTATTCAATGTCACGCTCCTGCCTTCTTCAACACTCATGCCTGACTGTTGCAGATCTCTTCTCACACAAGCCATCCAACTCTTTGCTGAGCACCCTCGTATCCTCTTGCCTTCTTCCTGTCTGTTGTCAAACTTTTTCACCAGATTTTCGAATGATTTTCTGCACATATGTCTGAACCAACTCACACAGTTCAATTCACAAAGCTCTGCCATGCACCTGCCCCTCACAATCAATGGTGACGAAGTGGATAGAGTCCAAAATAAAAATTTCCTGGGGGTACATGTATCAGAGGATCTTTCCTGGAGTACAAACACAGCCAGCTAATTAAAAAAGCCCACCAGAGACTACACTTCCTAAGAAGGCTGAGAAAAACAAGGCTCTCTATGAATGCTCTAATTATCTTCTACAGAGGAGAAATTGAGAGCATTATCACCAGCAGCTTCACTGTATGGTTCAGTAACAGCACAATGGCTGAGTGGAAGAAGCTGCAAAGAATAATACGAACAGCAAATAGAACATGGGCACTAGTCTTC
Organism: Protopterus annectens; assembly: GCF_019279795.1. Lineage (NCBI taxonomy): Eukaryota > Metazoa > Chordata > Ceratodontiformes > Protopteridae > Protopterus > Protopterus annectens. The sequence continues at coordinate 1,121,894,800 of NC_056726.1, forward strand.
CAATCTTATAGGAGCTCTTTGAAACTGAGTGTAGCAATCGCACCTCTCAAACTCTTAGAGCAAAAAATCTGGACAAGGCCTAAAATGATGAGGTGACGAATAGGGACAGATTTTAAATATTGCTCATACAAACTTAGAAAGTTGATAGAATAATAGGTTTTGCATTAGCATGAACTTTCTGAAGGATGTAGAGTCTTAAATGTAAATGTTTGTCATTATTTAATGACTTCAGTCCTCAGCTATTTGCCAGAAAAGTACAGATTTTAGGAGGAACACACCAAAAATATGAGGCAAAAATCTGGACATTCGGTAAAAATCTATACAGTTGAGAGGTATGGTAGCAATTCTTATTTCATGTTTGGCAGGTTGATTGGTTTTACATCCTGCTGTCAAGCAACAGAGCTATCCCAGGTAACCCAGCTGGGCAAGTGGATATGGGCTTCCAGTAGCTTATTGATCCAGGGCTGCTGGGCTTTATGGTGAGCACACATTGACTAATAGGGGCAGATACACCCATCCCACTTTTAACATTGGTCTCTGGCGTAGAGTGGAGTAGGACTGTTCCTCAACCCATTTGAGGGCATTAGTCAATATGACTGAATCACCTAGAGCCATATTTAAACCATCAAGTAGCTAGCCCTGTCATGGCATACAGTCTGTGATCCATGTTCTTCTGTCTTGAGAATATTGCTTACCACAGTAGATGCCCAAAGAAGTTGGTCTCTACAACTCTTCCTCATATAGGGTACCATGTGGAGTCTGTATTGCTGCCTACAGCTCCATTCTTTGGTAAGTTTGAGATGGAAACACTCAGCATGTGTTTTGCATATGGGAGGAATCCCAAAGAATCACAGGGAGAACATGCAAACTCCAAACAGACATTATGCCAAATGGTCTCAAATTATGTCAAATTAGTGTATGCATTATATGCAAAGTGTATATATATATATATATATATATATATATATATATATATATATATATATATATATATATGTGTGTGTGTGTGTGTGTGTATGTATGCGTGTGTCTATATATATATATATATATATATATTTATGGATCTACCTGATAAGACCGAGGAGCAAAAACACCGACAAAGCGATCACCGACACCACAAAACCGAAAGTTCAAAACCGCGAAAGTTCACATGCCCAACAAAGCACAATCCTGACAGTCAACAAAACAAAACAAATTTGCTGTTCCGAAAAACACACACACAACACAAGCACACCAAAAACCTTACAAACCTACACTAAACCTTACATACACAACTATCTATACACTAACCTTAACCCAAACCCTAACCCTAAGGTCCGTCACTATCGCACATTTACCTTACCCGCACACTAAACCTAAAGTCCGTCACTATCGCACACTTACCTTACTGGCACCCTAACCCTAAAGTCCATCACTATTGCACACTTACACAGTCGGGCTCGTTTCGCATGTCGATGTTTTTGGCGGCGGGATTTCAAACTGTTGAGTATTTCCATTGTCGGTCTTCCGGTATCAGTGATCTCATTGTCTGTGTTTTCACTTGTCAGTCTTATCAGGTAGACCTATCTATATATATCTATATCTATATATATATATATATATATATATATATATATATATATGGGTCTACTTCATATGATCGAAAGCTCATATGGCTGACAGACTTTTCAGAGAGACCAAAACACCTAAAGCTCAAAACACAGAAAGTTCATTTGATCGAAACTCATAACATTAACACATGAACTTCAAAGCATTATGCCCTTTCCCCACTGTAGCGCACCCCTGGAGTTAGAATAAATAGATATGGGTGGGTGTGGGGGCATACATAATAACTTTTAAACATACACATGGATACTTATAACATAAATGACAATATTTATCCAAATAATTTGGGGGATGGGGGGCTGTGCCCCCCACAACCCCCCCCCAACTATTTATTTTAATTCCAGGGTTGCACTACAGTGGGGAAAGGGCATAATGCTTTGAATTTCATGTGCCAATGTTATGAGTTTCAATTAAATGAGTTTTCAGTGTTTTGAGCTTTAGGTGTTCTGGTCTGTCTATATGTGTGTGTAGAGTGAATAATAGATTCCCACTAGAATGTTACAAATTGGGAAGAGAGGAAATGTGGAAGGTCCTACAGAACGAATAGAAGAGGATACAGGACTCAGGCAAAATATCTAAAGGTATGAGAATGGCCAGAATAACCATAATACCTAAAGAGGGATGATAAAGGGATAACTCTGGAAATTATACGTCCATCACTTTGCTTAATGTAAATATCATGATTTTAGCAAAGGTATTGGTAGGTAGGCTGTATAAAGTATTGCCAAAAATGATGCAAGCAGGGCAACATAGCTTTTTGGAAAGGAAAGGAGGAAAGCAAAAAAAAATTGGTTGGACCTGCTGGAATTTCCAGACAGGGAGGGAGAGAAGCAGGAGCTATGCTCTTTGGCTTGCAGAAGGCTGTTGCTATGGTGATGTGAGATTTGTTATGGAAGACACTGCAGCAAAGGCAGGTAGGAGAAACATTTATATGTTGTATGTAAGCCATAGAGCAAGACCCAGAATCTGAAATACTCATAAATAAAGGAGTGTCTGAGGAGACAATGATGGATAATGGGACCAAGCAGGGGAGACTGCCATTCACAGACCTGTTCATACTTGTGATAGAGGAGCTGACAGTGGAAATCAGACTAAGTTTAGCAATGCTGGAAGAAAAGGGGGGGGGGGGGCATCAGTTTGTGGTATATGCCGATAACTGTTTGTTAATATCAGGCATTTTAATTGCAGCAATGGAAGTTACAAGAAAGATATTCAAAATGCTTAGAGAAATGGTGAGAAACAGGTACAACAACAAAAAGACAGTGATAGTGAGACTGGATAGAGTGAAGTGGAAGGGTAGAAAAAAATGAGATTAAAAATGTGAAGTATCCCAAGTACATAGGGCTCTATTTTGGTAATGCAGAGAAAGAAATGATAGAGAAAAATACAGAGGAAATTGCAAGGATGGAAAGGGATACTCTTCAGAGTAGATGAAGAAGAGTTATACATTGCTATTTATGCAATGACATGAAACAGAAGAAAAGGAGGTTCACCAAGCCAGAGTAAAGGAGAGATAGTCATGAAGAAGATTATTAAAGGATGATAATGAAGCAGTATTAAAAGAAGCACAGTGCATGGAGTGGGGTGAAGGAAACCCCCAAAAATATGGGGAACACAAAGGTGGAGAGAAACCATATTGAAGACAGGTATGAAAGATTACCTGAAAAAAGAATGGCGAGAAGGCAACAGTAGAAAGGATAAGGCAGGAAGGCAGACAACCTGGAGAGCCTGACAGCATGCAGGAAATGGAAGCGTTAACAGAGGCATATGACCAAACAAGTCTATGAAGAACTAAGGGACAGTAAGGACAATGCTGAAGAAGATAGAACGAATGCATGCAGGAAATGGAAGAGTTAACAGAGGCATATGACCAAACAAGCCTATGAAGAACCAAGGGACAGTAAGGACAATGCTGAAGAAGATAGAAAGAATGAAGAACGAGAGGAAGAAGTATATAAGTTGCTGGATTCTGGAGGAAGACAAATCACACAACACAGGAGATAGTACTGGAGAGAGTGGATCAAGCTCCCATGAGATTAGTAATGGAAGGCAGACAGAAGGATAGTAGGCACTGGAGGTGTCAGGAGGAAAAAGTAGGAATGATATAATGCACATGCTTTTGGACTACAGCTGAACACAAGAAGTCTGAAAATAGGCACAGAAGTTTTGGGAGACATATTCCAAAAGGAAGCGGAGTATATTTGGAAATTCAGTATACAGGGCATAAAGAAAGATGAAGCATCTGAGAAGAAAGAAAAATAAATATTATCAGACTGCTGGAAATAGAAGTTAACATATCATCTCAAACCTGGAAAAGGAAAAAGCAGTATGGGAGCCCAAATTAAACAAGAGGTTTCTGGACATGGGCAAGGATGGTAAAAACTGACTAGAATAAGGAAAGGCAGGAAGGGCAGGAAAAACAATTAAAAAGCAGCGGGAGGAGGTATTAAAATTGTACAAATCGTGAAAATCATGCCAGGAGGAAGGAGAGTGAACCCAAATGGTAACCAAGGAGGGAGGAGTGGACAGAGAGATAGGTATAAGGTAGGAAATGAAGAAGACAATTACAAAGTACTTTTCCTACACTTACTTAAAGTTTTAAGTTGCAGTTTTCCACTGCTGTAAGGGTTGCTGTTCTGCAATTGTGTCGCTGTTTGCAGTGGTTTTAGGCATCTATTTTTGTGGTTCCCAACACCTTGCTTTTCTGTGCTTGTATGTAAGCCTTGCGTTTGCACAAATCTTGGCTCAATTATTCAGAGCTGCTTGTCACTTGGTAATGACATCGGAGATCTTCAGAGATTTTGCTTGCATCTGAAGCCATCGTTTGCAAGAAAAATGAAATTAGATATTATTTTGCCCTTATACTGCTTGTTTTCATTGCATTCTCAAATATTTCTGTACTATTTGTATTTCCCCTGCACTTGCTTAAAGTTTCAAGTTGTGTTCTTCCACTACTGTAAAAGCTGCTGTTCTGCAAGTTTAGTACTCTAAATACATTGTATCTGCTGTTTTCAGTACTTTTAGTCATCCATTTTTGTGATTCCTTAAAACCTGGGCTACAAAACAGTCAGTTTATATTAAGAGGGCCAAAGTCTCCATTATTGGCGCAGTAGAGGGCTGATTTCATCTCTCTGAGCTGGGAAGTGCTAGTTGAAAGCTTATTGGATGCTTACTTGACTGACCTTTGGACATACCTACTTTAAACTCTGATTTTTTCCACTTATTTATAAGCCTTGCATTTGCCCAGTGCTGCTCTTGGCACAGCAGCAGTGAGTGGTGACTGTATATGTGCAATCACTAGAAGCTGTACTGTTGCCTGCAAAAACTACTTCTAATATTTTCCACAGTCCGGTGCTACTCAAGGAGAAACAAGTTTGCAAGCCAAGCAGCATTGCTGCATTTAGTTAGCATTAGATTACATTACTACAGTACTCAAAACTATCACTGCTTAAAGAGCAACTGATTTGAACACTGGGCAGCATCATTGCATAGGATAGCTGTAGATCACACTAGGAATCACCCATCCCTCATCCCATTGCAAACACCCCTGATTCTGTTCCCTTGTAAAGAACATATTAGGGACCTGTGACCATGGATAGGCACTTTCCTGCTTTTTCTGCATCTAACTTGGTGGACATGAGCATCAGCAATGTAGCAATTACCTCACACTCACTGGCAAAAATTTGATTCTGAAACAAATGAATAATGTGTGAGATGTAGTTACACAAAGTCACTGGAGACAAGACTCTTACATGCACACACAAAAACAACAAAACCACCAAATAGGTTGTTAGTGACACACACACACACACACACACACACACACACACACACACACACACACACACACACACACACACACACACACACACACACACACACACACACACACACACACACACACACACACACACACACACACACACACACACAACACTCACCATACTTAGGATCGGATACAACATAGACCCACATATGTAGAGCTGGTCACATGTAACTAACCCAGACCTCAAAGTCCTTCTAGATTTGGTCCTCAGACACTCCTCATGCACATAAACAAGACAGCTCCCACCACAACACATAAAACTACATTTCATAGTGTCTCATCTACCATGTTTATAAGGTATAACACCACACAACCCAATATTTTGGTCATAGAAGACTCCTTTATGAGACACACTGATGTCCCTCTCAGTTAGTTGCCTGTCAGGAGCCAGGATTCACCAGATGATGCAAACACTCAGGTCACTAAACCCCAAGTACCAGAATGACTCAGTTATAGTCCATGTGGTGGTTGTCCTCCTTACATTTCCTTATTCTGCCTTCTTCACTCAATTCCTACTTCTATCTCTTTCCCCTGCTTTGCCTCTAAATATACCATAAGCCTGATTTTTTCTCACTTCATATTGCATTCATGTTTGTATTATACTAACATTCCTTTAATTTCTCTATAAACTGTCTAAACTTTCTCTAACTATTAAATCATTGTCATATAACTTATATATATTCTTAACTGATGCTTTATTAAAATCTCTAATATGATGCATTACCTTTAAAGACTGTAAAATTATTATTCTTAAAATATTCTTTGGTACTTTAGAGTTTTCTCCCTGTGCCTGTACAGAAAATGGGTTCCTGTCCAGTCAAACGTCCATTTTCACTTTAATTTCTTAAATGACCTGAGACATACTTCCTTGGACTATATGAAGAGAGGCATGACTGAGCTCTTAGAATATGTGTCACAGGTGAGTATGAGTCTAGCACTGAGCACATTCTACCACCTCCAAGTATGATGCCACAATACCAGCAGAAAATGACTGACTTTAATCATTGGCTTAGCTTCTGGTGTCATTCCAAAGGGTCAAATATTTGCCAGCCTGGCAGTACTTGATAGGCAGGCCTTGCTGCTTTGCCAGGGATGGTGTTCACCTGTCACCACTAGGCTTTTGGATACTGGCCAAAACATTATCCACCCCTATAGTGTATTTTTTTAGGCATTGCCAAATGGACAAATCTTCCAACAAAGAAAGTCTACTTAGGATAAGTTAAAGGTACTTCTGTTCAATGCCAGGAGTCTCAACAGGAAACTTTACTACCTGAAAATACTCTTCACTTGGAGAATGCTGTCATCTGTGCAGTTAATGAGACATGGTTTAAAGCCATGGAAAGCACCCCAGCAGTGTAAGACTATAATGCCTTTCACACATTCTGACTGCCCACTGCACATGAAAAAACAAAAGGTGGAGGTGTATCCATCTACATAAATATATGGCCATTGGCATTGAAAAGTGCTGATAAAATTATAAAAATCAAAGTTTTTTTTTTTTGGCCGATCTTGGCTATTTAAGCATAGGGCAGTGGCACAAATGGGATTGTGCTGAAAATAAAAAAAATGTGAAAAGGTAATTTTAAGTGAAATCAACCTTTTTCTTTTATAGTCTATGGCATGCAGAATCAAAACAATAATAGGTAACACTGGTTGCTAAGGAGGAAGGCTGTGGTGTAGTGGTGTAACCAGGGACTAAGGCAGTGGGTTATGCAAATGGATATATTTTACTGAATCCCTAAAGTGGAGACCATTCTCTGGCTGCACCTAACTGTGTAGGAGCTATAAGGCAATGGTGTAAGCAGGAGAAGCAGCTGACATGAAAAGGATCTGTGTCATGCTTGGTGTAAGCACATTGGAGCTCCATGGCTCATATTTGAGCTTAGCTAAGCACAACTAAGCAAGGCTGTGTGTCTGAGGCTGTATTGACTTATTCCATGAAATGAAGACCATGTTCATGTCCAGGAGAGGGCCATTTCTCATTGTTTACCTTAGCTTAATGGGTTTGCGTGGTGTGCAGCAGGTCTAAAAAAAAAAAAAAAACAACCCAGAAATAGCAGGACTGTTTACATTTGGGCACCTGGTTTGTGCTGTGTGCCTCAGGGCTTAAAAGGGTGGAAATGGGAAGGGGAAAAAAAAGGCAAATAGCAGAGTAAAAGCAATCAAGTACAGATAAAATAGCAAGCAGGTGGAATATATCATAGCCAGCCAATCATACAGGCAGCATCTGCAGCACAACAGTATAAACTGAGCAAACATCTTTCAGTCTGGTTTTCCCACAAAAAATGTTAGGTGCTACCATTGCTTTGATCTATCAGTATGTGCTAGAGGCTGAGGGCAGTGAGGAGGATAATGCTGACAACTGCCCCAGACTGAGGAGGAGGAGAAGTGTTCAGACCCAGGGTAACCTACCAGAGGCTACATGATCTGGAGATAGTAGAGCGCTACAGGGTGGACAGACACATACTTTAGCAAATCATCAAGCTGTGCCAGTTTCAACTCAGACCGTGAGCCAATGGAGGGGAAGCCATCCCAGTGGATACCAAGGTATGTGTAGCCTTAAGAATACTAGCTGCAGGTACTTTCCAAAGGCCTACTGGGGACATGATGGGAGTCTCACAGGCAACTGCATCCGGGGTACTCCACCAGTTCCTGGATGGCATGCTACCACATGCAAGTGAGCACAGTTACTTCCCCAGCACCCGTGATGAGAGGACCAGCAATATTCATCTCTTCCACTGTGTAGCAGAATACCTGGAGGTACTGGGTGCTATAGAATGCATGTGCATCCACATCAAAGCACCACCCGATGAACAGGGTAGGGTCTACATAAACTGCAAGGGCTTCCTCTCCATCAGCTGCCAGGTCATGTGTAATGCCCAGGGCATTATCATGAATGTGTGTGCTGGCAGCCCTAGAAGCTATCACGACTCCCACATCTGGCATTCACCACAGCTGTATCAGGCATTTGCCAGTGGGGACTTCTCGTATGATCATGTGGTGGGGGATGCTGGCTATGCACTGGAGCCGTGGATGATGGCATCCATCAGAAATGCACACACACTCAATCAAGAACATCATAATGAGGCACATGCACAAACCAGGATCATTATAGAGCATGTGTTTGGGATGCTCAAGTCACAGTTCTGCTGCCTTGACATATCTGGTGGATCCTTGTAGTACTATCCAGCCACATGTGCACATAGGTACATAGCATCTGCATGCTACACAATATGATCCTGCAGAAACAGCTTCAGCAAGAACAGCATGGGGAAGGGCCACACAGCCCCCTACAATTGTCAAGGTCAAAATAGGCACAGAGGGACTCGGAGGAGGAAGCCCCTGAGCCTGCTCCTGTAGGCAGAAGGAGGCATGCCCAGTATGCACAGGCCTTGGCAAAGAGTCAACACATAGCACACACAATGATGCTGTAGGGACCCAAGGACTGATACCTCTCTCCGACTCGCACACACTGAAATGGATGTCACACACATCACACTACCTGTAGCTTACCCTGTCTTGGCAGTGTACTGCATGCATCTGACAGAGTCAGCCCTCACCCACCATCCCCACAACTGCCGCAGGCACAATGTAAGTCAAACTTCTAAACAATAAATGAATGGAGTAGTATGTTCTGGTAACATATCTATGGTATTGCTGCATGCATGCAAGGGATTGGGGTGGCCTACTGAGGTAGCAGCAGACAACTGACAGCTATGTGGAACACCGGGAAATGTCTTCACAACACTCCCCACACTATGCAGTATTATCCAAGGTGACAAATCCTACTGCAGTATATGCGGGGGGCCAACTATGGGGGGGCATTATAGGTCACGTGCATGGAGGTAAAATGTGGGGATCCCATACTCACCCCCAGACTCACGCAGCAAGTCAGCCATAGAAAAGTATAAAGGAATGTCTGGCAAAGGCTCACAAATGGTATTCAGTGATGGAATACCCCCTACAGACTTACACAGTGATATCACAGCAGGCCTTGCAGTTGCAGTAAGGCTCTGAAGGGTAAGACGTCTGAAACTCAATTGTATGCCATTACAATTTAACCTGTGTTCTCTAGTGATATACCTCTGTTCTCCAAGACAGGGCACAATACTATGTTAAATGGAACCAAAATATGAAGCCGATGTTAGCACAGTATGTGCAAATGTGTACCATTAACAGGAGTGCCCCCCACACCCATATTCCCATTGAAATGCTATAACATGTAAGTTTGTAGGGTAATAGCAGCTGAGCACACATTGCCAGGGCTGTCCCAATCAACAGGATAACTTGTTGATGTCCACAATATGCAGGGATCAATGATCTATGTATATGCTTGGGAAAAACTGTCAGGATGTGGCCAGCCCTTACTCCTGGCCGTTGTGTCTTAGTGGCCTAGGTAAAGTATTGTAGTAGACAGGGCCATGTTCCAAGGATCACAGTACCAACTATTTTGCATGTCAGCTACACCTACAGTGGGAGTTGTACACATTGTCCAGATGTCAATATCCATTACTGCCGGTAAGCTGGACAGGTCATGGACAGTGGGCCACACATATGAACAGTACACAGGTCAGAGTAACCTATACAGTGCCTGCCATATCTCCCAACTGTACAGACCTTTTGCAGAATGTACAGAGGTTTGCATCATATTTGTGGTGTCTTTATCGTGAAATAGTGGCTGTGTGGCAAATCATTGGCAAGCCACGAAAGTCTAAAGTCAGAAAATAATGATGGATTGTAATGTCTCATACTTCATACTCTATAGAAAATGCATGCTAATGCAAAATCTGTTATTGTATCACCCTTGTAGGTTTGTAAGGCCAGTAGCTAAAATGGTCCCTATATTTAAGCCTTTGTCACCTAATTACTTATGGCTTTGTCCAGATGTCTGGCTCTCATACTTAGATAGATATGGGGCCTAGTAGCACAGCAGGTACCTGAAGGTCAGTGTACTGGCAGTTCATAAAAGGCTGCCACCTTACTGTATCAGCACTGACAACATGTCACTGGCCAACAGCCATACCCCTGGAATGGCAGGTTGTCACAGAAGGAGCACAAGTATGCCTTGTATATCTGTTCTGCTTGTCCAAACATTGCATTCACCTGCAAAGTATTTGCAAAACAAGAACAGGTAATGTCAAAACATGAATGGCAGACAGTGGAGAAGCAGATGTCTCACCCATAACAGAAAGAAGCAAATAACAAACTGGTGCCCTGACTGTCTATGTATGGCAGAACAGTCATATGTGGGCCTGTCCAGATATCAGAGTCACTGACAGTTTGACAGCTAGGCCATGTAGCCGCATAATAAGATAGTAACACAAACTGTCTGAGGACCCCAGCAGATGTAGTGTTGCAATAATGGACAACCTGCCAAATAGGTATGCTCAGATGTGTGTAGTCCACAACCTTGTGTGTGATGTTACAGCATTTACCATGCTCACACCAGAATTGCAAATACATAACAGCAGCTACTGTGGGCCTGTGACCAGACTATAGAAGGATAAAGAGACACACAGAAGGGGGAAGGGAACCACTGGCCAGACAAATGGAGAATATGCACACCAGAGCACATTTTGCAGTAACATAGGTACCCCCTGCAGTGTATGGAGTCAGTAAGCATCACCTGCAAATAAATGACACACACCCCATAAGTGTAGGTCCACAGCAAATCAAACCCCAAGTAAAGGATACCTCAGAGCTAAACACACATGAGAAATTCCAAAACCTACGCACCACAGATCATACATACTCCACACACAAGGGTCCTGCAAACACTAAGGCCTTACCATAGATCCAACATATTACTCATAGAAGACTCCACTGTGAGACACACAGATGTGCCACACACCAGGTGGGATAAGGAGAAAGTCACGATTGCTTGTTTGGCAGATGCCATAATCTGCTTTATCACACATGCACTCAAGCCACCCCACAACAGGTACAGGTATCACAATAACCTGATCCATGGCAGTGTGAATGATGTCAGAAGTACCCCATGGAATATAGAAAGACAGACATGATGCAGCATGCTGAATATGTGTCCCATGCAGGTATGTCCTTGGCCATAAATTAGCATCATTTCCCCATATTGGCAGCCTATCTCTAGCTATTTTGCAGAAACAGGTTGCAAGGTATGGCTGTAGCACACAACACCCCGGACTGGAGTTACAAAATATACTGGAATGGATTCCCACACTTACTATAGAAGGTCATACTGGGCATGCTGCTACACTTAGAGAAATAAAGCCCATGTCTAAAACCACAATGGATTATATATATCTGTATTGTGTAGATGTAACTAGTTAGATAGAGATTCAAATCTCAGTCCTGGCAAATGTAAAAGTATGTGTGTCTGTGTTTGTAGATTAAAGATTTTGAGCCCATTTACACCCAGTACATCTCCCACTGCTTTACTTTAGCAGTCCTGCTATCAGTCACCTTAGAAGTACCTTCAGGCAGCTCTTAATCCTAGAAGCTCTGTGCTGTGTGTGTGAAAATTCTGTAACACTGTAATACAAATAACTAGTTAGGTCAGGGTTCTAATCTCAGTCCTAGCAAATATAAAAGTGTGTGTGTTTGTAGGTTAAAGATTTTGAGCCCATGCACACCATGTACACTTCCCATTGCCTTACTTTAGCAGGCCTGCTGATGTCAGTCATCTTAGAAGTACCTTTGGGCAGCCCTCGGCCCTAGAAGCAATGTGGCGTGTGCGATAACTGTGTAACAGTCTAGTACAAACAACTAACTAAGTAGGGGTTCTAATCTCAATCCTGACAAATGTAAAAGTGTGTGTTAGGTAGGGATTCTAATCTCTGTCCTGGTAAATGTGTGTATGAGTGTATTTGCATTTGTAAGTGTGTATATCTGTCGTTTAAAGGGTTTTGTGGCCTTTCTCACCAAGTACATCTCCCATTGCTATACTTTACAAGGGCTGGTGATGTTCATAACTTTAGAAATGCCTTGGGACATCCTTCATCCTATAAGCTCCATGGTGCATGCAATAAATGCATAACTCTGTAGTAGCAATAATTAGATAGGTAGGGGATCTAATCTCAGTTGTGGCAAATGTGTGTGTGTGAGAACATTATCCTATAGGTGTGTGTTTGGTTAGGAATCATATCCATTGGGGTGTGGGTTTTGCAATTTTTTGTTGTGGTCCACCTAGCACATGTCCCAATGTCCACTTTACAAGGCCCACTGTTGTCATCCGCTGTAGAGGTAGCTGTAGACACTCTGCAGCCCTATAAGCTCTGTGCCACATGAAATAAGTATGTAACAGTATGGAATAAATAATAAACAAAAATAAAGTCCAAGGCTGTAAGAAGCACCCCACTGAAATGGAAGGCAAAAAAATGTTCTTTATTTTCCACAGTTTCACACAGAAGATATCTGTGGACAGAAACTGGAAAATGAAGAGCATTTTTATTGCTTTTCATTTCAGTGGCATGCTTCCTACAGCCTTGCATTTTATTTTTGTTTATGATTTTTGCTTTGAAGGCTGGTTATTCCTCAATTTTGAACATTTAACAGTATGAAATAAATAAAATAGGTGGGGCTTTTAATCCTTTGATACCATTTCCCACTTAGGAATCATAGACAAACACACTCAGCTAGGCATCAACCCCTATATCACTAGGTGGGTTGCAAACAGGCTCACAGATAGAATCCATAGTGTGAAAGCAGCAGACTCCATGTCAGACTGCTGACCAGCCATGAGTGGAATGCCACAGGGTCTGGTCCTGGGTCACCTCATGTTCAATATTTATGCCTCTGAAGTCCAGCCCAACACAAAGGGACTCTGGCTGACAATGTTTGCAGACGACTGCAAGGTGGGTGCTATTATTACCTTCCCAAGTGTTGTTGACATCCTGCCAAAAGGCCTCACTGAGACATACAACTGTTGTCAGAACCCTGGACTTAAGCCCAATGCCAGAAAATGTATCCCCATCCTCTTTGGGAACAACTTGGTTCCCATGAATCACCACATTGATGGTAGTCCACTGAACACAGAAGTCATTATAAGAGAACTGGGAACACAGGTTGACAGTGACCTCTCTGTTGACCACTACAGTGCTACTGTTGTCAGAAAGTCCTTTTGTGTGGCACATCTCATTACTAAGGGTGTTGCATCCAGGAAGAAAGAGATCATTGTCTCCCTCTACTCTTCCCTCATTAGGCCAATCATCGAGTACAATGGCCCATTTGGCATGTACCTTACTAGACACCTGCAACAACTGGGAGGCTGCAAAAGTACCTCACAAAGAGGATACTAGGCCTTAAACACTTGTCCTATATGGACAGACTCCAATAACTCCAACTATTCTCTGTCTCATGTTGGCTACTTAGAGGCAAGCTCTGCTTGGCTTACAAAGCCATGTCTGACCCAGCTTCATTAGGCAAGCTACATCTAAAGAAACCCAGTCTGTCTGCACCACATGCACCAGAGACCTCAACCCAATTTCCACAATCACAGTACATGCTGGAGGAACAGGTTCATAACCCAGAGACTGGCCACGCTATGGCATAGACTCCACATACATGTCAAGCAAAGCACCTCATTGGCCTTCTGCTAGAGAAATCTATATTAGTTGATGGGGAATAGAAATCTCACACCAGGGATCACTCCAATGGCTATACTTGATAGACACACTGGGGAGTAATGTCAGGTGGCATGATGCCAGGGTAATCCAATGGCTAGGCTTGTAAAGGCTCCATGGCCATTCGTCTAGTACACACCTGATAACCTATGAACCTAAGGATCTCAGTACTGGCATGTGTGTATGTGTGTGTGTGTGTGTGTGTGTGTGTGTGTGTGTGTGTGTGTGTGTGTGTGTGTGTTGGTGTGTATAAAAATGTTTGTAAGTGTGTAAACATTAGGTGAAAGTAGTTTGAGGCCCTTCTAACCCAGTACATCTCCCATTGCCATACATTATAAGGGCTGGTGAGTACCTTGGGATACTCTTCATCCTACAAGCCCTGTGGTGTGTGCACTACCTGTATAATACTATAGTACCAATAACTAGATAGGTAGGGGTTCTAATCTCAGTCCTGACAAATGTGTGTGTGCCTTTGTGTGTGTGTGCGAGAACTGTATCCTGTGTATGTGGCTGAGTGAGAACTATATCCATTGGGGGTAGATTTTAAATTTGTGGGCCATGGTACTCCCAGTACATGTCACAAGGTCCACTTTATAAGGCCTGCTGTCTTCATCAGCCATAGAGTTATCTGTTGACACTCCTCAGCCCAATAAGCCCCGTGCTGCATGCTGGAGCTATGTAACAGTATGGACTGACTAACAAGATAGGTAGGGCTGCTAATCTCAGTCCTGGCAAATGTGTGTATGAGTGTATGTGTGTTTGTAAGTGTGTATAGCTGTAGGTTAAAGTATTTTGAGCCCATTATCATCCTGTACATCTCCCATTGCCATACTTTACAAGGGCTGGTGATGTTGTTCACCTTAGAATTACCTTGGGACACTTTTCACCCTGTATGCTTTGTGGTACATGTGATAAATGCATAATACTGTAGTAGCAATAACTAGATGGGTAGGGATTCTAATCTCAGTCCTGGCAAATGTGTGTGTGTGTGGTGTGTGTGTGTGTGTGTGTGTGTGTGTGTGTGTGTGTGTGTGTGTGTGTGTGTGTGTGTGTGTGTGTGTGTGTGTGTGTGTGAAAAGTATCCTGTGTGTGTGTATATTTCAGTGAGAACTATATCCATTGGGTGGCCATGGTTTATAATTTTAGGCCATGGTACTCCCAGTACATGTCCTAAGGTCCACTTTACAAAGCCCACTGTTTACATCTACTGTAGAGGTATCTGTAGACACTCTTCAGCCCTATAAGCCCCATGCTGCATGCAACAGCTATGTAACAGTATGGAATGAATAACATGATAGGCAGGGCTGCTAATGTAAGTACTGGCAAATATGTGTGTGTGCATTGGTGTGTATAGCAGTGTTTGTGACATGTATGTAGACATGTAGGTGACAGTATTAAGAGTCTTTTGCCACCCAGTACACCCCCATTGCCATAGCTCACAAGGGCATGTGATGTTATTCACTTTACAGGTACCTTGGAACACTCATTACACTATTAGTTCCATGCCTCCTGCGATAACAGCATAGCACTGTACTACCACTAACTAGATGGTAGGGGTTCCAAACCCAACATTGGCAACTGTGATACTGCATTCGTATGTGTGTGTGTGTGTGTGTGTGTGTGTGTGTGTGTGTGTGTGTGTGTGTGTGTGTGTGTGTGTGTGTGTGTGAAACTGTGTGTGTGGGAACAGTATTCTCTGTATGTTTGGTCAACACGATATCCTCTGGAGGTGTGGGTTTTAACAATCTGAGGTGTGTTCCACTCACTACACTTACCATTGTCCACTTTACAAGAGCTGCTGATGTCAAACACCATAGACTTACCTGTATACACCCCTCAGCCCTATAGGCTCTGTGGCACATACAATAACTATTACACAGGCCTGGTATATGTGTACATATACAACTGTACGTCGGCTATGACATGGTTGATGTGTTACCACTCTGCCATACCCCTCATTGGCAATGTCTGCAGGGCCACATCCTGCTGATACACAGACACCTAGAGCACAGACTACAGCATGTGAGACTACAGTCAGTCAGCATTACTAACACCAATAATGCATCATGGCTGAAAAGGTACACACACTCTGAAGAGTACCCATTACAAATAGCACCTTACACAGCATGCAGTCAGTCTGAAAAACTCTGGACAGTTATCAGGTATGGGTCAGTATATCAAATAAAGTTCAACACACACATCTGCACCTGTTGTGTAGTATGCACATACCCTATATAAGTCTCTTACATTTGTAAGTCAAGCATATGTATCAGAGTAGCATTAACAGGTGACATATGAATAATTCCAACATCGCAGGTAGCTGGCCTAGCACTGACACACTCAGTATTGGACAGCAGACATTCCAGTAATAGTCATACATCAGCTGACCTTTGCTGGGTGACTCAGGGGCCAGAGATGTTCTCCATGTCAATGCAAACAGGGCATGCAGGAATGGCCATAGGTGCTGGACAGCTGCATGTGAGTCCAGCAGGTCTTGTTGTGGCCTAGGTTTTTAATGTCTTATTTGACATCTTTGCATCCCCCATTCTGCATTACATTACATGCTTACATGATTGCCATACCTGTTATAGTGCTGAAGAGTTTCCTCACAACAATGCAGACAGTTAGGTTTGTGTAGTCATAGTCTGTCTTTGTGTAGATGGGTTGAGACCTCTGTTGCATATGCAGCAGCTCGCCTTTTGTAGGTACTGCTCATGAGCAGGTGATGGCCTGTGCACCAATCAGTATCTCCCACTTGCTACTTGCATCCAGAGCAGCTGTATTGTTTTTCCATTTGCCAATGCCATAGCAACACAGTGCTATAATTACATCATTCATGTTGGCCTTGCCCCTTTTCCTTGCCTTTGTGGAGGACATTATGGAGGTGTGGGGGCTACAGCTTACAGACAGTTGGTGGGAATATCTTTCAGGACAAAACATGTGAAGACAGCCCAACAACATGGGAGGCCAAGCTCCAGAATTGGGTACAGATTTTAAGTCAGTAGTGTTGTTATACACATAGAGGGTTGCTAGATTAACAGGGTTCATCTGGACATGCATTTTCTGCTTGACTTAACATCTGACAGTGATATGTCTCTGACATACCTCTCAATTGTACTAATGTCCAGAGACTGCCCAGAGGTTTGCCTGTAATGTTTTATCTGTTCCTCAGATGTCTGTTTTTGTGGAATCAGTAGGATAATGTGACAATTGTAGTCAGCAACTCTTGACATCCATTGGTGTTTCAGACATCATATCCTTCAGGAATGTTATATTACAACAAAGCCTGTGACACGGTCACCTGCTTCAGTATGTAACATCATTATGTGAGATATGTCCCTCTTTCCGGCAACCTGTCCCCCAAGTATGTAATCCTTTGTCCAGATCTCTTGCAGTAAGAGGTTCAGAGGTATGGTATGTCATTATTTAGTGACTGCATTCCAGGTATCATCCCATTGACCTAGCAGACTCCTGGAAGTGGTAGTGGCAGTGTCTATGCATATGGTCTCACAACCTGGACATTCTGTGGAAATCTGTACATATGAGAGTCATGTATGCCTGGCCATTGTGAGCAGACTGCCAAGATTGTGTAGCAGTGTTGTGTGTAGATGTTTTTTGGGTTGAGTAGGGAGAGTAGCAGATGTGAGTGTCATAGACCTTTTTTCTATCTGACTGTGCATGATGATACAGCTGCTGTTGGTCTATCAGGTGTGTATGTTTGTAGGGGCAGACTGAGAAATGACCTGTAACATCTCAGGATTCCCAGTACACTGTGAGTTGGGCTAGTATATGTCAGTGTAGTGTCTGACTGGCAATCAGGATATGTTTGTTCAAACAGTCGTTCTACTCTAGAGTTCATTTGGGGTACTGGTATGTTGCTGTGGCTGTGGTGCAAATGGTTGTGGGTGGACATAGTTGCAGCACTATCTGCTTTTCCCTACAGTTCCATCCCTGTAGTGCATGATATATTTGGATATACATAGGTAATTGCCTAGAGCTGATTTGGGCTAGTGTCATGTTGGCCTTAATGTGGTTCAGAAGGTGCTGGTGAAATGGTTGGCAGCTGTCACAGGTTTTTCCATTTTGTTACATGACTGCGGTCATACTTCTCCACTGTCCAGATGTCTAGACACTGTCCAAATGCATGGCTCATATGTCTGGTCTGTTGCCCATAACAGTTGCGGGTTTCTGAGAAATCACTGGGATGATGTGAGCATTGACATCAGTAAATAATGACATTTGTTTGTGTTTCAGACCTGGAATCTATGTGGAATTGTATGTTAAAGCAAACCATGCCACTCTAGCAGTCTTCTACATGTATAACAGACATATTTCAAAAATGTCACTATTATTTGCCCTTTACCCCCCCCCCCCCACTTTGTCAGGCTTTTTGCAGATGTCTTGCAGTAAGAGGTTGGTTATCTATCTATCTGTATGCATATATATATATATATATATATATATATATATATATATATATATATATATATTTATATATATATATATATATATATATATATATTGGTATTTATATATACATTTATATGTATATTAGAGTATTATGGATATATAATTTCCCCTTATGATAAATGACTGTTGTGCATGATATGTTTGTAAAAACATTATAAAGTTCTACAGCTCAGATGTAGTGGTATGTTGCTTTGATTAAAGTGCACAGGGTCTTGGGTTCCAGACTTGGAAGTGGTGACTTTTTTCATTAATGTTAAATGACCAGAATACATAATATATTTGTAAAAGTATTACAGATTCCCACAAGTCAGATGGTGTAGTGGTACATTGCTGTGATTGTAGTTCACAGTATCCTAGGTTTGAGAATTGGCAGGGCTGGTGATTTTGTTGCTGAGCAAAACAAGGCTAATGGAGATGGAGTGATTAAGGTTCTTTTAAGCAGTTATAAGTGGGTTTATGTGGTTTTGCATGGAACTAAGCAATGTTAACAGACAAGTAAACCCTGTTAGCTTCACTTAGCACCACTTACTCCCGCTTACACCTGCACTAATTTTCATTAAATAAAAGAAAAAAGGGTGATAAGAAAGTGGTGAAATGGGGGAAAGCAGGGGGTAAAACATTAAGAAAAGCAGTTAGGAATGTGCAGTATGAGTGTTGGAAAAGACCATAGCTCTACATTTCTTCTGCAGCAACACCTGTGAATAATGTGTAGAATTTGGAATTTACAGCCTCACTCCCCACAGGGAGGGGTGTTGGTGACAGACATTTGCAGAATAATCTGTGGGTTGGTTCATTAGTTTCACTGTACATGTGGGTGAAATGTAGAGCTATGTATGGGGCAATGTTTTTTTTTTTTTTTTTTTTTGTGGGACAGATGCCATTTTTTTGTTTTTTTTACGGTGAGAGTGGGATATTGGAGTAGGGCTGTAGGTAGGTTTGGGGAGGTAGGTTGGGTAAGATAGGTTGCATTTGCAGACAGACAAGACAGCAGACAAGGGCGGTGTATGACACATGAAAGGGGTAAATACCTTTGACAGGGAGGGTGGTTGGGATTCTGAAGCCCATGACCCCCCAAAATGGATACTTTCATTGCCCCAAAGATGGTTGTGCTGGGGGCTTGACAGGATGGGCAGCCTCTCCCTCGAGGTGCACCAGGCAGCCCTCAATCTGGCACAGCTGCTCACCCCACTCTGTTTGGATGGCACTGCACACCAGACCCTGGAACTGACTGTGGGTGACAGGCTCCTGTCTGTGCTTGCTCCTGGGGGGGCAGACCCTGTCCTCTGAGGCAGGTCCACCTGAAGGTGGTGCAGGAGCAACAGACAAGGAGGTCCTGGGCTCGGTCCAAGACATGCTGGGGCCCGGTGCCACAGCCACATGAGGCAGGACAGGTGGATCCGCCAAGATCTGCCTTCCCAAACATGCTATGGTGTTGAGGTATTACAAAATATGTTGGTTAGTCATGAACAACACATTTCAAGATTAGTTATAACAGCATGCATAGGTGTTCCAATTAACCCCATAAAACAGATATGAAACAGCTGCAAAGCAAACAGAACACATGCATAAATGGAACCAATCAAATATATGAACAATAATAGAACACAAGTCCAAACATTAGGTTTGGAGAACAACATACCCGTAGTATATGAATAATAATTATTGATGCAGATGAGGGGTGGGGGTGAGACAAAAAGTCCATTAACAACTATTTATGCTTCTATTTTCCACAACAGTTTTGCTCAATACTCTATGGGTCTGCCCTCACTTTACATTTGCCTATGTCCCATAGCTTCTGTAGCACAAACATATCTATTACACTGTCAGCCTGATATGGTATGGGCAAACTGGGACAAATCTGGGTACATGACTAGAGGGGACCCGTACATGTCAGGGTTATATATCTGGCACAGGAAGGGAACCCTGAACTGCTGTTATGTGAGTGTGCTACTGGCATACTGTAACTGGTTTCCTATCTGTGTCTAGGGTTATTGGCAGCGGTGACCACTAGCCATGACAGTGTGACACTTGAGAGACATGTATCAGGAAGTGTGCATGTTGTATGTATCTATCCTGCTGTCATTTGCAGGCATGTGGTGGGACAGTTAATAGTTGTACACAGTTTATTAGTGTACCCTTCATACAGCTGCTACCAACATTTCCTTACCTGTAAAACCTGTGGAGAAATATTTTGTTAACACTACCTGACTGTTTTTACATATATTCCTGATTCCTTGTGTGTAGATATGCACACATCTTAGTACCACTCCCTGGATTAGAACTGTGTCTGGATGAGCAAAATAAAAACTAAGCTATTTCTCATCACACTGAACTACTGGTGAACTGCTATTTCTTGCTTCATTGGTTTCTGCCTATTAGTCTCTCAGTTAGACAGTTTGAACTTGTAATCTTGTGATGCATGCATGACAGATAGTTATTGTACTGTTCATTAATCCTTTGAATTACTACAATCTGGAAAGCAAAGGTTAACACAGGGGATTTATATCTTGTTTTACAGCTCCTTTCTAAGTCTACAACAACACACCAGAGTAGACACAACAGTTTGTGCTATAGATGTTTATTTCAGATCAGTATTAGTCAGACATACTTTATTTATTCAGTTAACACAGTAACAGTATACCTGCTAGCACTACACAATGTACTTCTTCTTCGTTTTTTGCACAATATATTGCAAAATAGATTTTTACTCACCATTTTGTCAGTATGGGCTGTGATGTTACTAGCCCTCTCTGTTGCAGCTGTAGGGGAAAGAAACAAGCATTATGCATACCTGTCTATCACATCCTCATGCTAGAATTTGGTACACCTATATCAATAATACTTACAACTTGCTGGAGCACGGCAGTCCATGGAATTTTGGATCCACTGGTCCAAGAGCACCCCCTTCTTCCACTTTCAGTCGGCATAGTGGTGCTGGACCTGCTCACCACTTCGGGGGATGCCAGTAGCACTGATGAGATCATGGGTGAGAAGGTTCCAGGCCTTCACTTTATATTGTGAGTCCTGGCACTGGCCCTGCAGCAGTCTCTCATCATGGTTACTTACGAAGAGTCCAGCCATGACCCTGGACTCTATGATGAACAGTCACCTTCACCAGCCATGGATCCTGCACAGGTTGAACTATAACAGGGACTGGCTGTGTTCCCACCTGTGCGATTTAAATAAGGCCATTTTCCTGACCTTTGTCATCATTGGTCGATTTTGAAAATGTTGAGCACAGCTTAGCAGTGCGCAAACCTGGTGAGCTGATTTTAGTAATGCTTAAAGGGGAAATTGTTGAGCACTGCTTAACAGTGCACAAATCCACTTAGCTGAGCTGACTGTTGCTTAGCATTCATATCTAAGCATTGCTTAAACTAGCTAAGCATAGTCGAGCTCTGCTAGTCATTGCTCATTTTTTAGGTTTTAGATATATTAGAATAATGTCTCCATTTAGTAAGTGTATATGATTTACTTTCCATGATGTCCCTCTCTGTGCTTTCTTTACATTACCAAGTGGTGTGACTATACTGTATGGGACACTTCTGTATACATGGGTGGTTTCACATATTATATCCACTCACACTTCCATTTTAGACCAGCTAGACTACCCTGGTTGACAAATATCACTTACTACATCACTTAAATAAAAAAATAATAATTTTAACTCTGCGTTTCTATGTAAAAATAAAGTGCATATCTTGGTACCCGGACTGTGAACACCTACATACAAAGCCGGGACTCTAACCACTACACTATTCCAGTGTTAGGATTTTATTGCATATTTTTATTTATCTCCTCTGGGGTGTTTAATTAATAATTAATGCTGGGTGGAGGGCCATAACACACACACTTGGTCAGCTATGCTTAAACATACCTTAGTAGGGAAAAAAATACTTTTAATTATGTATGGCCTTGTACAGCTTTGTTACTCTATGAGGTTGAAGGTAACATTAAGAGGCATGATGCCTGGGCACTTCTATGGGCTTGGCTTGTAAAAGATCCAGAGCCATTAGCCTACTACACACCTATGAGCCTATGAATATATGTAAGGCAGGCATCTGCATTCTGCAGACACCTGTACAGTTGTGGGGTATGGTCGTACAGCACTTTCAGATGGCAGACATTTGTGTTTCAGTCTTCATACCCTTCAGGAGGTCCATGCTAATGTTAACCTTTTATTCTATCAGCTTTCGTGTTTGTCAGTGCAATGTTTAAAACATGTCCCTATTTTTGTGGCTTTGTTCCCTGATTATTTATGGCTTTGTACTGCTTTATTATTAAAAAAAAATTCTACGCTTGTTTCCTGCCTTTCCTGTGGGTAGTCTAATCTGGATACAGATTTGCTGTGTCCAGTACTATTTGTAGGCTTCTAAGCCCCCAATCCTTTCTGAGTTGGAGGGAAGCCTTCTAGCATAATTTTGTTTCTTAGAGCTAGCCATTTTTTTTGTTTCAGCACTTAAGTCTGTTTCTTTGAGCTCAGCACTTGTTCAGAACTTATTGTAAACACTAAATAAGCTACAAATTACTACAGCACTCAACTTTCCTTACTGTCTAGAGGAAAACAGTTTCTAGTACTTAACAAATAAGCAGCTATCCAGGCATGTCTAAGGGTCAGCTCCCAGTGTTTTCTCCTGTCTACCTGATGAATCTGGGCATCTTGGGGCAATGCAGTAATTGCCTCATGTACACAGACAACCCTCTCCTCCTACCACCCAACACTACAACCTGTGAGAGATGCACTTATATAGTCAAACTGGAAGCAAAGCTCTCTTCACCTAAGACTGGACTAGACAGGCAAGAGGAGAAGGTAAACACTTGCACCACACCACACTCAGCACATAGTTCCTCAAAACCTACACCACCAAAACACACACATAGAAACACAAAACACACACCTACATTCACGGAGCCTCTCAGTAAAAACCTGCCCAAGCAACAGGGTCCTCCAAAGCAGAAACACAAGCAACCTCCACCCCCCAACACAACCCAAATGATACATAGCCCACAAACTCAGTGTGCCACTCAACCACAGCCCATAATGCATAACAATGTACCCAACACTCTAGTCATAGGTGACTCTATAGTCAGGCACACTGATGTTCCACTCACCAGGCTAAACAAGGAGAAAGTTACTGTCAGTTGCCTGTCGGGTGACAGAATCTGCCACATAATGCATGCACTCAGGTCACTCCACAACAAGTACAAATATGACTCTGTCATTATCCAAGTTGGTGTGAATGACCTGAGACATACCTCCTTGGAGTACATAAAAAGGGACATGGAGGAGCTGTCCAGTCTTGTAGCCCAGGCAGGTATGACCCTAGCCCTGAGTAGCATCCTGCCATCACCCAGAATTATACCACAGTACAAGGACAAAATGACTGACTTCAGCAATTGGCTATGCTTCTGGTGTCATTCTGAGGGGATCCAGTATCTGTCTGCCTGGGATGATATGATCAACAAACCAAGATGCTTTGCCAGAGATGGCCTGCACCTGTCACCCCTGGGATTCCGCATACTGGCTAAGGCTCTAACCACCCCTATAGTGCCTTTTTTAGGCAAGGTTCAAATGAAAAAATTCACCACCGTAACAGGTACAGGCAAGAAGAATCTGAGGGTATTGCTACTCAGTGCTAGAAGTCTAAACCTCAAAATGCACTCACTCGAGGCACTCCTTAAAATGGAGAACATCGACATCTGTGCAGTGACAGAGACCTGGTTCAAGACTCCAGAGAGTACCCCTACATTACCAGGCTATAATTCATACCACACCTTTCGGCCACCTAACCTGGACCGAAACACTAAAGGTGGAGGTGTGTCCATATTCATTAAGGATATCCACACCTCCAGGCTAGTTGCTCAGCATAATGCATCCGAAATTATCCAAGTGCAACTAACTCTGGGCAAGACTGCAATCCAAATTGTAGCTTGCTATAGATCCCCCACCATGCCCCAGGATTCCCATTCCTCATTTCTTGATACACTGGAAAATATTAAGGTACAACCTAACACCCTAATAATGGGCGATTTCAACTACCCTACCATTAACTGGGAAAACTACTCATGTACCAACACTTGTGCTCAACGTTTTCTGGAATTCATATATTCCAATGCCTTGGATCAACTTATCCACACCCCCACCAGGGGCAGCAATATCCTAGAGCTGGTTATTACCAACATGGGCAACCCGTACTCCATACCAGAGGTCAATTCCGCATTGGTCAGATCCGACCAAAAGCTAATCACCCTAGACATCCACATCCCTCCCCCATTAGGGAAACCACAGTAAAAAATTTCTCCAAAGCCAACTTCATGCTTCTTAAGACAGAAGTGGCAAACTTCACGACACCCATGCTGATGGACAATAGAGGTATGACTGCTGAATCCTACACAAATGCACTTTATAAGCACTTACACGAGTGCATGGATTGTGCAATCCCTAACAGAACCAAGATGCTATCCTGCAAAAAAAGGAAGCCAATCTGGTGGTCCCCTGTCATAAATAAACTCTACAACAGAAGAAAGAAACTGTTGCAAAAAAGAGTAAAATCCCATGATTGGAGAAACTCCCTGGTCAGCCTCAGTAAGAAGCTGAGATCCCTCCTAAAATTCTCCAAAGCTAGTTATGAAAACAAAATCACCACTGACTCTAAGGCAACCACAATGCATTATATAGCTATGTCAAGAATCTCAATGGCAACACTCAGATCTGCTCTGAGTTACAGCACAATGGCAAAAAATATACAGAACCAACTGATATTGCCAACATCCTGGCCGATAGGTTCAGTGCTAACTTTACCCCGCTGTCATCCCCTAAAGGGCCCATCTCTATACCAGAAGAATGCAAAGTTCCTGTAATCATGGCTGCACAGGTAAAAAACACATTATCCAAAGCCAAGAACACAACATCCATGGGACCTGACAACATCCCAGGCTGTGTTCTACATGAACTACAAAACGAGCTGGCACCCCACCTAAGTACCATGTTCAATCATAGCCTCACCTCAGGCTATGTACCCACTGAATGGCGCACAGTGATGGTTATCCCACTCCACAAAAGGGGAGCCACCACAGACCCTGGAAACTACCACCACATTAGCCTAACGAGCCTGGTCTGCAAGGCTATGAAACGTATCATCATGGAACGTATAAACAATGACATTGATAATCTCCAAACTCAGGACCCCACCCAGTTTGGGTTTGTAAAAGGTAGATCATGTCTCCTAAACCTGATAGACTTCTTTGAAGCAGTCACCAAAGCCGTAGATGAGGGTAAGGTTGTTCACACAGCCTATCTAGATCTCGCCAAGGCTTTCGACACCATCCCCCACTCTGGAATAATAGATAAACTCACTAAACTAGGTATAAATCCCTATGTCACAAGATGGGTTGCCAAATGGCTCACTGACAGAACCCACACTGTGAAAGTAGCAGACTCCAAATCCAACTTCAGACCAGTGACAAGTGTACTACCACAGGGTTCAGTCCTGGGTCGTCTCCTGTTTGGTATCTACTTCTCTGAAGTACAGGCCAACACAGAAGGTCTTTGGCTAATGAAGTTCGCAGATGACTGAAAACTAGCAGCCATAATCAAAACTCCAAAAGATGTGGACATCCTACAAAAGGGCCTCACTGAGACAGATGCCTGGTGTCAAAGCCATGGCCTCAAGCTCAATGCCAAAAAGTGCATTGTCATCCATTTTGGTAAAAACTCTGTACCCATGAACTACCACATAGGCAGTTGTCTACTTAACACCAAAAGTGTGATAAGAGACCTTGGGATACAGGTGGACAGTAGTCTCTCCTTTGATAATCACATCACCACAGTAGTCAGGAAATCCTTCTATGTGGCACACCTCATCACAAAAGGTTTCTCATCCAAGAAAAAAGAGGTAATTGTTCCCCTCTACTCGTCACTCAGACCCATTATAGAGTACAATGTCCCTTTTGGTATGTACCTCACAAGACATCTGCAACAACTGTAAAGGTCACAGAAATACCTCACAAAGAGGATTACCAGCCTCAAACAGATACCCTACGCAGACCATCTAAAAAAACTGCAGCTTTACTCCGTCGCATATCGCCTACTCAGAGGCGATCTCTGCCTAACACACAAAGCTATGTCAAACCCAGAGCTTTTAGACATGCTCCACTTAAAGAAATCCCAATCCCTAAGAGCTACACGCTCTAGGGACCTAAACCTTGTCACCACAATAAACAGAACATGCTGGAGGGATAGATTCCTGTCTCAGAGACTTCCCATACTCTGGAACAAACTACCTATCTATATCAAACAAAGCTCCTCATTAGCACTCTTCAAGAAAAATCTTGATGACTGGATGGGAGCTAGGAAATTCACCCCAGGGATCACTTCTGTGGCTCTGCTCAACAGTGGCACAGGAAAAGAATTTTCTTGGGTGGCGAAATCCAGGGTTCCTTTTGGCTAGGCTTATATAGGCCCTAGGGCCAATAGCCTAGTACCTACCTATAAACCTATAAACCTGTACAGTTAATGGCTATGGCCATATGGTACTTTTACAATGCAGGGGGTGTGTGACAGAACCTGTCACACACCCCATGCATTGTTTCTTGCTCCCCTAGCTATTTCAGTGTCCGTGGATACTGAAATACTGTTTGAAAGTGCCATACAGCACTTTTTGAGTGCAGGGGGCATGTTTGTAGTCCATGCACTATGTAATCACGCTCCTTGCACTAATTCACTGTCTGTGTCCATTTAGCCTTAACAGCAGCACGCCTTCATGAATATGCAAGGCTTGCTGCTGTTAAAGCTATGGCTAAATGGACACAAACCACTCCGTATAGGAATAGCACTACTCCTGCATGGAGTTTATTGAAACCCGGTGTCTATCTTTTAATACAGTGTTATGATCACAGATAGTTAGATTTTCACATACTAAAATATATTTACAATATCCACAATATCCACAATGGCCACATTTTTGCACAGCTCCATTTACTATACTTTTCTTATGTGGGATAATACTAGGTCTAATATCCATTTTGTCCCTTAAATCCAGGTCATTCCTAATAATTTCCCAATTTTTTAAAATTATACATTTTACGGTGTCCCTTTCCATATTAAATGTTGTCACAAAAGAGTGTCCAAAACATTCTCCATCACTAACTTTTAATGCTATGTTAAATGAATTATTCCCTTTCTGATCCAAAATTGGTTTATAGAACCCATGTTCTCTCTCTTCTGTACCACCTCTTCATTTAAGGCACAAACTAGTTCAAGGGGATACCCTCTCTTTAAAAACATTGCTGTAAAATTCTCGCATTCACACAAAAAATCAGCTTCCATAGTTACCATTCTGGTGGCTCGAACATACTTTCCTTTTATAACTGTTCTTTTCTGTATTTGTGGATGTGCACTGCTATAGTATAAAAATGAATGTAAATACATGGACTTTCTGTATATATTAGCAATATAAATATGATGCACTCAATCTTTTTCAAGACGCACATCCAGATATGGTATTTTTAGTAAATGGCGTTAGAAGGTATATTTTAAAAAATAAGTACTTTGATAAATAAATTCCAAAATATGATCTTGTTGTTCTTTCCCATCCTTCCACACTAAAAACATGTCATCCAAATAACGGATATATACTCTTATGGAATTAAAATAACTACTATTTATTTTCTCCCAAATAATCATAACTATATTAGCAAATAAAGGGCCGCAACAGAAGCCCATGCCTACCCCTTTATTTTGTAGATAGAATCTTCCTGCAAATTCAAAATAGTTGTTCTTTAACACTATCTCTACAAGTTGCTCAAATAAATTAACCTTCTGTTGTTCAATATTCATCTCATATAAGAATTCACAAAACCATTAGACTCTTAAAGTGTGTGGGATAACCGTAAATAAATTCCTAGCATCAATAGTGACCAATAGATCATCAGTAACACATTGCAAGTCATTAATTTTTTTTCAAAAAAATCCCAGAAATCTTTACACACCTGTTTTTCTTTTGCCACCAGGTATTTAAGATACGCATCAAGAAATTTAGCACAAGCACTAGTGATAGAATCTTGTGCGTCCACTATCAGTCACAAAAGGGAGTTATTAATATCCTTATGTATTTTTGGAATTCCAAAGATACTTAGAGTAACTGGATAGTTAACATTCAAATAATTATATTCCTCAGTTGTTATACTCCCTTCAATAAATAAATCCAGCAAACATACATAAATGTGTTGATACGCTCCATTAAGTTCATTAACTGAAGCCAAGCTATAAGTGTCATTATTTAACATTTCAAGCATTTTTTCTTTATACATTTCATCATAAAACACCACAATACCCCCGCCTTTATCGGATTTCATTAACCTAATTTTTTGATCTTTAATTAAATCAAGTTCCTGTCGGTGTGCTTTAGTAAAATTAACAACCTTATCGCACCTATCATGCTTTAATAAAAATCTGAAATTGAATGCACAAAATTTCTCAAACAACTATATTGTTGAATGTAGAGGGGGATTAGAAGTACTTGAGGTCCTTAGGCTAGTTATTACTTGTGGTGTACCATAAAACAGATATTTGAAATTCAATTTTCTTGTGTAAAGTTTTAAATCTGATAATAGATGAACAATATCCCCGTTTCTAGAAGGAACAAAATTAAGTCCCATTGAAAGTGTATTCATCAGAGAATTAATAATAATAAATTAAGTGTAAATAAATAATGTAAAATCACCTTTATTATTAACCAAGGTCTTACAAATCTTAGCTGGTGATGGTTGTAGTTCACTATCCAATGAAATGTCAATAGGAATATCAATAGGAGACAAATGCATAAAATCATTCATCTCCTGGCTGACCAATTTTGATGATACCTCTGTACAAAATGGGATTTATTCCTGTTGTTCCACTGGTTTCCTGGAGTAGGTGGAGAATAATTCCTGTTGTTCCACTGGTTCTCTGGAAGCGAGGAGTCCTTTGTTCATTTCCCATTGGTTCTTTTGCTGCTTTCCTTTCAACCTTTCTGATCTCAGAAGTTGCAGAAATCCCACTGGGTTCAACAAAAAAGACGATGTTCCTTGTTCACCATTAGCCACTGGTATATAAGTTTGACCTTGGTTTTGTTGGTTGGCACCATGTTGACTCCTATTAGGCACAGAAACATTATCATTCTATCCCCAGGTTTGACCCCTTGGTGGTCTAGGGTAAGCAGTGCCATTAGTGTATTAATTCCGGTCTGTGATAGGTGATTGGGTAAAAGTTGGGGGGTTGGCTTTTATTATGTTTTATGACTGGCAAATATAGTGGGCTTATCTGTTTAGTTTGGTTTTACTTTATCTGATAGGCTGTTTTTGTTTGACGCTCTAGTGGCATAGCTAGAGTTTGTGCTGCCTGGGGCTGTCTTTGAGTTTGCCACTCTCTCCCCCCCTCATAATTATGATTGAATGGGCCCCCCCATACACAGCCCTCACCCCTGCAACCATTTCAATGTCCCATTATTAGGTTATTTCACCCCATTTACCATAAACACAGTAATGTGCATACTGCTTTACTTCTACAGTGATTATTTGGATTTCATTTAAAAATTTTATTTTACATTTTATAGCACAGACTCTAATACACATCTGCTAAACAAAGCAATACAGTCTCAAAATGAAAATAGACTTAGCATTAAAACGTCTCTGCCCTTGAAAGTAAACTCACATTCATTGAAACAGCATTGAAACCCACATTCAAAGAAAATGCATCTGGCCAGTGGCGGATAAAGATTACCTTTGGGCTGTTTTCAAATCATAGGCCCCTTGCACATGAAACATACATATGTTCTTTGAAACACCTTCCTGATTGTATTAAATTATATTAATTGTACAATAAAGCACACTTGTTAGAGTGCTTTTTAAATTTGTTTTGAACATTTTTCCAGTAAAGAAAGAAAAAAATGCATGAACCAATAATGTCGAAACTGCCCAATTCAGAACATTTCCATCATAAAAGTCTACTCAAACTTCTACAATCCACCAGTATCAATAAATATGCACAATCTATGCAGAAGTAAAAGTCATCTAAATAATTCCACATTAAAGATATCTGTAACTAATGAAGAGGTTGCTGCTAGTCAACAACTTTATATTTCATTGTTTCATCTAGAAATAAAGTGCCTGTTGCTCTCGAGGAATACATTTCCTATGTCATCATTCTTCTTAACATCTTTAACTCTGCCACATCCAGCTCTGACTCCTGCCTTTTGTCAAGTCACAAATCACCCCTGACACTCTTCTCCACCCATTCCACCCTGCCTGTACTCTCTTCTTCACCTCTTTACTCTGAACTGTTTCTGTCTTAGCCCTGCTGACCCTCATTCCTCTGCTCTCTAGAGCATATCTCCACCTCTCCAGAGTCTCCTCAACCTGATTGATCACAATGTCATCTGCAAACATCATAGTCCACGGGCCTCCTGTCTGATCTCATCTGTCAACCTGTCCATCACCACTGCAAATAAGAAAGGACTCAGAGCTGATCCTTGATGTAATCCCACCTCCACCTTAAACGGATCTGTCACTCCCACTGCAGTCCTCACCACTGTCACACTACCCTCATATCCCTGTACCACTTCACGCTACTTCTCTGCCACTCCCGACTTCCTCATACAATACCACAACTCTTCTCTAGGCACCCTGTCATATGCTTTCTCCAAGTCTACAAAGACGCAATGCAACTACTTCTGACCTTCTCTGTATTTCTCCATCAACACTCTCAGAGCAAACATTGCATCTGTAGTGCTCTTTCCTGGCATGAAACCATACTGCTGATCACTAATCAACACCTCCAAGCTGTGACTAATCAGTTTTATCCCTCTGTAGTTACTGCAGCTCTGCACATCACCCTTATTCTTAAAGATAGGTACCAAAACACTTTTTCTCCACTCCTCAGGCATCCTCTGACTTTCCAAAATTTCATTAAACAATCTAGTTAGAAATTCCACTGCCATTTCTCCTAAGCACCTCCATGCTTCCATTGGTATGTCATCTGGGCCAACAGCCTTTCCATTCTTCATCCTCACTTCCTCCTTGCTAATCTGTTTCACTTCCTGATTCACTATCCCCACATCATCCAACCTTCTCTCTCTCATTCTCTTCATTCATCAGCCTCTCAAAATACTCTTTCCATCTACTCAACACACTCTCCTCTCTTGTGAGTACCTTTCCTCACTATCCTTTATCACCCTTACATGCTGCACATCTTTCCCAGCTCTGTCCCTCTGTCTAGCTAATCGGTACAGGTCCTTTTCTCCCTCTTTAGTGTCCAATCTCGTACAACTCTCCATATGCCCATCTCCTTATACTCATGTCTACTTTCTTCATCTCTTTTACAATCCCTCTTCCTCTGTATACTCTCCTGTACTTCCTCATTCCACCACCAGGTCTCCTTGTCCTCCTTCCTCTGTCCAGATGTCACACCAAGCACCTTTCTAGCAGTCACCCTTACTAGTTCTGCTCCACTGCCTCCCAGTGCCTGTCTTAACTCTTCCCTAAACTCCACTTCACAATCACCCTTTTTTAACTTCCACCATTTAATCCTTGGCACAGCTTTCACATTCCTCCTCCTCTTCTTGATAGGAATACATTTCCTATGTACATTAAAAAAATGATAAGCTAATAATATTGCAATAAGGAATGGATGGCAAACTGATAACAGGTTCATAGTTACAAGGCATCTTCACCAAAGAGGACATTCTTAGGACTGCAGCATCCACCCCATTTAAAACTACAGTATCAGCAATCTATTGACATACTGTGGGAGTGGAACTCACAGCTTTCTGTATCAAATGCAAATATTCTACTTGCTGTGCTACTAACAACACAAACACATTTGACATAAGCAGCACTAAAACTCTCCCCTTTAAGAACTATGCAGCACAAGAAATCTGGAAAAAGCCAAACTTTATTGGTGGGGGGGTCAAAGATCCAAAACCAGGGACACATTTTAAACATTGCTTGTATAATCTTAGAAAAGTTGCTGGAATAAAATGTTTTGTGTTATCATTTCCTGAAAGATGGGAAGACTGAAATTTAAATGGCTATCATTATTTAGTGAATTCAGTTCTCACTAATTTGCTAGAAAACCACACATTTTAAAAGGAACAGACCAAAGAGCCAAACATTTCAAACATTGAAAACAAGTAGTGGTTTGGGTAGGGAATTCAGGCTCTTGCTCCTTTTACCTAAAGTGCAGAGTTTCAGCCTGAGTAACACTAAGCACCAGTTAAACTTAACTGAGGCATTTTACACAAACACATTTGGCCCAGCAAATTGACTTGCAGCACAACAAGCTATGTCAACAGTAGTTGAATGGACAGTTATACATATCAGTAGTTGAATGGACAGTTCTACATATCAGTAGTTGAATGGGCAGTTCTACATATCAGTAGTTGAATGGACAGTTTTATCAGATAAACAGTTCTTTCGGCTGAAAAGGGTAAAAGCTATGCCACTTCCTGCTTGCTTGAATGCACAGCAGATAAGATACACACACATTTTTTATTCTTACCTGGAGGCTGGGACATGTTGGCGGACTCTGAAGAACTTAAATTATGCACATCAACCACCATTGCTGTTATAGTCCCCTATTTCCCTCCAAATAGTTCAAAATAAATATCTGACCGAGTCCAACAGGCAGTTGCTGATGTCATCATGCAATATCCCTGTAGGCTGGTGATGTGTGGTGACATCAGCCTTAAATTTGAAGTGGTAATACAAAAAAATAAAATAAAATAATTAAAACAAATTGTGAATTAAAGGGGCCACTCCAGAATTTGTAGCACCCCATTATTTTTGCCCTCAAAACTGGTAAATACCAAGGAAATCGATACAGTTGAGAGGTGTGTCTGTGCAGTAAACAAAACATGCTGCAAAGACAGATATGTGTCTCAGAGATTACCCCTTCTCCGGAACAGGTTTCTTATTCACATAAAGCAGAGCCCTTCTCTGACCCTCTTCAGATGCTTTTTGGATCAATAAATAGGAAATCATAAATTCACTTCTGGGGTGATGCCCATGTCTCTTATAGACAGGGGCTGTCTGAAAAATACTCAAAGGCATTAATACAAACCTAAGCCCTCCTCTAGCAATTAGGGATTGAAAATCAGGTAAAATCCAGGTGATAATGGCTAGTCTTGTAAGGGCTCTTGATTATAATCATATTCAGATAACCTTTGTAAAATGATGTGCATACTGAACTTGAACCCTGCTTCTGCTCTGCATTTTCATGTGGTTCACTGTGCTTACACCTTGTGTCACAAAGATATGTAAAAGGTGGATTTTCTCCACTCAGTACTGTCCAGAGTGCTGACAGCTGCACACCACTGCTAAGCTGGTTTATGGTACAGAAGGCTAAACAAATTAAAGTTTTCACTTTTGTCCTTTGGCAGTGAATCCTGTTTGTTCACCACCTAATGTCATGCAAATGAGAAAGGCAAGCACAACAATTTAGTTTTGACTTAAACTTTGCCCCTAACATGTCACAAGTGCAGTCCAACATGCAAAGTGTATATCTGCAAGACACTGAGCAAGTACTACCATGACAAATGCTGACATTCATGACATGCTAAACATAACATAAAACAAATCTGTTCTACATTTAATCACACTCAGACTATTTTCTCTCTGTTGTTTATTTGTGCAAAGGTTGGCAATAAGCACCACTTAACACTGTTACTTTACATTTCAAGTTCAATATCTCAGATTAGAATCACATATGTACTAATACTTTGTCAACATCTGAACAAGTGGGCTTCCCCACATTGTTTTTTTAAGAAGAGATTTTGAACACATGTAAGTATTGTTCCTGCATGTCATTACTTCATTACATGGAAATGGCTTACTGTATACAAATGATCTAGGCTGCACTGTGTGGTTGACTGAACACTTCATTCTGTACAGTTACATCTGCACTGCAGCACTTGCAATTACAAATGATATACAACTACATAGAGTCTTGACACACATACTTCATCATTATGTACCCAAATGATATACAACTACATACAGCCTTAGCATACATGCTTCATCATTACTTACCCTAAAAATATACAACCGCATAGAGCCTTGGCACACATACTTCACCATAACTTACCCTAATGATATAAAACCACAGAGCCTTGGTACACATACTTCATCATTACTTACCCTAATTATATACAACCCCATAGAGCCTTGGCACACATACATCATCATTACTTACCCTAATGATATATAACCACATAGAGCCTTGGCACACATACTTCATCATTACTTACCCTAAAAATATACAACCACATAGAGCCTTTGCACACATACTTCACCATAACTTACCCTAATGATATACAACCACATAGAGCCTTGGCACACATACTTCATCATTAGTTAGCTATACTGCATTGGAACATTAAGTATTGTTTTGTATTGACAGTGTGCATTGACCATGCATGAGCAGATACCATTGCTAATATCAGTAGCATTCATTAAGGCTTACATGCCGTCATCCTATCCTGGTGAGCCATGAATGCTTCATTGTCCATCTTATGTTTCACAAGCGGCTTTGAGCGATTTTGCGCATAGCACAGCATCAGGCAGTGCTGCTTAATTGGGTTTAAACCTTTCTCGGCTCCACAAAGTCTGCTCTTCACTTTTTCCCTTAGAACTGATCTAGTTCTCATAATAAACACCCTATTCCTACTCCAAAGCCTGGCACTTGCTCACTAAAGCAATTATATAAGTCAGCACTAAAAAATTAAAAGCACTACACCCTCACAAACTCCCCTTGAGTACCTTGTTCCCCAATGGCCCTTTTTTTCAATTATAAAGGAATTCCCAATACTATTCTAGCATGTCCAAATGTCAGTTGTCAATCTCCTCTCCGGTCCAGCTGGTGAATCTGGGAATCTTGAGGCAATGTGACAACTGCCTCATGTACACAGACAACCCTCTCCGCCTCCCAACAAATTCCAACACATGTGAGAGATGCAACCATATAGCCAAACTGGAGGCTAAGCTCTCTCAACTCAGTACTGGTCAGGAGGAGAAGGAAACTACACTCACTACAATTCTAGTCTCACATAGACCTACCACGACAGCAAACCAAACACATAAACATACAAAAACATACTCGGAAGCTCTAAATAAAAATCTGCCTAAGCAGGAAAGACCTCCAAAGCAGACACCCAAGCAACCGCTACCTCAAAACAAAACACGTGCAACACATAGCTCACAAAGCCAGTGTGCCGAACAGTCACAGCCCTTAAGGCTAAACAACACACCTGATACACTTGTAATAGGTGACTCTATCGTCAGGCACACTGACGTCCCGCTCACCAGGCTGAACAAGGAGAAGGTCACGGTGAGTTGGCTGTCGGGCGCTTGGATCCGCCACATAACATAAGCACTCAGGTCACTCCAAGGCAAGTACAAATATGAATCTGTCATTGTCCATGCTGGTATGAATGACCTGAGATGTACCTCCCTGGACTACATGAAAAGAGACATAGAGGAGCTCTCTGAGCATGTAGCCCAGGCCGGTATGACCCTGACCTTGAGTAGCATCTTATCCTCACCAAGAATGATGCCACAATATGAAGACAAGATGATCAATTTCAACAATTGGCTTAATTATTAGTGTCATTCAAAGGGGATCCAATGCCTGTCAGCCTGGGATGACATGCTCGACAAGCCATGATGCTTCACTAGGGACGGTTTGCACCTGTCACCCCAGGGCTTTTGGATATTGGCAAAGGCTCTTGCCACCCCCATAGTGCCTTTTTTAGGCAAGGCTCAAAAGACAAACCCACCTCCATAAGTATCACAAGGGATAAGAAACTAAGAGTAATGCTACTCAACACCAGAAGTCTAAACCTCAAGATGCATGCACTCGAAACTCTCCTTAGCATGGAGAACATCGATATCTATGCAGTAACAGAAACCTGGTTCAAGGCTCCCGAGAGCACTCCAGCACTACCAGATTATACCTAATACCATGCTTTTCGGCCCTAAAACTTGGACCGAACAACAAAAGGAGGGGGAGTATCAATATTCATCAAAGATACCCAAACCTCCAGGTTGGTGGCATAGCACGAAGCATCAGAGACTATCCATGTGGAACTAACTGTGGGTAAAACTGCCTTCCAATTTATAACCTGCTACAGACCACCCCCCAAACCCAGGAACCCCACTCGGCCTTCCTGAGAACACTGGAAAATATCAAGGTCTCTCGAAACACCATTATATTGGGAGACTTCAACTACCCAAACATAGACTGGGAGCATTACTCTAGCTCCAACACCCTAGCCCAAAGGTTCCTAGAATTTATAAACTCAAATGCTATGGAACAACTTGTTACCACTCCCACAAGAGGGGAAAGCATACTGGACCTGATCATCACCAACATGGGGACTCTATGCTCCAGACCAGAAGTGTATCCCTCACTGGTAAGATCAGACCATAAACTAATCTCACTGGATATTCACATCCCGACCCCACCCCGTGCCTAGAAAACCACAGTGCAAAACTTCTCTAAAGCAAATTTCACACTCCTCAAAACCGAGGTGGAATCCTTCAAAGCCCCCGGGCCTGTGGAAAATACAGCCCAGACCGCAGAATCCTTTATGAACGCATTCTATGAACACCTTCAGGAATGCATGGATCATGCAATCCCAAATAAAACCAAGACCCAATCCTCCAAAGGCAGGCGTCCTGTCTGTTGGACCCCAGCCATAAACAAACTATACAATAGAAGGAGGAAGCTACTACATGATAGAGCAAAATCCCAAAAAGGGAAGGCTTCTCTGATCAGTATTAGCAAAAAACTACGGGCACTCATAAAATTGTCTAAGGCCATCTTCGAGAGAAAAATTGCACAGGACACTAAGGATAATCACAAGGCTTTCTTTAGTTATGTTAGGAACCTGGGTGGGAATTCCCAGATATGCTCAGAATTAGTCCAAAATGACAAAAAATACACCAAACCCACAGACATTGCCAACATCCTAGCTGACAGGTTCAGTGCAAACTC
Organism: Protopterus annectens; assembly: GCF_019279795.1. NCBI lineage: Eukaryota > Metazoa > Chordata > Ceratodontiformes > Protopteridae > Protopterus > Protopterus annectens. The sequence goes on from NC_056726.1 coordinate 1,121,932,331, forward strand.
CCCCTCTCCCCACCAAAAGGGCAAATATCTATCCCAGCAGAGTGCTGCCCCCTGACATCTCAGATGCTCAGGTAAGAGCCGCCCTCTCCAAAGCAAAAAACACAGCATCAATGGGACCAGACGGTGTCCCGGGCTGCGTCCTACATGAACTCCAAGAAGAGCTAAACCCAAACATAAAACTACTGTTCAATTCAGCCTTACTACAGGATATGTACCCAAAGAGTAGCATACAGCAACAGTGGTCCCTCTCCACAAAGGTGGTGCCTCAATAGCCTTACTACAGGATATGTACCCAAAGAGTAGCATACAGCAACAGTGGTCCCTCTCCACAAAGGTGGTGCCTCAATGGATCCTGGAAACTATCGACCCATAAGCCTGACTAGCTTGGTCTGCAAAGCTATGGAAAGGATCATCATGGACCTCATAAATAAAGATATTGGGGACCTACAGACACTGGATCCTACCCAGTTCGGCTTTGTTAAGGGCAGATCCTGCCTCTTAAACCTGGTCAATTTCTTTGAAACTGTCACCAAGGCCATTGACAAGGGAAAGGTGGTCCACACAGCCTACCTGGACCTCGCAAAAGCCTTCGATACAATACCCCACTCGGGCATTATAGATAAGCTCACCAGCTTAAATATAAACCCCTATGTCACTAGATGGGTTGCAAACTGGCTCAAGGACAGAACCCACATGGTTAGAATTGCTGGAGCCATGTCAGACTCCAAACCAGTTACAAGTGGCATCTTACAAGGCTCAGTCCTGGGGCTTCTCTCGTTCGGTATATATTTCTCGGAGGTACAGGCCAACATGGAAGGACTGTGGCTGACCAAGTTCGCAGATGACTGCAAACTGGGTGCCATAATTGACTCTCCAGCCGACACAAGCATCCTACAAAAGGGCCTCATAGAAACAGACAACTGGTGCCAGAGCCATGGCCTCAAGCTAAACACCAAAAAGTGTATAGTCATCCCCTTTGGCAAAAACAAAGTGTCCACAAATTACCACATAGGTGGTAATCCATTAATCTGGAAGAAGTAATTAGGGACCTGGGGACCCAAGTTGATAGCAATCTCTCATTTGACAACCACGTGGCCAAAGTGGTTAGAAAAACATTTTATATAGCCCACCTAATCATGAAGGGATTCACATCTAGATAAAGGGAGGCCATCATGCCTCTTTACTCATCCCTCATCAGACCCATAATTGAGTACAATGCCCCTTTTGGGATGTACCTTACCAGACACCTGCAGCAACTGGAAAGACCCCAAAAGTACCTCAACAAGAGGATCAAAGGGCTCAAACAGATGCCATATGCTGCCTGGTTAAAGAAACTCCATCGCTACTCAGTGGCATACTGCCTGCTCAGAGGCGATCTGAGCCTGACGTATAAAGCCATGTCCAACCTGGAATTAATGGACATGCTGCACCTCAGAAAATCCAAATCCCATCGAGCTACGCGCTCGAGAGACTTGAACCTCAGCACTGAAATAAATAGGACATGCTGGAGGGACAGATTCATAACCCAGAGGCTCCCTTCACTCTGGAATAAAATCCCAGTCCAGGTTAGGCAGAGTCCCTCATTGACTCTCTTCAAGAGGAATCTTGATGAGTGGATGGGAGATCATAGGTTTACCCCGGGTATCACTTCTGTGTCACTGTTAGACAGAGGCACAGTATACTAACCTCGAAAAAGGGCATAGCAAAATTCATTTAAAATGGGTGGCGAAAGCCAAACACACTCTGGCTAGGCTTATAAATGCCCTAGGTCAGATAGCCTAGTATGAACCTATGAACCTATGAACAAGTATGTGTGTGTCTCATCTCCACATCATGTAAAACAGGCATATGTCACTCCAACCTCTGCAATATACATTAATGACAGCATAGCTGACCTAAGGCAATATGTATTTTATCATAGGCTGATAGAATCATAGATGTTTATTTGGGCTAATGACCACAAAGGCCTTTTTAAGCCTAGCCATGCATCTCAAATCTCTGACAAGTTCTGGTACCCTTGATAAGTGTAAGCAGGGCCTTGGGAGATGAAACATTTACAGGCTGCCTGTGTCCATTACAGACATAGGTGCCAAACCAGGGTTAGATTTCCTGTTCCCCATCCAATTGTCAAAGTTACAATTGAATTAGGTTAGGAAGCAACTGTACTTCACATGAATGGAGAGCCTGTTCCAGAGAAGGAGTAGTCTCTGTGATACGTACCTGTCTGTCCAGCAGGTCTTATTTATATCACTGGCAAGGTTTAATTCTTTAGAACAGGTAATTTTGGTGATGTTTGTTTTGTGGATATGCAAGAGGTCCATCAGAGTAGGGTCTGGCAATGCCCCTTATGCCATGTGTAGATCTCCCTCAACAGTCTATAGGAAACAGAATACAGGGATAGGGCCTTGAGTCAGTGTACGTAAGACATGTTACGTATGCCCTGTATTCTTTTATTGAGGAAACTCTGTGGACTTTCCAATTGCTGCTGATGCCTGGTTAGGTAAGTACAAAAGGAGGGATTTTTATTCAATGACAGGTTTGATGAATGCCGAATACAGTGGAACAATGACTTTCCTGGACCTAGATGACACACCTTTGTTTACAAGTTGCTGAACATAGAATAATTTCCTAACTACAGTAGACATGTGGTGGTCAAAGGCTAGATTACTGTCTATATCTGTCCCTAATTCCCTGACTACTGGATCAACTCTAAGGGTGGGTTGTCAATATGATAGTTAAAAGGGGTGGATGACTTCCCAAAGGATACTATTATGCATTTTTTGGCATTTAGTTTTAGTCCATGGCTCTGTCACCAGTTGTTTGTCTGTGTCAGCACATTCTGGAGAACATCTGTGCCAGTGTGAGATTCAGTGACAGCTCCTAATTTGCAATCATCTTCAAATTTAGTCAGCCAGAGGCCATTGACATTGGCATTGCTTCAGAGAAGTAAATGCCAAAAAGGAGCAGTCCTAGGACCGATGCCTGAGGGGACTCCACTTGTGACTGGACTCTTTGTAGAGGTAGACTCCCCATTTGTAACTTCCTGGGTCCTGTTTCTTAGCCATTTGGCCATCCACTGGGTGACATAACAGTTTGTGCCTAACCTTTTGAGTTTGTCAACAATGCTTGAATGAGGTATTGTGTCAAATGCCTTAGCCAGGTAAAGGTAGGCAGTGTGAAACATTTTGCCCTCATCCATCACTTTGTTGATCTACTCAAAGTAATCCATCAGGCTGAGTACACATGACCTATCTTTCATGAAGCCAAATTGTGTTGGTTCCAGTGTCTGGAGGTTTACTATATCATTATTGATTATTTCCATAATAATTCTTTCCATGGTTTTGCATATGAGACTAGTTAGACTTATGGGTCTGTAGTTTCTAGGGTCTGTAGATGTCCCACTTTTGTGCGGAGAGATGACTGTTGCTGTTCTTTATTCATGAGGCATGAAGCCTGTTTGGAGACTACAGTTAAATAGTAATTCCAGAGGCCCTGATAGGTCATGTTTCATGCTATTTAGAAGGCATCCTGGGATATTGTCTGGTCCCATTGTTGCAGTGTTCTTGGCCTTAGAGAGAGCATTAAGAACCTGTTCCCTAGTGATAGCAGGGGGGGGGGCTTATATTTGCTGGTATGTCTAGGGGGAAGGTTGAGGAGAAGAGTGGGGTAAAGTGGGATCTGAATTTGTCACCCAGTTGGTTTGTTATATCTTCTGGCTCAGTATAGGTGGCTCCATTTATAATGAGCCCTGAACATAATTGTGTAATTCCTTTGAGTTTGCAGACATAGCTAAAGAATGACTTGTGGTTGTCCTTGAACTGTGAGGCCAAATTTACATGAGATTTGCTTTCATAGACTTTATTTGTCCTCTGAGTGGTGTATTAAGTTTGATGAGAGTGCTTTTATCCTGCTGGGTGCTGCACCACCTACTTTTTTCCAAGATTTTTTTCCTTCTATTATACAGCCTACTAATTTTGTGATTTCACCAGGGTGACTTGCTTTTTAGTTCTATACTTCTTCCTGCAGCTATTAATATGCTTATATAGGGTTTCTGTGAACATTTCTGCATAGGCATATGTGATTTAAAGGTTTATGGGCCTTAAATTTTTGCCAGATTATCAATTACTAGCAGGAAGTTAGCTTTAGAGTAGTTCTTGAATATTCCAGGGTTAGCTAGGGATCCAGATTTTCTTTTACTTCAAAGGAGACCATTTTGTGGTCTGCCCTTACCAGGGAAGACATTACACTAGAGGGTGTGCAGCATTCTCCCATATTATTGAGGACCAGATCCAGTATGGTTGCCCCCTTGGTTGGTGTATTAAAAATCTGGTCCAGGGAGCTTGTCTTTACAAAATTTTTTATGTCTTTTACAAATAATTCCTTAACATTTTTCACCCTTTCTTTCTACCAGCATGTGGTCTGTATCTTACACTCAGTGACCCTGCACAAGTTATTAAACTGATCCCTAGACTCTAAATTTGTAGGGCAAAAGTAGTTTTCAACTCACAGTCCCAGTTTCTGCACTTCTGCATCTCTCGGACTGTTTTTCCTGAGTGCGTGATAGTTTTTTGTGTGCACGGGGATCTCACACTATCCCGCTCCATTTTGCCCTCACTACACTCAGGCTCACTCTGCACCTCTACCCTACCGTCATTCCCACCCACCCCCCCCTCTTCTTTTACTTGTATACCTAAGGTTGCAACACCCATTTCCACACTCATCCAATCACACCACAGTCACCTAATTACCTTACCCCCACCTTTTCACACTACACCCTTTTTCTTCCCTTATCCTTTTTCTCCTCTGCTACATATACACTATACTTTCCCATGGGTCTATATAATAATATCGAAGTCTTACAACTTCAGATGTTATAATATCAAACTCAGCAGAGCAAATGCTGGAAATAGTGAAGCTGCAGAACACTGAATACTTTCCTAGGGAAAGTATTTGGTGGGCCGTTTCTGCAGCTTTGCTATTTCCTCAACTGTTGCGCAAAGGTTAAGTACTGGGTTAAGGTAAGTGTGCAAACTAAGGTGAGTGTGCGATTGGGCATGGGTTAGGTGAGTTAGGGTTAGGGCATGGATCAGGTAAGTGTGAGATTGTGTGGACGTGAGGCTTAGGGTGGGGTAGGTGAGTTAGGGTTAGGAAGCGGGTAAGGTGAGTGTGTAATAGTGATGGACCTTAGGGTTAGGGTTGGGTTAAGGTAAGTGGATAGCTAGTGGTGTATGTATGGTTTAGTGTAGGGTTTTGTGAAGTGTGTGGGTGTGGATTATCTATTTTGGTGTGCTTGTGTTGTGTGTGTTTGTCGGAACAGCAATTTTTTTCCCTGGGAAATAATTCGCTATTCTGACTGTTCGGTTTTCTGGTGTTTCACTCTACTGGGTTTGATATTATAACATTCAAAGTTGTAAGACTTCAATGTTATAATACAGACCCCTTTCCTACTACTAAACTGAAATCCTAGCACTGCAATATTTTACCCTAGCCTCTACAATGTCTTCCAGCTATGTTGCATTATCACTCTGTCTTCTACTACTACACCTTGTCATATCTTTTCTACCTAGCCTATAGTACCACTGACCTCCATAACTATTACATTAAGTACCACCACTCCCCCACTCAGACACACACCACACCTCAACCTCCAAATACTCATTATAGTCTCATCTGTCCACAACTATACAGCTTTTCTGACTCCCTTCTCTTTCATCTCAAACATATAACAACCTCATACCCTCAGCTGCCCACCTTCAAGTTCAACTGCATAATAACCAGACTAAAGTGCCTACTGCTGCACTCCCCTAACATAGATTAAATTACAAGCCAATATCCATCCCAACCCAGACCCAAGCTGTGACTTACCTATAAATCAACATCTCCTCCTCAACCCTAATCTTAGTTTCATAGGTTCATAGGAAGGTACTAGGCTAATGGCCCGAGGGACAAAGCAAGCCTAGCCAACAGTGTATTGGCCTTCACCACCCATGTCTTATTAAATTCCTGACCCTCTATTGAGCAGTGCCCCAGACATAATCCCAGGGGTGAACTTCCTATCACCCATCCACTTGTCAAGGTTTCTCTTGAGTAGTGTTAATGACGAGCTCTGCTTGACATGGATGGGAATTTTGTTTCAGAGTGTGGAAAGTCTCTTAGACATGAATCTATCCCTCCAGCATGTCCTATTTATTGCTGGGGTGAGGTTTATGTCACTAGAGCATGTAGCTCGGGGAGATTGGGATTTCTTCAAGTGGAGCATAGGTTCATAGGTTCATAGGTTTATACTAGGCTATCTGCCCGAGGGCATTTACAAGCCTAGCCCATAGTTTTGTGGCTTATGCCACCCCTTTAGTTTGGAGAAACTATGCCCATTATTTTGCAGTGCCTCTGTTGAGCAGAGACACTGAGGTAATCCCTGGGGTATATCTGCGATCTCCCATCCATTGGTCAAGATTCCTCTTGAACAAAGCCAGCGAGGTGCTCTGCCTCACATATACTGGGATTTTGTTCCACAGCATAGGAGTCTTTGGGTGATGAATCTATCCCTCCAGCACGTCCTATTAATAGCTGTGTCTAGGTTTAGGTCTCCTGCCCTTGTGGCTCTAAGAGATTTCGATTTTTTGAGGTGAAGCATGTTCATCAAATCTGGGTTTGACATGGCCTTGTATGTCAGGCACAGGTCACCTCTGAGCAGGCGGTAAGCAACTGAATAGAGCTGGAGTTCTTTCAGCCGGGCAGCATAAGACATATCTTTGAGACCTTTTATCCTTTTGGTGAGGAACTTTTGGGGCCTCTCCAGCTGCTGCAAGTGTCGGGTCAGATACATTCCGAATGGGGCATTGTACTCAATCATTGGTCTGATGAGTGATGAGTACAGGGAGACTATGACCTCTCTTGATCTAGATGTGAATCCCTTCATGATCAGGTGGGCAATGTAGAAGGTCTTCCTAACTATTTTAGCAACATGAGTGTCGAATGAAAGGTTACTGTCAACCTGGGTCCCCAGGTCCCTGATAACTTCTTCTGTGCTCAGTGGATTGCCTCTTATATGGTAGCTAGGGGTAACCTTGATTTTCCCGAAGGGTATGACTATGCATTTTTTGGCATTTAACTTTAGGCCATGTCTCTGGCACCAGTTATCCGTTTCTGTGAGGCCCTTCTGAAGGATATCTGTGTCAGATGTGTTTTTGACTATGGCGCCCAGTTTGCAGTCATCTGCAAACTTGGTCAGCCATAACCCTCCTGTGTTTGCTTGTACTTCGGAGAAGTAGATGCTGAACAAGAGTGGGCCCAGGACTGAGCCCTGTGGGACACCACTTGTGACAGGCATTGAGTCTGACATGGCGCCAGCAACTCTGACCCTGTGGGTTCTGTCACTCAGCCAGTTTGCAACCCATCTTGTGACGTATGGGTTTACCTTTAGGCTGATGAGTTTTTCAATGATACCCGAGTGGGGTATTGTATCGAAGGCCTTTGCTAGGTCCAGGTAGGCTGTATGGACTGCCTTACCCTCATCAATGGCCTTGGTGACCGTTTCAAAGAAGTCAACCAAGTTTAGAAGGCATGATCTGCCTTTGACAAAGCCAAACTGGGTTTGATCCAGAGTCTGCAAATTCCCTATGTCTTTATTTATGAGATCCATTATGATCTTTTCCATGGCTTTGCAGATAAGGCTTGTCAAGCTAATGGGACGGTAATTTCCAGGGTCGGTGGAGGCACCGCCCTTGTGAAGTGGGACCACAGTCGCTGTGCCACTCCTGGAGTGCGTATCCAGAGGTGAGACTGAGATTAAACAGCTGTCCTAACTGTGGGTTTAATTCCTCGTTGAGTTCGTGGAGTACACATCCGGGGACACCATCAGGTCCCATGGATGCAGTGTTTTTTGCCTTGGAGAGCAGTTTTCACCTGGGCATTTGAGATGTTTGGGGGGCTACTATCATTTGGTATAGATATATCTCCTTTTGGGGGGGAGGGTGGGGTGAAGTTTGCACTGAACCTGTCAGCCAGTATGTTGGCAATGTCTGTAGGATCAGTAATCTTCACATCGTTTTGAACTAATTCTGAGCATATCTGGGAGCTTCCTCCCAGGTTTCTAACATAGCTAAAGAAGGCCTTATGATTGTATTTTGAGTCCTTAGCTATTTTTTTCTCAAAATTTGCTTTGGATGATTTTATGAGAGCTCTTAGCTTTTTACTTATAATGATCAAAGGTGTCTTACCTCTTAAGGATTTAGCTCTATCTTGTAGTAGCTTCCTCCTTTTGTTGTAGAGTTTGTTTATGGCTGGGGTCCACCAGACTGGACGCCTGCCTTTGGTACAGAGAGTCTTTGTTTTGTTTGGGATTGCCTGATCCATGCAGTCCTGCAGGTGCTGGTAGAAGGCATTTGTAAGTGATTCAGTGGCTTGCGTAGTGTTTACCGCAGGCTCGGGGGCCTTAAAGGAGACCACACTAGTCTTTAGAAGTGTGAAGTCAGCTTTTGAGAAGTTCTTTACTGTGGTTTTTTGATTCAGGTGGGGCTGGGATGAGGACCTCCAGCAAGATTAGCTTGTGATCTGATCTCACCAGTGAGGGGTATACTTCAGGTGTTGAACATTGTGCTCCCATGTTCGTGATGATGAGATCAAGTATGTTTTCTCCTCTTGTGGGGATGGTGACTAGTTGTTCCATGGCATTTGAGTTTATGAATTCCAGGAACTTTTGGGCCAGAGTATTTGGGCTTGAGTAGTGTTCCCAGTCTATATTTGGGTAATTGAAGTCACCTAGTATAATGGTGTTTGGAGATACATTTATCCCCTCCAGTGTTTTCAGGAAAGCCATGTGAGGTTCCTGGGTTTGCGAGGGTGGCCTGTAACATGCTACAAATTGCAGAGCAGTCTTGCCTATGGTTAATTGCACCTGGATGGTCTCCGATGCATCGTGCATTGCCACCAATCTTGAGGTGTGAGTGTCCTTGATGAATATGGACACCCCCCTCCTTTCTTGGTATTGTACGAATTTTGGGGCCGGAACGCATGTCCAACAATTCCGGGTTTGACATAGGTTTGTATGTCAGACAGAGGTCTCCTCGGAGTAAGCGATATGTGACCGAGTAGAGTTTGAATTTCTTGTTGTCTCAAGTTGTTGTAGGTGTCTTGTGAGGTACATCCCAAATGGGGCATTGTATTCAATGAGGAGTCTGATAAGTGATGAGATGAGGGGAATGATGGCTTCCTTATTTCTAGATGCAAACCCTTTTGTGATTAAGTGGGCCACGTAGAAAGATTTTCTGACCACTGTGGCAATGTGGTTAATGAAGGAGAGGTTACTATCCACTTGGGTCCCAAAGTCTCTTATCACACTTTCTGTGTTAAGTGAACTTCTCCCCATTTGGTAATTCATGGGTGCCTTGTTTTTGCCAAAGGGGATAACAATGCATTTTTTGGCATTTAGTTTGAGGCCATGATTTTGACACCAGGTGTCCATCTCGGTGAGGCCCTTTTGCAGGATGTCTATGTCAGCAGGGGAATGGATAATGGCACCCAATTTGCAGTCATCTGCAAACTTGGTTAGCCGTAGATGCTTGGTGTTTGCTTGCACTTTAGCAAAGTATATACTGAACAGGAGGGGTCTCAAGACTGAACCCTGGAGTACTCCACTTGTCACTGGTTTGGAGTCGGATCTTGAGTCAGCAACTCTTATCATGTGGGTTCTATCTGTGAGTCAACTGGCCACCCATCTGATGACGTAAGGGTTTATATTGAGATTTGTGAGTTTATCAATGATTCATTCCTGAATGAGGAATAGTGTCAAAGGTTTTAGCGAGGTCCAGGTAGGCTGTGTGGACCACCTTGCCCTCGTCTATGGCCTTAGTAATGGTTTCAAAGAATCTACCAGGTTTAGGAGACATGATCTACCTTTTACAAATGCAAATTGGGTAGCATCCAGAGTTTGGAGGTTACCTATATCTTTGTTTATGAGTTCCATGATGATACGTTCCATGGCCTTGCAGACCAGGCTTGTCAGGCTAATAGGTCTATAGTTCCCAGAATCTGTGATGGTTCCTCCTTTGTGGAGTGGGATAACTGTTGCTGTGCACCATTCTGGGTGCACATAGCCTGTAGTGAAGCTGTGGTTTAACATGGATTTTAGGTGGGGGGGCTAGTTCATTTTGGAGTTCATGTAAGATGCAGCCTGGGATGTTGGGATGTTGGGATGGATACTGTTTTTTTGGCTTTAGAGAGTGCCATTTTTACCTGTGTGTTTGTGATTGCCAGGGGCTCTACAACCATCTGGTATAGTTATAGGCCCTTTGGGGGGGTGATGTCAATATCAGTTGGCTCTGTATACTTTGTGCTGTTCTGTTGTAGCTCGGTGCAGATCTGGGTGTTGCAATGGGGATTCTTGACATAGCTAAAGAATGCCTTGTGGTTGTCTTTGGAATCCTTGACAATTTTTCTTTCAAAGTTAGTGTTGGAGGATCTTAGTTTCTTACTGAGGCTTGTAAGTGAGTTCCTCCATACCTGTGTTTTTACTCTCTTTTGCAACAGTTTCTTCCTTCTGTTGTAAAGTTTGTTAATGGCAGGGGACCACTAGATCGGCTTCCTTTTTTTGGAGGATAGCGTCTTGGGTTTTTTGAGGATAGCATGATTCATGCACTCATGTAGGTGCTTGGAGAGTGCATTTGTGTAGGATTCATCAGTCGTGACTGTATTGACTGTGTTATCCATCTGCAGGGACATCGCAAAGTTAGTCACCTCATTCTTGAGAAGTGTGAAATTCACTTTGGAAACGTTTTTTATGATGGTTTCCTTGTGTGGGGGTGGGTCAGGATGTGGATATCTAGGGTGATTAGTTTATGGTCTGACCTGACAAGTGAGGAGCTGATCTCGGGCATTGAGCACCAGTCACCCATGTTGGTAATGACCAGGTTCAGAATATTGTTGCCCCTGGTGGGGGGCATTGACAAGTTGATCCAGGACTTTAGAGTTTTATGAACTCCAGGAATCATTGAGAAAGGGGGTTAGTACAAGAGTAGTTTTCCCAGATTATGTTGGGGTAGGTGAAATCACCCATTATTATGGTATTTGATTAGACCTTCATTTTTCCAATGTCCCTAAGAACGAGGAGTGAGCGTCCTGGGTTATGGTGGGGGATCTATAGCAAGCTACAATTTGGAATGCATTTCTGCCCTGGGTTAGTTGCACTTGGAAGATTTCAAAGGCATCATATTTTGCAACTAGCCCAGAGGTGTGGATGTCCTTGATGAATATGGATACACCTCCGCCCTTCGTATTTCGGTCCGGGTTTTGTGGCCGAAACGTGTGGTACGAATTATAGCCTGGTAGTGCTGGGGTGCTCTCATAAGCCTTGAACCAGGTCTCAGTAACTGCACAGATATAGATGTTCTCCATTTTGAGGAGTGCCTCGAGTGAGTGCATTTTGAGGTTTAGACTCCTAGAATTGAGTAACATTGCCTTCAAGTTTTTTTGTTTCCTGTAGTTCTTATGGCAGTGGGTTTGTTTTTTGAGCCTTGTCTAAAAAAGGCACTATGGGGCAGCAAGAGTCTTGGCCAATATTCTGAATCCCAGGGGTGACAGGTGCAGGCTATCTCTGGTGAAGCATCATGTCCTGTCAAGCATGTCATCCCAGGCAGACAGATACTAGATCCCTTTTGACTGTCAACAGAAGCTTAGCCAATTTTTGAAGTTGATCATCTTATCCTTGTACTGTGGTATCATTTTTGGTGAAGGCAGGATGCTACTCAGGGCTAGGGTCATACCTACCATGGCTACAAGATCAGAGAGCTCTTCCATGTTTCTTTTCATGTAGTCCAGGGAAGTACATCTCAGGTCATTTATACTGACATGGACTATGACAGAGTCATATTTGTACTTGCCTTGTAGTGACTTGAGTGCGTGCATTATGTGGCGGATTCTCTCCTACTCTCCTGACATTGCAGTATTAACAGAAACCTGGTTAAGACCACACATCAAAGACCCTGAAATTACGCCCAACAGTTATAATATAATAAGACAAGATGGACTAAGCAAAAGAGGTGGCGGTGTTGCTATTATATTTATAGACTCTATAAAAGTAGAAAAAATAAAATATACCTCCAGACATCCCCAATCCAGGAGTACTCATTACAAAGCTACAAATTAATCCTCGCAAAGCATTAATTATCATAGCTGTTTACCTTCCCCCTGGAAACAATCTTCCCAGCATTGAACTTCTCCTCTTCTGGTCTGCCTCCACTTTCAGTCAAGAAACATTCATCCTAGGTGATTTTAATCCTGATTGGCTCTCCTGCTCTTCAAACCTCCCTACCAGTGTTATCAATCTCTACAACTTTACCCAAACTATTAACGATCTCATTGCACTGATAAGCACTCAATAAAAAGAGTCATTATTTCATTGGATATTAACCAACAAACCTAACCTGAGTTACCAAGCCATCTGACTTCCAGTCATCCTCAATGACCATACCCCTACATTTCTACTTAGACATAAGGTTCAAATCCACTCTTACAGTCCTTTCAAATATATCTGTTGCAAGAAAAAAATGTCTCCCCTGATGAATTCAGTCTGTTACCACAATGTTGTGATTGGTCTCCACTGAAAAGCCTAAACCTGGACCTTGCAGTAGAATATTTTATTTATTTATTTATTATTTTATTTATTTTACATTTGTTAACCGGGATTGTCTGACTAAGCAAAAGTCCTTTTTCAGCAGAGGCCTGGGGAGAAAAGCTCCAAAACATAGTTACAAAAAAAATAACCATTACAAACACAGTTGACATTATAATCATTCATAATAAAACTTGTAGAACAGTTATCATATATATGCAGTTACAATTATCTATAAAAATGTTATGAAGGATACTGCAGCAGAAGGAAAGGATATGTTGTTAGGCAAAAATGATGAAGTAGACTAGTTTTAAGTTGTAAATGTTTTAGTATAGAGGAGAAGAAATGATGGTAAGACAGAGGAAGTTAGGTTTGTTATTTAGTGAAGGTATATTCAAGGAGGCTGAGAACAAATACAAATCCAGTGACTTTTTAAGTACTCTTTAGTGGCTAGTTTGAATACTTTATGATGTGAAAGTGATCTAACTTCTTGTGGGAGTTTGTTCCAAGCAATAGAGGGATGGTAGCTGTATGCAATGGCTCCTATTTTAGATTTGATCTTGTAAATATGTAAAAGGTCTTGGGTGGAGCTCCTAAGTAGTCTGGATGGGACATAATAGGAGATTATGGTGCCTAGTGCTGGACAGTAGGATGGTGAATAAATAATAGAGTGTATAATTTGGAGCTGAGAGAGGAGTAGGAGGTGTGGTAGTTCAAGCCAGTTTAGATGTTTGAGAGAGATACAGTGGTGAGATTTGTAAGTTTGTTGTGCAGCAAATCTGGCTATTTTGTGATAGGTTGATTTGAGTTTGCTAAGTAAGATGGAGTTAGGATTTGTGAGTATTTGGGAGCAGTATGTTAGGCATGGCAAAATATAAGCATGTGTGATTGTAGTTCGAGATTCAGGGGTTAGGAATTTTTTTTATTTCTGTAGAGAAGTCCTAGTTTTTGATGAGTTTTTCTGATACAGTTATTTATATGGAGGTCAAATTTTAGCTGATCATCAATGATTACACCAAGGAGTTTTGTACTAGAGTCAGCAAGTATAAGAGTGTGATTTCCCTTCACAGAGACTTCCCTTACTATGGAACAGGGTCCCGATCTACATAAGACAGAGCCCCTCACTATCACTCTTCAAGAGGAACCTTGATGAGTGGATGGGTAACAGAAAGTTCACACCGGGGATCACACCAACAGCACTACTAGATAGGGGCCAAGGGTACTAGCTGCTAGTACAAGGGTCTAGGGAACTACTAAAGGGGCGGTGAATACCACACAATGTGGCTGGGCTAATATATGCCTTCGGGCAGATAGCCCAGTACCAACCTATGAACCTATGAACCTATTTAGTGATTTTATTTGAAAAGTAAATTTGATATGAGTAAGTTTTGGGGAGGAAGAGTAAGAGTTTGTTTTATTTTGGGGATTAAGGATGAGCTCATTATTGGTGAGCCAGGTGTCAATTGTTAGAAGACTGGGTAGCTGTTAGAAGTTCAGAGGGTGACTTAGCAATGGTGATAACTGTGGTGTAATCTGCATATTGGACTAATGAGGATTGCGGACAAGAGGAGTAGAGTGAGTTGGTGAAGATATTGAAAAGTAGTGGTCCAAGGATGGATCCTTGGGGAACACCCATTTTCCCTGGAAGGGAAGATGATAGTGAGGAGTGCCATCTTACTGATTGCTGTCGGTCAGTGAGATAGCTGGAGAACCATACTATTGTTGTAGTAGAGAAGTTGAGATCAGGGAGTTTATTCAGTAGCAAAGGATGTGAGAGTGTCAAAGGCTTTTGAGAGGTCAAGGAATAACCATGAGGTAAGTTTATGAGTATCTCTAGCTATAGAAATGGTGTTGAGAAAGGAAAGTAGAGCTGTAGTGGTACTATGTTTAGGTCAGAAAGTATGCTGAGTGGTAGTGAAGAGTGTGCCCTGTATAAAATATTGCATTACTTGTGTAGGTATACATTTTTGTAAGACTTTAGACAGAGGGGAGAGAATAGCTATTGGTCTGAAGTTCAAGAGTTCTGTGGAATTGCCACCTTTGTGAAAGGTATGGTTTAGAATTGTTTCCAGATAGCAGGTACTTTAGCTTCAGAGATGGAACGGTTGATTAAAATAGATACTGGCAAAGCAATAGAGGGAGCAACAATTTGGAAAGAAGGGTTTTGATGTAAGCAGTAGGGACTTTAACAACAAATTTCTTAACATACTAAATAGTCTAGCACCCACCAGAAAAATATGCACCAAATCCCAACAATTACCCTGGCTTTCTAATGATACAAAACTACTCATCAAGAAAAGAGATAGAGCCAGGGCACTATACCAATCCCCCAAACACAAAGACAATTTCATCTCTTATCAGCAATTATGAAATCGAACTAAGAAAATAATAAATAATGACAACAAAATACTGTTTCCAAATCAGTCTGCAAAAGTTCAAACACAACCCGCAAAAGTTCTGGAATACTTTAAACCACCTCTTAAACCCTGGTAAAACCCCCACCCCCACCCCTCCACATCCAACACCACTGAATCCTTAGCATCTCAATGCAACTCTCACTTCATTAACTCTATCACCTCCCTCCTAGAAAACCACCAAAATCTTCCACTGTCAGTCCCCACCCCCTTTACTATAACTACTAACCATTTCTCATTAAACCTGTTCAAACTTCTTACATAAAAAAGCTCCTATCCAAACTAAACCCCTGCTGCCTTGCAGCTGACCAACTGCCCCACAAATTCTTAAAACTAGCAGCCCCACCCATCACCTATCCTATCTCTGTCCTTATCAATTGCTCAATCTCTGAACAGTATGTACCTCACTTGTGGAAAATCTCTCACATCATTCCCCTCCACAAAGGTGAAACATCTACAGATATCTCCTACTACCACCCCATTGCCATCCTCCCACCCATATCTAAAATCCTCCCATATCTAAAATCCTAGAAAAATGTATTCACCAACAGCTCCTAAGTCACCTAACTACTAAGAACCATCTCTCCCACACCCAGTACAGATTCAGACCTAAACATAGTACTAATGCAGCCTTAATAGCTTTTACTGACTCTATTAATCACCTCAAAAATAAGGAACTACTAGTCTTAGCTATTTTTCTGGACATGGCAAAAGCTTTTGACACTGTTTCTCACCAACTCCTACTTAAACTTTCCACCTACAATCTCAGTTCATTATCTCTTGCCTGGTTTCATAGCTACCTATCAAACCATGCACAGGTACCACATGGGATAACAATCTTTCTCCTCTACTGCCAGTATCCACAGGAGTACCCCAATGGTCCATACTTGTACCCCTTCTCTTTATTATATTTATCAACAGACTAAATTCAGCAACCCAACTTGCAACTATCATACAAAATGCAGACACATCACTTATCTGTTCTGCCCCTACCCACCAAAAACTTCAAGAAAAGACTCAAAAATCACTACAGGAAATTGAAACTTATCTAACCACCAACTCATTCTAAACCCAAATAAGACTAAGTTAATGGTATTCACAAAAAAAAAAAAAAAAACTTCCAAGCCCCACTCACCAACTCTCTCTATTAGTTCAGCCAATGGAACCAAGATCGAGCCTACAAATCACACCAAACTCTTAGGTGTAACAATAGATGACAGGCTAAAACTTGACATTCATATATCCCTAACAATCAGAAAAGTGTATGCCACATTTGGATTGCTCTACCGGGCCAAATATTTCTTTACACAACAAGCCAGGCTTGCCACAGAAAGATCTCAACTTCTATCTACCCTTCTCTACTGTTCACACATCTTCACAAAGTTTTGCAAGGCTGACCTTAATAACAGATTCCTGCTATAATAAAATAACAAAGTTTGCCAGTGGCCATCCCCAGAAAACTCATCATTGTTCTGTTCATCAGCAACTTAACTGGCTTGAACTTCCCAACTTGTTAACATTAAACCGACTTACCTTTACCCACAGAATCATTCACTTCACAACACCAGTTATTGCCCTGCACCCACCTCCTTGGTCCAACCTCATGTCAATACCCTGTCCCTTAGTTGTTCAGACAGACTATTGCTAAAAACAACACAGTCTCACAACTACCATGGTGACTCCCTCTATTCCAGTAAAATTGCCCAGACATGGAACGCTCTCCCTCAACACATACAAAATATTCCCAACCACTGATTTAAAAACAAAGGAATATCACAAAAACACCTGGCTTTGCCCTTTTAGCTCTGCAGGATAGGCTTTTTTTCTCCTAGATTTTCTCTGTTACTCTCAGCACCCTTAAGCAACACCACTGCTACATCCGAGCTGTTTTAAACTTTTGGTACATGCTCTATAAGTATTAATCCATGAAATTGTTTCAAGCTTTCTCTGTATTATACCATTATATTTGTCAACAAACATTTTCCTTTCATTAGTAGTCAATTTTGATGACATATTTTCTTAGATTTTTTTTTCTATTTTAGTCTCTGGAAGTGCTTATTACTCAGTTATACATAGATCAGTATATTTTATTCTCTAGGCTTGTGTTATCAATATAATGTCATAGTTATTTTATTTACTAATGTATATTTCTTGATCTGACTAATTGTACTTTGCATTACTATTTTATTTATATTGTCTTTGAGGAGTTTTTCTCCATGGGTCTCCACTGAAAATGGGGTTCAGGCACAGTGAGACACTACCCAGTTAACAAATGTAAATAAATAAATAAAATCCGGGAATTTCTGTGCCTGTACATTTGGTGCTGTATAGGATTCCCAGTTAATAGGGGGAGTAATTAAAGTTTCCTATGAATATGGTATTGGGTTGGATGGTGAGTGCTTATAATAAGTTTAAATACATGGTTTGGCTTTCCTGGGTAATAGAGGAGGATCCATAGCTTACAATGAGGTGGTATTGCTTTTTTCCTGCAGTGATTTTTGCATAGAGAAGCACAAGTGCATTGTCCTATTTGACTAGCCTCGAGGTATTTTTATTTTTGATGTAGAGCAGAAGATTGTACTTACTCCTTCATATCAACACATATGGCTTTGCAGAAACATTTTAACAACACAATATATTCTCTACCATAGAATGAGAAACTAATCCAATGTACACTGCACTGTCACACTATGGAAGTCAGGCTTCTGCAGTGGTGCTTATGTTAAATGCTATGTACTTTAGATTGTGTAACTAACTTGAGTGTGTGTGTGTGTGTGGGGGGGGGGGGTTGTGTATAATGTCATATAAATATGACCTGACATACTGCTGGCATCATGAAACTAGTAGTCTGGAAAAACTTTTACACTGGAGGGTGAGTCCACATTAGTGTCAGACCATTGTCTCAACATCATCTTCTCTGGAACACAATGATGAGGTCATCCTCTCTTAAGTGCACCGTCACACTCTATAAGTCAAACTTTTGTGCTGGCACTTGTCTTAATTACTGTATCCTCTAGATTGTGTAATCAGATAGGCATAGGGAGGGGGTTCTAATCTCACAACAGTCAACGTGTGTGTGTGTGTGTGTGTGTGTGTGTGTGTGTGTGTGTGTGTGTGTGTATAATGGCAGGGCTATTGCATTACTAGAAGATTAATTCAACAGCTGTGCTCATTTGACTTCTACTTGTAAGAAACATTTTCATGGTCAGATACATAACATTTTCCGTCTGTCCACAAACGCACACTGTTTGCAAATCACTGATTAGGTAATATTTCAAAAATGTACTCTGACACCACTAAAGTCAAACCTCTCCTGTGGAATGTGCATATAATACAATGGCATGTAGACTGTGTCAGTAGATAGGTAGGTAGTTTGAATTCAGCAGTGAGAAACTCCTGACCAGGTGTGTGTGTGTGTGTGTGTGTGTGTGTGTGTGTGTGTGTGTGTGTGTGTGTGTGTGTGTGTGTGTGTGTGTGTGTGTGTGTGTGTATGTAAATGAATGTTACACTGTCTTATACTCTTAACATTGTCAACATTTAGAATCCCACATGGCAGTAAAAGTCAGGTTTGCACACTCATATCCTTTGCAAGACACAGTAGATGTCATCCCTTCAAAGATGCAGTGTGGCTCGCATGCAGTCAGACTTCTTCTGTGGTGCATGCCTGTAATACACTTGCACCTAGACTCTGCCAGCAGATGAGTAGTTAATTGAAATACAGGACTGACTGTCTTCTGTAAGCATGTTTCTTCTGTTATTGTGCAGAACAGGCTGTAAATACATATAAGATATATATCTATACAGTGTGCTTGTGATGTCCAACCACATTTTAGCAGAAACATTGATGTAATACACAATGATGATGTCATCCATTGAAATGTGTGGGGGCACAGTTGTAAAATAAATCTCAATTGCTGCTTCGGTTTCTGAAAACCTTCGGTAGCTTGTGATGTTAGGTATGTAGTTCAAATCTGGAAATCGCTCCTTACACTTATAATACATGTTGTTAATAGTGTTGTCATCCACACATGCTATGTTCATGTGTAGTATTGCTTCCTGTTACAAGAGTTTATTCTAATTTTCATTTTGAAATGCTGTATTGAAGACAGATGTCATCATTTGATTAGACAGTCCTTCCATAACAGTTGTAGTAAAATATCTCAGGACTGAGGACATGAGATGATGTGATGTATGTTACTACAATAGTGTTTCCATGTACTCCAGCATCAAGCAGTGTTGTCTGACAATACAGCAAGATTATTTCAAAGTAACTACAGAGATATATATTCCTTGATTCATTAACATATGTAATTCTTTCACATAACCAGACATATGACAATTGTTAATAAACTTATACAGTGGCACATTCAGTGATCCCACTTTTGTGTTGATTTTCACAATGCTTAGTCAAATGTTACAAACCAGGAATTTCATCCCCCCAATTCTAATGTGTATATATAGAGTGACAGAAGTCTCCTCCATCTATTTTGTCAGGTACAAATTATGGACAAATAAAGTACATGTAATTTAACGACTTCAGGCAGGTAGAGTTCAACAACTATGATAACAGTTCCACTGTGGCACATGTGATTCATAGCCATCTTGTTAGTTGGAATAGCTGTACAGCTTGATGTTCAGTTCTAGAACAGAGAATCATTTTTGGTTAATGTACTGATGTCACTCAACCTCTATTACATCATATCAGTATTACCCCTTGATATATTGCATGAACACATTTAAACATATGTTTGTATTTCATGGCAGTAGAAATTTGTTCTGGCAGCATCATGGTGAAAGTCCTTCTGTGCATATGCATTGAGTAGTGTGTCTTCTACACAAGCCTGCTCAAGTTCTTCGGGAGTATGTGTAGAAACATACAGAGATACCTTCTTTGAAGAAAGACCACTGATATAGGACTGATCAAAATTGTGTGCACATGAGCATAATCAATTAATTGCCATCAGTCTGACACATTCATTATCAGAGATCCTTTCTTAAGTCACATATTAATTTCAGTTGTTTGTGACAATATCCATTGCTATCTCCTGTGGCACATTCCGAAAGTACAATGCACTGTGTAATAATTGCATCATAGTGTGGTGTTTGCTATGTTTCTATTTGTCTTTACAATAACTGTGTCAGGCAGGAGTGCCTTATACAATGGTATCACATATGTCTCACTCTGCTCCCACAAATTTTAAGGCAAGGCACAACTACTTATGGGATCAATACCTACAAGAATATTAAAGTACATAATTCACTTCAAAGGTCTTCATCCTTGCACATATTAAGCCTGTTTCTGTGATCTACATAGATAGTACACAGCTGAGTGGTAACATTGGAGGCATGGGTTAAAGTCTTGAAAAAGGAGATTGTGGCTTCTGAGCCATTCCTATTTTCCAAAATACTATATTGATGAAATGCATGCTATGCAAATATCCCCTAATTTAGGTACTGTCCTTGCTAACTGTCATTTCAATTCAGCATCTAAATCTCATTTTTATCTTATTACAATGTTACTTTGTGCAACTCTGACTTCCTATAATATCATGTCTTTTTTTCTTTACCTCTATTTCCTCAGGAAGTGTGACCATCATTAAATATTATGAAATTCATATTGCATAATTCATAGGTTAATAGGTTCATACTAGGCTATCTGCCCTAGGGCATTTATAAGCCTAGCCAGAGTATGTTTGGCTTTCACCACCCATTTTAAATTAATTTTGCTATGCCCTTTTTCAAGGTTAGTATACTGTGCCTCTGTCTAACAGTGACACAGAAGTGATACCCGGGGTAAACCTACAATCTCCCATCCACTCATCAAGATTCCTCTTGAAGAGAGTCAATGAGGGACTCTGCCTAACCTGGACTGGGATTTTATTCCAGAGTGAAGGGAGCCTCTGGGTTATGAATCTGTCCCTCCAGCATGTCCTATTTATTTCAGTGCTGAGGTTCAAGTCTCTCGAGCGTGTAGCTCGATGGGATTTGGATTTTTTGAGGTGCAGCATGTCCCTTAATTCTGGGTTGGATATGGCTTTATACGTCAGGCACAGGTCGCCTCTGAGCAGGCGGTATGCCACTGAGTAGAGCTGGAGTTTCTTTAATTGGGCAGCATATGGCATCTGTTTGAGCCCATTGATCATCTTGGTGAGGTACTTTTAGGGTGTTTCCAGTTGCTGCAGGTGTTTGGTAAGGTACATCCCAAAAGGGGCATTGTACTCGATTATGGGCCTGATGAGGGATGAGTAAAGAGGTACGATGACCTCCCGTAATCTAGATTTTATTTATTTATTTTATTTATTTTACATTTGTTAACCGGGCTAGTCTAGCTGGATATATGTCCATTTTCAGTAGAGGCCCGGGGAGAAAAGCTGCACACATAAATCTATACTACAAGACATATTAATAAAAAAATTAAGTACAATAAGAATATACATTTAGTAATAAGAACAACAAATACTTAAGGCACACACAAAAATATGCTAGATGTGAATCCCTTCATGATTAGGTGGGCTATATAAAATGTTTCTCTACCCACTTTGGCCACGTGGTTGTCAAATGAGAAATTGCTATCAACTTGGGTCCCCAGGTCCCTAATTACTTCTTCTGTACTTAATGGATTACCACCTATGTGGTAATTTGTGGGCACTTTGTTTTTGCCAAAGGGGATGACTATACACTTTTTGGCATGAGGCCATGGCTCTGGCACCAGTTGTCTGTTTCTATGAGGCCCTTTTGGAGGATGCCTGTGTCGGCTGGAGAGTCAATTATGGCACCCAGTTTGCAGTCAGATTGAACAGTAGTTTTATGTTTGGGTTTAGCTCTTCTTGGAGTTCATGTAGGACGCAGCCTGGGAAACCGTCTGGTCCCATTGAAGCTGTGTTTTTTGCTTTGGAGAGGGTGGCTCTTACCTGAGCATCTGAGATGTCAGGGGGGCAGCACTCTGCTGGGATAGATATTTGCCCTTTTGGTGGGGAAGGGTGGGAGAAGTTAGCGCTGAACCTGTCAGCTAGGATGTTGGCAATGTCTGTGGGTTTGGTGTATTTTTGTCATTTTGGACTAATTCTGAGCATATCTGGGAATTCCCACCCAGGTTCCTAACATAACTAAAGAAAGCCTTGAGATTATCCTTAATGTAATGTGCAATTTTTCTCTCGAAGCTGGCCTTAGATAATTTTATGAGCGATCATAGTTTTTTGCTAATACTGATCAGAGATGCCTTCCCTTTTTGAGATTTTGCTCTATCATGTAGTAGCTTCCTCCTTCTATTGTATAGTTTATTTATGGCTGGGGTCCACCAGACAGGACGTCTGCCTTTGGAGGATTGGGTCTTGGTTTTATTTGGGATTGCATGATCCATGCATTCCTGAAGGTGTTCATAGAATGCATTTATAAAGGATTCTGCGGTCTGGACCTTATTTTCCACAGACCCGGGGGCTTTGAAGGATTCCACCTTGGTTTTGAGGAGTGTGAAACTTGCTTTAGAGAAGTTTTTCACTGTGGTTTTCTGGGCACGGGGTGGGGTCGGGATGTGAACATCCAGTGAGATTAGTTTATGGTCTGATCTTACCAGTGAGGGATACACTTCTGGTCTGGAGCATAGAGTCCCCATGTTGGTGATGATCAGGTCCAGTATGTTTTCCCCTCTTGTGGGAGTGGTAACAAGTTGTTCCATAGCATTTGAGTTTATGAATTCTAGGAAGCTTTGGGCTAGAATGTTGGAGCTAGAGTAATGGTCCCAGTCTATGTTTGGATAGTTGAAGTCACCCAATATAATGGTGTTTGGAGAGACCTTCATATTTTCCAGTGTTCTCAGGAAGGCCGAGTGGGGTTCCTGGGTTTGGGAGGGTGGTCTGTAGCTGGCTAAAAACTGGAAGGCAGTTTTACCCACTGTTAGTTGCACATGGATAGTCTCTGATGCTTCGTGCTTTGCCACCAACCTGGAGGTGTGGGTATCTTTGATGAATATCGATACTCCCCCTTTTTTTGTGGTTCGGTCTAAGTTTTGGGGCCAAAAAGCATGGTATGAGGTATAACCTGGTAGTGCTGGGGTGCTCTCGGGGGCCCTGAGCCAGGTTTCTGTTACTGCACAGATATCGATGTTCTCCATGCTAGGGAGAGTTTCGAGTGTGTGCATCTTGAGGTTTAGACTTCTGGCGTTGAGTAGCATTACTCTTAGTTTCTTATCCCTTGTAATACCTATGGAGGTGGTTTTGTCTTTTGAGCCTTGCCTAAAAATGGCACTATGGGGGTAGCAAGAGCCTTTGCCAATATCGGAAAGCCCAGGGGTGACAGGTGCAAGCCGTCCCTAGCGAAGCATCGTGGCTTGTCGAGCATATCATCCCAGGCTGACAGGCATTGGATCCCCTTTGAATGACACTAATACTTAAGCCAATTGTTGAAATTGATCATCTTGTCTTCATATTGTGGCATCATTCTTGGTAAGGGTAAGATGCTACTCAAGGTCAGGGTCATACCGGCCTGGGCTACAAGCTCAGAGAGCTCCTCTATGTCTCTTTTCATGTAGTCCAGGGAGGTATGTCTCAGGTCATTCACACCAGCACGGACAATGACTGAGTCATATTTGTACTTGCCTTGGAGTGACCTGTGTGCTTGTGTTATGTGGTGGATCCTAGCGCCCGACAGGCTGCTCACCATGACCTTCTCCTTGTTCAGCCTGGTGAGCGGGACTTCAGTGTGCCTGATGATAGAGTCACCTATTACAAGTGTATCAGGTGCGTTGTTTAGCCTTAACAGCTGTGACTGTTTGGCACACTGGCTTTGTGAGATATGTGTTGCACGTGTTCTGTTTTGGGGTAGCGGTTGCTTGGGTGTCTGCTTTGGAGGTCTCTGCTGCTTAGACAGATCTTTATTTAGAGCCTCCAAGTATATTTTTATGTGATTATGTGTTTGGTTTGCTGTCATGGTAGGTCTATGTGAGACTGGAATTGTAGTAAGTGAGGTTTCCTTCTCCTCCTGACTGGTTATGCCAGTACTGAGTTGAGAGAGCTTAGCCTCCAGTTTGGCTATTTGGTTGCATCTCTCACATGTATTGGAATTTGTTGGGAGGAGGAGAGGGTTGTCTGTGTACATGAGGCAGTTGTAACATTGCCTCAAGATTCCCAGATTCACCAGCTGGACCAGAGAGGAGATTGACAACTGACCTTTGGACATGCTAGAATAATATTGGGAATTCCTTTATTATTGAAAACAAGGGCCAATGGGGAACAAGGTACTCAAGGGGAGTTTGTGAGGGTGTAGTGCTTTTAATTTTTAGTGCTGACTTATATAATTGCTTTAGTGAGCAAGTGCCAGGTAACTTAAATGCAATGTGTTACAGGTAACCTAAATGCAAAAATGACAAACAGTAACTTTCTTTCAAGTAAAACAAGGAAATAAGTACAGTAAGCAATGCAGATATCACTAGGGATCCACAGAAGTGCTGAGAAGCCGCGTTTTAGGTGGAATTAGCGTTCCAGGGAAATAACAAGTAAACAAACAACAAGCATACAAACAAAGCTAGATTCAGCAGGCCTGGATCTAGTCTATGCTACAGCAGACAAGGTGTACCAATTTCAGTAAGAAACAGTTCAAATATGCAGGCACTATAAACCTTTAACCAGAAATTCCCAGCTCAGAAGGGCAGAGTCCAGCCTCCCCTCCCACAAGAGTGCAGACCACGAACCTTCTTAATGTAAAATAACTGGCCTGAAGCCGAAGTGCTTAAACCAGAACTAATACACTTTAAGAATAACAGACACTGAGCTCTCAATCAGCAGTTCCCAACTTAGAAGGATGAAAGCTACCTGTCCTGCCACCACAGTGCATGCCACAAACTTTCGTAATGTAAAACAACTGGTCTGAAGCCCAACTGCTTAATCCAAAAGACTTAGAATGATAGCTACACTTTAATTAAGTTACTACCAAGCAGTAATAAATACAATTGAATACTTTAAAGTATGCCTGGATTAGTGCTCAAGTTATACAAACAAAGCTAGATTCAGCAGGCCTGGATCTAGTCTATGCTACAGCAAACAAAGTGTACCAATTTCACTAAGAAGCAGTTCAGATATGCATGCACTATAAGCCTTTAACCAGAAATTCCCAGCTCAGAAGGGCAGAGTCCAGCCTCTCCTCCCACAAGAGTGCAGACCACGAACCCTCTTAATGTAAAATAACTGTTATATTGTTACCAATTGACTGTGACATAGGCACCTTTAAATCATTATCTTAGTACAATTTAGCAGTTACCCTCCCATCTTACATATTTCTGTATACATATCTTGGATTTCTTTACACATCATCCTCAGTACACTTTCCTTGCCTGATAACCCTTTTATTGTCAATGCCCTTGGCATTTACCCTCCCCTTTTACTCATTTTTGTATTCATGTGTTTGTTTTCTGTACACATTGCACTCAATACAGTTTTCCTTCCTGTTATAGCTTGCATTATTTGCCCTATTTGCCCTATGGAGATCTTCATGCTATCTGCGCAAGCACGCTTTACAGGTTTGTAAGCCTGTTTGTTTACTGTGTGTGCTTGTGCTGCTCATTTTTGTGGCTGCCAACACTGTTTCTGGCCATGGAAACGTGCTTGAATTCATGTACATGTGATGAGCAGCACGCATATGCGATTACTGCTGCTGCTCATTACGCTAACATGTAAACATTGTGTAGGCTTCGTGCAAAGCCTACATGATTATGTATGAATCGTGGGGATTTATTTTTATCAGTATGATTTTTGTAAAATATGGGAGTTGATGTACCAGAAATGTACTGGTTGAAACAAAATTGAGAAATGTGCTGGCATATGATCTATATTTCTGTTGTGTATGGTTTCCATGGTGAGAGAACAGGAAGTATTGTTTTACTGGTTTACCTTGGGAATTGGCCATGTCAAATGATGTTTTAAATTGCCTTGTATTTCAGTCATGGTTATTCTGATGAAGCCTCTGATACTAAGGGACAAAAGTGCTTAACAAAATTAATTTGTAGCTGGACTGTGTTGTTGCCTTAAGTGATACCTTCAGCCTTTATTTTTATTTCAAAGGCAACAGTTTTATGGCACAGACTGGCCATTGAGGACATTACACTTGAGGGATGCAAAGTACCCCATTGTTGGTGAGGGCTAGATTAAGGATGTTGTTTGCTCCTAGTAGGCATATTAACTGGTTAGTCCTGGGCATTTGTGTTGACAAATTCAGGAAATCTTTGAGCCTGCATGTTTGGGGTTATGTATTATTTCCAGTTATAGCAGGGTAGTTGAAGTTGCCAATAATTATAGTGTTGGGCTGAATCGAGAGTAACTCCAGGTCATTTTAAGTAAGTGGTGTAGTTTCCTGAGTCATAGATGGGGACCTATAATAGCTCACAAGGATATGGTATGGGGCTTTGGTTATGGTGAGCTGCACTTGGAGAAGCTCACATGCTTCATACTGTTTAACCAGCCTTGATGTGACTGATGACCAGTTACAAATATGTTTTCATAAATCACATATGCCTGATAAAGCAAGTTTCACATTCTTTTAGGTTCATAGGTTCATAGATTCATAGGTTCATACTGGGCTATCTGCCCTGGGGCATTTATAAGCCTAGCCCGATTGTGTTTGGCTTATGCCACCCCTTGATTTGAGTATACTGTGCCCTTTTTAAAGTTTAGTTTACTGAGCCTCTGTCTAATAGTGACAGAGAAGTAATCCCCGGGACAAACCTATGATCCCCCATCCACTCATCAAGATTCTTCTTGAAGAGAGTCAGTGAGGTGCTCTGCCTAACATGAATTGGAATTCTGTTCCAGAGCGAAGGGAGCCTCTGGGTTATGAATCTGTCCCTCCAGCATGTTCTATTTATTTCTGTGCTGAGGTTCAAGTCCCTCGAGCGCGTGGCTCTAAGGGATTTAGATTTACTGAGGTGGAGCATGTCCATTAATTCTGGGTTGGACATAGCTTTATATGTCAGGCATAGATCGCCTCGAAGTAGGCGGTATGCAACTGAGTAGAGCTGGAGTTTTTTTAACCGAGCAGCATATGGCATCCATTTGAGTCCCTTGATCCTCTTGGTGAGGTACTTTTGGGGTCTTTCCAATTGCTGCAGGTGTCGGGTAAGGTACATCCCAAAGGGGGCATTGTATTCTATGATGGGCCTGATGAGGGATGAATAAAGGGGCACGATTACCTCTCTTGATCTAGATGTGAATCCCTTCATGATGAGGTGGGCTATGTAGAAGGTCTTTCTAACAACTTTGGCAATGTGGTTGTCAAAGGAGAGATTGCTATCAACTTTGGTCCCTAGATCCCTAATTACTTTCTCAGTACTTAATGGGTTACCACCTATATGGCAATTTGTGGGCACATTGTTTTTGCCAAAGTATATGACTATACACTTTTTGGCATTTAGCTTTAGACCATGGCTCTGGCACCAGTTATCCGTCTCTGCGAGACCTTTTTGAAGGATGTTTGTGTCAGCTGGAGAGTCTATTATGGTGCCCAGTATGCAGTCATCTGCGAACTTGGTGAGCCATAGTCCTCCCACGTTGGCCTGTACCTCAGAAAAGTAAATACCAAACAAGAGAGGTCCCAGGACAGAACCTTGTGGGATGCCACTTGTGACCGGTTTCGAGTCTGACATGGCTCCAGTAACTCTGACTCTGTGGGTTCTGTCTTTGAGCCAGTTTGCGACCCATCTTGTGACATAGGGGTTTATATTTAGGCTGGATAGCTTATCTATGATGCCTGAGTGGGGTATTGTGTCAAATGCCTTTGCGAGGTCCATATAGGCTGTGTGGACTACCTTCCCTTCGTCTATGGCCTTGGTGACTGTTTCGAAGAAGTCGACCAGGTTCAGAAGGCAGGATCTGCCCTTGACAAAGTCAAATTGGGTAGGATCTAGTGTCTGTAGGTCCCCAATGTCTTTGTTTATGAGTTCCATGATTATCCTCTCCATAGCCTTGCAGACTAGGCTAGTCAGGCTTATGGGGCGATAGTTTCCAGGGTCCGCAGAAGCACCACCTTTGTGGAGTGGGACCACTGTTGCTGTATGCCATTGTTTGGACACATGTCCTGTAGTGAGGCTGAGATTGTACAGCAGTTTTACTTGAAGGATTAGTTATTCTTGGAGTTCATGTAGGACGCAACCCGGGATGACATCTGGTCCCATGGAAGCAGTGTTTTTTGCTTTGGAGAGGGCGGCCTTCACCTGAGCATCAGAGATGTTTGGGAGGCTGCACTCTGCTGGGATAGATACTTGCTCTTTTTGGGGTTAGGGGGTGGAGTAGTTTGCACTGAACCTGTCTGCCAGGATATTGGCGATGTCTGTGGGTTCAGTGTATTGTTTGTCGTTTAGAATCAACTCAGAACAAGTCTGGGAGTTGCATCCCAGGTTCCTAACATAACTGAAAAAAGCCTTATGATTGTCTTTAGTGTCCTGTGCAATTTTTCTCTTGAATCTGGCCTTGGAGGATTTTATGAGGGATCATAATTTTATGCTAGTACTGATCAGAGATGCTTTCCCTTTTAGGGATTTTGCTCTATCATGTAGTAGCTTCCTCCTTCTGTTGTACAGTTTATTTATGTCTGGGGTCCACCAGACTGGATGTCTGCCTTTGGATGATTGGGTTTTTATTTTGTTAGGGATAGCATAATCTATGCATTCATGGAGATGTCAGTAGAATGCATTTATATAGGATTCTGCAGTTTGGGCTGTAGTTTCCACTGGCCCTGGGGCCTTGAAGGATTCCACTTCGGTTTTGAGAAGTGTGAAGTTCGCTTTTGAGAAGTTTTTCACTGTGGTTTTCTGGGCTGGGGGTGGGGTCAGGATGTGGATATCCAGTGAAATTAATTTATGGTCTGATCTTACCAATGAGGGATATACTTCTGGTATGGAGCATAGAGTCCCCATGTTGGTAATGATCAGGTCTAGTATGTTTTCCCCTCTTGTGGGAGTGGTGACTAGTTGTTCCATAGCATTTGAGTTTATAAATTCCAGGAACTTTTGGGCTAAGGTGCTGGGGCTTGAGTAATGCTCCCAGTCTATGTTTGGGTAGTTGAAGTCGCCCAATATAATGGTGTTCGGAGAGATCTTCATGTTCTCCACTGTTTTCAGGAAAGCCGAGTGGGATTCCTGACTTTGAGAGGGTGGTCTGTAGGATGCTATAAACTGAAAAGCAGTCTTGCCCACTGTGAGTTGCACATGGATGGTCTCCGATACTCCATGCAATGCCACTAACCTGGAGGTGTGCATATCCTTGATAAATATGGAAACTCCCCCTCCTTTTGTGGTTCGGTCTGGGTTTTGGGGCCGAAAAGCATGATATGAGGTATAACCTGGTAGTGCTGGGGTGCTCTCTGGAGCCTTGAACCAGGTTTCTGTCACTGCACAGATATCGATGTTCTCCATACTGAGGAGAGCTCCGAGTGCATGCATCTCGAGGTTAAGACTTCTGGCGTTTAGCAGCATTACCCTTAGTTTCTTGTTCCTTGTGCTGTCTATGGAGGTGGGTTTGAATTTTGAGTCTTGCCTACAAAAGGCACTATGGGGGTTCAAGAGCCTTTGCCAATATTCAAAAGCCCAGGGGTGACAGGTGCAAGCCGTCCCTAGTGAAGCAATGTGGCTTGTCGAGCATGTCATCCCAGGCTGACAGACACTGGATCCCCTTTGAATGACACCAAAATTTTAGCCAGTTGTTAAAATCGGTCATTTTGTCTTTATACTGTGGCATCATTCTAGGTGAGGGTAAGATGCTGCTCAAGGTCAGGGTCATACCAGCCTGGGCTACATGATCAGAGAGCTCCTCTATGTCTCTTTTCATGTAGTCGAGGGAGGTGCGTCTCAGGTCATTCACGCCATCATGTGCAATGACTGAGTCATATTTGTATTTGCTTTGGATTGACCCGAGTACTTGTGTTATGTGGCGGATTCTAGCACCCGATAGGCAGCTCACTGTGACCTTCTCTTTATTCAGCCTGGTGAGCGGGACATCAGTGTGTCTGACAATAGAGTCACCTATTACAAGAGTATCAGGTATGTTATTCAGCCTTAAGGGCTGTGACTGCTTTGCACACTGACTTTGTGTGCTATGTGTTGTACATGTTTTGTTTTGGGGTAGCGTTTGCTTGGATGTCTGCTTTGGAGGTCTCTGTTGCTTAGGTAGATTTCTAATTAGAGCCTCCGAGTATGTTTTTGTGTTTTATGTGTTTGTTTCGCTGTTGTGGTGGGACTATGTGATACTGGAATTGTGTTGTGTGAGGTTACCTTCTCCTCCTGACTGGTTACACCAGTTTTGAGATGAGAGAGCTCAGCTTCCAGTTTGGCTATATGGTTGCATCTCTCACATATATTTGAACCTGTTTGGAGGAGGAGAGTGTTGTCCGTGCACATGAGACAGTTGAAACATTGCCTCAAAATTCGCAGATTCACCAGCTGGACTGGAGAGGAAACCATTGACTGACCTTTGGACATGCTAGAGTAATATAGGGAACTAAATTAAAATGGACCGATAGGGGACAAGGTAATCGTAGAGAGTATAAGCGTAAGTAGTGCTTATGGTTTATTAGTGCTAACTTGTAAAATTACTTATTTGAACCAGTGAGGGGCCTTAAAATGAGAATGTGGTGTTTAATTTGAGAGACAGAACAGTTCTAAGGGAAAAAGTGAAGAGCAGACTTTGTGGAGCCAGGAATAGATTAAACCCAATTAGGCGGCGCTGCCTGATGTTGCGCTATGCGCAAAAATGAGCAAAACCGTGCAAATGAGGGTTTTAAGAGAGGGAGGTCAAGGAGTTAGGAATTGACCCAAAATTGCCAATAAAACTACAGTTTAAAGGCAGTAACCACTCCCACAGGGGCAGGCAGGCTGCTCAATGTTTATCACTGCCACTGATGAACACAGAGACTTCCCTTTAACCCAAGCAAACAATGGCCCTCCAAGAATCTTACAAACAGTTCAGAACAGCAAATCTGTAACTGAACTTTTTAAATCTCAGAAAAGTAGGAAAAAAGCAAGATTTTTTTGTTTTTTTGTTTTTTTTTTTAAGGAAAGCAGAGGTTCACAAGTATCAACAAGTTAGAACAGTGCAGTAAATGACCCCACACTTGAATGCTAGGCCAGGGACAGAAAATGCAAGTTTTTAGAAAAAGAAAACGATTTTAAAAATAAGTGCAGGCAGAAAATTTAGTAATCAGCTCTAGGTTGTGTTCTAAATACAGTTACCAACACAGAAATAAAGTTTAACAAGCCAGAAAATGCTCAAAAGTAGGCGGCAATGCAGAAAAACATAACAAACAATCTGAAGCAAAATACTTAAAATCTCAAAAGTGGCTCCTTTCTTCTCTCAGCATTTTCTCCTCTTGGTGGGTGCTTCACCAACAGCCAGCAAGTCCAAAAAGATGCCAAAACCATGAGGCAATCGGGTTTTAAAAGAGGGAGTTCAAGGAGTTAAGAATTGACCCAAAATGGCCAATAAAACTACAGTTTCAAGGCAGTAACCACTCCCACAGGGGCAGGCAGGCTGCTCAATGTTTATCACTGCCAGTGATGAACACAGAGACTTCTTTTTAGCCCAAGCAAACAATGGCCTCCAAGAAACTTACAAACAGTTCAGAAAAGCAAATCTGTAACTGAACTTTTTTAAATTTCAGAAAAGTAGGAAAAAAGCAAAATTTTTTTTTTTTTAAGGAAAGCAGAGGTTCACAAGTATCAACAAGTTAGAACAGTGCAATAAATGACCCCACACTTGAGTGCTAGGCCAGGGACAGAAAATGCAAGTTTTTAGAAAAAAAATTATTTTAAAAATAAGTGCAGGCAGGAAATTCAGTAATCAGCTCTAGGTTGTGTTCTAAATACAGTTACCAACACAGAAATCAAGTTTAACAAGAGAGAAAATGCTCAAAAGTAGGTGGCAATGCAGAAAAATTTAAAAAATAATCTGAAGCAAAATACTTAAAATCTCAAAAGTGGCTCCTTTCTTCTCTCAGCATTTTCTCCTCTTGGAGGGAGCTTCACCAACAGCCAGCAAGTCCAAAAAGACACCAAAAGCATGAGGCAATCAGGTTTTAAGAGAGGGAGGTCAAGGAGTTAGGAATTGACACAAAATGGCCAACAAAACTACAGTTTCAAGGCAGTAACCACTCCTACAGGGGCAGGCAGGCTGCTCAATGTTTATCACTGCCACTGATGAACACAGAGACTTCCCTTTAGCCCAAGCAAACAATGGCCTCCAAGAAACTTACAAACAGTTTGGAACAGCAAATCTGTAACTGAACTTTTTTAAATCTCGAAAAGTAGGAAAAAAGCAAGATTTTTTTTTTTTTTTTTTTTTTTTTTAGGAAAGCAGAGGTTCACAAGTATCAACAAGTTAGAACAGTGCAGTAAATGACCCCACACTTGAGTGCTAGGCCAAGGACAGAAAATGGAAGTTTTAGGAAAAAAAATGAATTTAAAAATAAGTGCAGGCAGGAAATTCAGTAATCAGCTCTAGGTTGTGTTCCAAATACAGTTACCAACACAGAAATCAAGTTTAACAAGCCAGAAAATGCTCAAAAGTAGGTGGCAATGCAGAAAAACTTAACAAATAATCTGAAGCAAAATACTTAAAATCTCAAAAGTGGCTCCTTTCTTCTCTCAGCATTTTCTCCTCTGGGTGGGTGCTTCACCAACAGCCAGCAAGTCAAAAAAGATGCCAAAACCACGAGGCAATCGTGTTTTAAGAGAGGGAGGTCATGGAGTTAGGAATTGACCCAAAATGGCCAATAAAACTACAGTTTCAAGGCAGTAACCACTCCCACAGGGGCAGGCAGGCTGCTCAATGTTTATCACTGCCACTGATGAACACAGAGACTTCCCTTTAGCTCAAGCAAACAATGGCCTCCAAGAAACTTACAGACAGTTCAGAACAGCAAATCTGTAACTGAACTTTTTTAAATCTCAGAAAAGTTGGAAAGAAGCAAGATTTTTATTTATTTATTTATTTTTTTAAGGAAAGCAGAGGTTCACAAGTATCAGCAAGTTAGAACAGTGCAGTAAATGACCCCACACTTGAGTGCAAGGCCAGGGACAGAAAATGCAAGTTTTAGGAAAAAAAACAAATTTAAAAATAAGTGCAGGCAGGAAATTCAGTAATCAGCTCTAGGTTGTGTTCTAAATACAGTTACCAACACAGAAATCAAGTTTAACAAGCCAGAAAATGTTCAAAAGTAGGCGGCAATGCAGAAAAACTTAAATAATCTGAAGCAAAATACTTAAAATCTCAAAAGTGGCTCCTTTATTCTCTTAGCGTTTTCTCCTCTTGGTGGGTGCTTCACCAACAGCCAGCAAGTCCAAATAGATGCCAAAACCACGAGGCTATTGGGTTTTAAGAGAGGAAGGTCAAGGAGTTAGAAATTGACCCAAAATGGCCAATAAAAATACAGTTTCAAGGCAGTAACCACTCCCACAGGGGCAGGCAGGCTGCTCAATGTTTATCACTGCCACTGATGAACACTGAGACTTCCCTTTAGCCCAAGCAAACAATGGCCTCCAAGAAACTTACAAACAGTTCAGAACAGCAAATCTGTAACTGAACTTTTTTAAATCTCAGAAAATTAGGAAAAAAGCAAGATTTTTTTGTTTTTTTTTTGTTTTTTATTAAGGGAAGCAGAGGTTCACAAGTATCAACAAGTTAGAACAGTGCAGTAAATGACCCCACACTTGAGTGCTAGGCCAGGGACAGAAAATGCAAGTTTTTAGGAAAAAAAAAACTATTTTAAAAATAAGGGCAGGCAGGAAATTCAGTAATCAGCTCTAGGTTGTGTTCTAAATACAGTTACCAACACAGAAATCAAGTTTAACAAGCCAGAAAATGCTCTAAAGTAGGCGGCAATGCAGAAAAACATAACAAATAATCTAAAGCAAAATACTTAAAAACTCAAAAGTGGCTCCTTTCTTCTCTCAGCATTTTCTCCTCTTGGTGGGTGCTTCACCAACAGCCAGCAAGTCCAAAAAGATGCCAAAACCATGAGGCAATCAGGTTTTAAGTGAGGGAGGTCAAGGAGTTAGGAAATGACCCAAAATCGCTATGGTCAGGCTCTGTTTGCTCCCCTCCCTGCCCCCAATTCACTCCCGCCCCCAGTACCTCTAAATTTATAGTACTATAGCCATTCCCCCACTTTCTAGATCCTATCTGCTTTCATCTGGGATAATTCCACCCACCCCTTTTCTACTACCTACATTTAATAGCACCTATTAGTTTTCATCTGGTATTCTCCCATCCCCCCTTCCAGTACCTTTACCTCACCACTCTATCTTCTGGTGTTGCATCACCAGGTAAAACAGTTCCTTCACTCACTAGCTGAATCACATATAATGATATACTCCTCTTTACTACCCCTCTTGTTCACACCCCTCGTGTTCACACCATATCTCCTTGCCTTGTATGAAAACCAGTTTCTTACGGGATTTCAGGTCCCAAAAGGCCATAATATCACCCCAGCTGTAAATCTTTCCACCTTCAACCATACTTACAGTACCAGATCCTATCCAACATCTTGTTCAGTCTATCAACATCTCAACCCCAGGCACATTAGCTCTAGATCCAAACACTACCACAAACTAATAAACAAATTCCTGAAATTCATCACCAAGTATAGACTCAACCTAATACTTGGTGGTGATATTCACCCCAACCCTGGCCCACTCACTTCAGATACACATACCCCCTCTACTTGTAATCTAAGCTACAAACCTAGAATTAATGGGCCAACTAACTCTCTCCTAGTCTGTCATCTCAATATTAGAAGCATTAATAACAAGGTACATGAATTGCATGCACTTCTGGATGTCCACTCCCCTGAGATTCTCTGTTTATCTGAAACCTGGTTAAAACCTAACATTAAAGACAATGAAGTGTTACCACCTGGGTACAACATACACAGGCTGGATCGTGCTTCGAGGAAGGGGGTAGCTGTACTCTATAAATCTGAGTTGAATGTCACCATAGGTGTAATACAACCTCCTCAGATTAATAACTGTGAGATTCTTGCTACCAAATTGCAACTTAATAAAAATAAATGCATTAATATCATCTGTATGTACATTCCCCCAGGTAACAATATAGCTACATTTGAAGATATCCTGCACTAGTTATCATGTCACTACCCCCAAGAAACCCTACTACTTGGAGACTTTAACATAGACTGGGGCACCTGTTCCTTAGAATCCCCAACCACCCATATTAACCTGCATGCATTTACACAAATCATATCCACCCCTACCAGGACAGGTAAACCCAACCAAAAAGAAAGTATACTTGACTGGGTACTCATAAACAGTCACCCCCAACTGTACACCTCTGGTACCCTCCTTAAAGGCCTAAGCAATCACCTTCTCACATATGTAATTAAGCACAAAACCATTAATTCCAACAACCCTTACTCAGAAAGGTTAGAAACAATAAAAACTTTGACCCTGCCAAATTCCAACAAGAACTAAACTGATGTAATTGGTCTATTCTAAAACACCTCCCCTTAGAGGAAGCAGTAGCATACTTTAACAACAAATTCCTTGAGATCCTTGATTTGCATGCACCTGTTCGTTCAAAGCGAACCAAGGCAAAAACTGCACCATGGCTTTCTATAGAGTCTAAACTCAAAATTACCCTTAGAAACAAAGCATGGGCTTTATGGCGTTCTTTTAAAGACCCTCAAGATCACATTAAATACAGGCAATCCAGGAATGAAACCAAAAAATCAATTTTACAAGACAAAAAACAATACTACTGTAATTTACAGACAGTAAATCAAAATAACCCTCAGAAGTTTTGGGCAGGTTTAAATAACTTACTACATCCTGGACAAACTTCAACCCCAATCCGTGCTGCTACTATTGATAAAACCCCTGAAGAAGTTTCTGATAGTTTTAACCAATTCTTTACTGAGACAATTTAAGCCCTAGCTAGCCAACTACCTCCTAGCTCCCCTGGTCCTGAAAGTAGCACCCCTAGAAACCTACTTGGGTTCAGCTTCCAACCAGTCACCACTTCACTTATCCGTACCTTGATCAAAAAATTAAAACCCACTACACTTTCTGCTGATCAACTCCCTGCCGAGTACCTACAAAAATCAGCTGATGCTTTTGCTTACCCCGTCTAAATACTAATCAATCAAACCATAGTAGAAGCTAAAATTCCCACCATCTGGAAAATATCCTATGTAATCCCACTTCACAAAGGAGGCAGCTCTACTGAATTCTCCAATTATAGGCCAGTAGCTATACCCTCTCCACTTGCAAAGATTATGGAAAAATTTATTCATAGACAATTCATGCACCACCTAATCCAAAATCGCCTTATGGCAGACACTCAGCATGGCTTCCGTCCACATCACAGCACTACTTCAGCCCTCCTAGCCTTTACTAACACCATAAACCATATTCGCAACAATAATTATATATGCTCAGCCCTCTTTTTGGATCTTTCCAAGTCATTCGATATGGTTGATCACCAACTTTTAATCCACACCCTGCAAACATTCTGTTTAGATACTGGAGCCCTCCAATGGATTCAATCCTACCTGAATGGTCAACAGCAGGCTGTCCTCTGGCAGAACAAACTCTCTAACCTTCTACCTAACACCCTCGGAGTACCACAAGACTCTATACTAGGGCCCTTGCTGTTCTCCATCATCATTAACAACCTTTATACTGTCATCCCAAAAGTCAGCTGTATCCATTATGCTGATGACTCTACTCTGATTTGCTCAGCCACATCTCCAGTAGAGTTATGGTCAGCTACCCAGACCACCTTTAATACAATAGAAAACTGGCTTTCTGAACATCGTCTGATCCTAAATCCCAAAAAAACTAAAATGCTGTTATTTTCACCAACACGTAGGTCTACCGCTTTCACCTTTACCATAAAATCAAATGATGGCACAATAATCTCCCCTGACCCATCTACAAAACTATTAGGTGTCAGTATAGACAATAATCTCAAATTTGACCTACATGTTAACCAAACTATCAAAACCATCAATAAAAAACTAGGGTCACTTTACAGAATAAAAGCCTTCCTAACCCCTCCAGCTAAAATTGCCATAGCTCGCTCTCACCTTCTTTCAACCCTTCTGTATGCATCCCCTTTACTCTCAAATTTGAACAAGACTGTCCTTAACAAACTCTCAATTTGCTACAACCACATTGCCAGGTTTGCCACTGGGCTGCCTTTTAGGACACATCATTGCATCAATCTAAATCAGCTTGGTTGGCTTGAACTACCTAGCCTAATCCAGTATAACCAACTGATTATGGCCTATAAAATCCTCTATAATCCAGACAATACTCCTGCACTTAAAAATATTATCACCGCCTATAACAATCCTAGACCGCTTCGATCCTCTATCAAACTGCTAATTCAGACTAGCAAAATTAATAACACAGCTGGTGATTCTCTCTTTGCAAACTCTGTAAGTAGATCCTGGAACTCTCTTCCAGCTGATATTACCTTACTTTCCACCTTAGGTCAATTTAAAACTAGACTCAAACAACATTTGTCACTTAACTGGCTATGTCAATGTATCAAGCCTGGCTAACACAAATGTGTAAAAATCTGTTAACCAGTTTACTGTGTAATTTAATTTAATCCTGACTTGTGCTCAGGACTAACTTTAACCTGTGGAACTTGTTTAACTTGCTTACTTATGTCATCTCTGTAAATAGTCTGTTTGTAATATGTAATGCTGGTATTATGTAATGCTTTATCTGCTTACCCTTGGAGCTTTTCTCCCCAGGCCTCCACTGAAAATGGACATGCATCCAGTCGGACTATCCCGGTCAACAAATGTAAAATAAAATAAATAAATAAATAAAATAAATAAAACTACAGTTTCAAGGCAGGGACCACTCCCACAGGGGCAGGCAGGCTGCTCAATGTTTATCACTGCCACTGATGAACACAGAGACTTCCCTTTAGCCCAAGCAAACAATGGCCTCCAAGAAACTTACAAACAGTTCAGAACAGCAAATCTGTAACTGAACTTTTTTAAATCTCAGAAAAGTAGGAAAAAAGCAAGATTTTTTTTTTGTTTTTTGTTTTTTATTAAGGGAAGCAGAGGTTCACAAGTATCAACAAGTTAAAACAGTGCAGTAAATGACCCCACACTTGAGTGCTAGACCAGGGACAGAAAATGCAAGTTTTTAGAAAAAAAAAACGATTTTAAAAATAAGTGCAGGCAGGAAATTCAGTAATCAGCTCTAGGTTGTGTTCTAAATACAGTTACCAACACAGAAATCAAGTTTAACAAGCCAGAAAGTGCTCAAAAGTAGGCGGCAATGCAGAAAA
Organism: Protopterus annectens; assembly: GCF_019279795.1. Taxonomy (NCBI): domain Eukaryota; kingdom Metazoa; phylum Chordata; order Ceratodontiformes; family Protopteridae; genus Protopterus; species Protopterus annectens. Next base: position 1,121,970,658 of record NC_056726.1, read on the forward strand.
ACTTAACAAATAATCTGAACCAAAATACTTAAAATCTCAAAAGAGGCTCCTTTCTTCTCTCAGCATTTTCTCCTCTTGGTGGGTGCTTCACCAACAGCCAGCAAGTCCAAAAAGATGCCAAAACCATGAGGCAATCGGGTTTTAAGAGAGGGAGGTTAAGGAGTTAGGAATTGACCCAAAATGGCCAATAAAACTACAGTTTCAAGGCAGTAACTACTCCCACAGGGGCAGGCAGGCTGCTCAATGTTTATCACTGTGACTGATCAACACAGAGACTTCCCTTTAGCCCAAGCAAACAGTGGCCTCCAAGAAACTTACAAACAGTTCAGAACAGCAAATCTGTAACTGAACTTTTTTAAATCTCAGAAAAGTAGGAAAAAAGCAAGATTTTTTTATTTTTTATTTTTTTTTTAGGAAAGCAGAGGTTCATAAGTATCAACAAGTTAGAACAGTGCAGTAAATGACCCCACACTTGAGTGATAGGCCAGGGACAGAAAATGCAAGTTTTCAGAAAAAAAACGAATTTAAAAATAAGTGCAGGCAGGAAATTCAGTAATCAGCTCTAGGTTGTGTTCTAAATACAGTTACCAACACAGAAATCAGATTTAACAAGCCAGAAAATGCTCAAAAGTAGGCGGCAATGCAGAAAAACTTAACAAATAATCTGAAGCAAAATACTTAAAATCTCAAAAGTGGCTCCTTTCTTTTCTCAGCGTTTTCTCCTCTTGGTGGGTACTTCACCAACAGACAGCAAGTCCAAAAAGATGCCAAAACCATGAGGCAATCGGGTTTTAAGAGAGGGAGGTCAAGGAGTTAGGAATTGACCCAAAATTGCCAATAAAACTACAGTTTAAAGGCAGTGACCACTCCCACAGGGGCAGGCAGGCTGCTCAATGTTTATCACTGCCACTGATGAACACAGAGACTTCCCTTTAACCCAAGCAAACAATGGCCTCCAAGAATCTTACAAACAGTTCAGAACAGCAAATCTGTAACTGAACTTTTTAAATCTCAGAAAAGTAGAAAACAAGCAAGATTTTTTTGTTTTTTTGTTTTTTTTTTAATGAAAGCAGAGCTTCACAAGTATCAACAAGTTAGAACAGTGCAGTAAATGACCCCACACTTGAATGCTAGGCCAGGGACAGAAAATGCAAGTTTTTAGAAAAAAAAAATTTTAAAAATAAGTGCAGGCAGAAAATTTAGTAATCAGCTCTAAGTTGTGTTCTAAATACAGTTACTAACACAGAAATAAAGTTTAACAAGCCAGAAAATGCTCAAAAGCAGACGGCAATGCAGAAAAACTTAACAAACAATCTGAAGCAAAATACTTAAAATCTCAAAAGTGGCTCCTTTCTTCTCTCAGCATTTTCTCCTCTTGGAGGGTGCTTCACCAACAGCCAGCAAGTCCAAAAAGACACCAAAAGCATGAGGCAATCGGGTTTTAAAAGAGGGAGTTCAAGGAGTTAAGAATTGACCCAAAATGGCCAATACAACTACAGTTTCAAAGCAGTAACCACTCACACAGGGGCAAGCAGGCTGCTCAATGTTTATCACTGCCAGTGATGAACACAGAGACTTCCCTTTAGCCCAAGCAAACAATGGCCTCCAAGAAACTTACAAACAGTTCAGAAAAGCAAATCTGTAACTGAACTTTTTTAAATCTCAGAAAAGTAGGAAAAAGCTAAATTTTTTTGCTATTTTTTTTAAGGAAAGCAGAGGTTCACAAGTATCAACAAGTTAGAAGAGTGCAGTAAATGACCGCACACTTGAGTGCTAGGCCAAGGACAGAAAATGGAAGTTTTAGAAAAAAAAATATTTTAAAAATAAGTGCAGGCAGGAAATTCAGTAATCAGCTCTAGGTTGTGTTCCAAATACAGTTACCAACACAGAAATCAAGTTTAACAAGCCAGAATATGCTCAAAAGTAGGCGGCAATGCAGAAAAACTTAACAAATAATCTGAAGCAAAATACTTAAAATCTCAAAAGTGGCTCCTTTCTTCTCTCAGCATTTTCTCCTCTGGGTGGGTGCTTCACCAACAGCCAGCAAGTCCAAAAAGATGCCAAAACCACGAGGCAATCGTGTTTTAAGAGAGGGAGGTCATGGAGTTAGGAATTGACCCAAAATGGCCAATAAAACTACAGTTTCAAGGCAGTAACCACTCCCACAGGGGCAGGCAGGCTGCTCAATGTTTATCACTGCCACTGATGAACACAGAGACTTCCCTTTAGCTCAAGCAAACAATGGCCTCCAAGAAACTTACAGACAGTTCAGAACAGCAAATCTGTAACTGAACTTTTTTAAATCTCAGAAAAGTTGGAAAAAAGGAAGATTTTATTTTTTTTTTTTTAAGGAAAGCAGAGGTTCACAAGTATCAACAAGTTAAAACAGTGCAGTAAATGACCCCACACTTGAGTGCCAGTCCAGGGACAGAAAATGCAAGTTTTAGGAAAAAAAACAAATTTAAAAATAAGTGCAGGCAGGAAATTCAGTAATCAGCTCTAGGTTGTGTTCTAAATACAGTTACCAACACAGAAATCAAGTTTAACAAGCCAGAAAATGTTCAAAAGTAGGCGGCAATGCAGAAAAACTTAAATAATCTGAAGCAAAATACTTAAAATCTCAAAAGTGGCTCCTTTATTCTCTTAGCGTTTTCTCCTCTTGGTGGGTGCTTCACCAACAGCCAGCAAGTCCAAAAAGATGCCAAAACCACAAGGCTATCGGGTTTTAAGAGAGGAAGGTCAAGGAGTTAGAAATTGACCCAAAATGGCCAATAAAACTACAGTTTCAAGGCAGTAACCACTCCCACAGGGGCAGGCAGGCTGCTCAATGTTTATCACTGCCACTGATGAACACTGAGACTTCCCTTTAGCCCAAGCAAACAATGGCCTCCAAGAAACTTACAAACAGTTCAGAATAGCAAATCTGTAACTGAACTTTTTTAAATCTCAGAAAAGGAGGAAAAAAGCAAGATTTTTTTGTTTTTTTTGTTTTTTATTAAAAGAAGCAGAGGTTCACAAGTATCAACAAGTTAGAACAGTGCAGTAAATGACCCCACACTTGAGTGCTAGGCCAGGGACAGAAAATGCAAGTTTTTAGAAAAAAAAAACTATTTTAAAAATAAGTGCAGGCAGGAAATTCAGTAATCAGCTCTAGGTTGTGTTCTAAATACAGTTACCAACACAGAAATCAAGTTTAACAAGCCAGAAAATGCTCTAAAGTAGGCAGCAATGCCGAAAAACATAACAAATAATCTGTAGCAAAATACTTAAAATCTCAAAAGTGGCTCCTTTCTTCTCTCAGCATTTTCTCCTCTTGGTGGGTGCTTCACCAACAGCCATCAAGTCCAAAAAGATGCCAAAACCATGAGGCAATTAGGTTTTAAGGGAGAGAGGTCAAGGAGTTAGGAATTGACCCAAAATCACTACGGTCGGGCTCTCTTCGCTCCCCTCCCTGCCCCCAATTCACTCCTGCCCCCAGTACCTCTGAATTTATAGTACTATAGCCACTCCCCCACTTTCTTGATCCTATCTGCTTTCATCTGGGATAATTCCACCCACCCCTATTCTACTACCTACATTTAATAGCACCTATTAGCTTTCATCTGGCATTCTCCCATCCCCCCTTCCAGTACCTTTACCTCACCACTCGATCTTCTGGTGTTGCATCACCAGGTAAAACAGTTCCTTCACTCACTAGCTGAATCACATATAATGATATACTCCTCTTTACTACCCCTCTTGTTCACAACCCTCTTGTTCAGGGCCGGCCTTAGCTGATTTGGCGCCCTAGGCGAAATAGTGCTCTGGTGCCCCTTAAGCCCCACCCACACCATACTCATGAAACACTCCTATGAGCCATGCCCACAGGTAGGTCACTCCCCAAAAAAGCCACTCCACTCATTCACTCCCCAAGAAAGCCAGTCCAGTCATTTCCTTTAATTATTTAAATGCATAGAAGAAAGGATACCTTGTAATGTAGTTTAAACTGCAAGTTTGTTTGTGTCTTTCGGCTTTTCCCGGTTAGGGGTCGCCACAGTGGAACTCCGGTCTGCTAATGATTGGCAGTTGATTTTTTACATACCGGCTTGCCAGGCCTGATGCACAACCTTCAACGAAGGTACGCCTATTCACGCATGTCTCCACGCAGAAGACGCTCTAGCTGAGAATCGAACTGGACAGCGTCTTACTGTGAGTGAAGGTGGAAATTTCCTTTAATAAACCTGCTTTAATCTGTTTCTCCTTCACACATACTTTACTATAAAAGTCATGTCTTCAGAAAATAGAGACCCATATGCCTTGGTTCAAAGGGTTGCTTAGGTTAATCTAAATAGTTTAATTTACTCTGGGGTAGGCAAGCAAGCCTTTCAGCTCTGTGAAAGTAGAATAGTGACCTCTCTCCTCCCTGTTTACAGAAGCTTAAGGAAGAGTAGCACAAACACAGATCCCATTTGCTAAACAATACAATCTCACAATGAAAACAGGCTTAGCATGAACAGTAAAATTCTTTGCCTCTGAAAATGCATGAAAACCCATATTTATAGAAAATGCTTCTAGTCAGTGGAGGATTAAGTTTATATTTGGGCTGTTTTCAAAACAGACTCCTTGCACACATTTTTACGGCCATGCATACATGTATTTGTTCTTTAATCCAACTTCCTGATTGCATTAAATTATATTCCCTATGAATTACAGCACCACTTGTTACAATGTGTTTTAAATTTGTAGTTTTAAGTATTCTTTTAATAAGCAAAGAAACAAAATATATAAACCAATAATGACAAAACTACCCATTTCAGAAAATTTCAACCATAAAAGCCCACTCAGACTTCTGTCATTACAATCTACGAATATCACTCAATACAAACAATCTCTGCAGAAGAGAAATCATCTGAACAATTCCACATTAAAGAAATCTGTAACTAATGAAGAGATTGCCACTGGCAAACAACTTTACATCTCACTGTTTCATCTACAAATTCAGTGCCTGTTACCCTTGAAGAATTAACTGCCTATATTACATTTAAAAATTGGTAAACTGGTAATATTGCATTAGGAAATGACTAAAACTGTTTTGTTTATCAAATGATACACTGTGTTGTAGAATTTGAAAGCAGTGTTAGTAGCATAATTGTCTTTGATGCAGAACGCTATGTATTCTGCTCCCACCCCACGTAGATGGAGTATTGATATTTCAGTGCCCATTTGATTGCTGATTATTTGGTGCATTATAAGTGCGGATAACGGTTCTACACTCCTAAGTATGTCATCCTTTGTAGGAAATGCCTAGCAACTATGAACAACAAACTACCAAGCAATTAAAGTTCCAGGCTAATTCGCCCTTCTGCAGGGTGATTTTGAAACAAGCAGAACTAGAATAGCCAGCAGACAGACAAATGACTATTTTTTGCCATAAAATTAAATAAATGCTGTAAAAAATGTCAAAAAATAGTAGTGATTACTGGCTGTTTAAAGCAAATACAACTGTAGTAATACAGTAAAATAGTCTTACCTTAACTTGGATGGCTCTTGATGAAGTTGAAACACAAACAATGTTGCAGAGTTCTCCTTTTTGTTTAATTATTTTATCTAATTACTCATTTGAATTCATCATATCAGGCTTACCCATACTGCTCAAGTGTACCCTGTTATGAGTCCAGGTTCCTTATTGTTCCACATTGAAATATTATGGCAGCACAATCACTGTTAAGAATTTTTTTAAATTGATATCCATTGTAAATAATAGTGAATCACATGAATTAAACAATAACTTTAATTGTAACCATCTTGTGAGCTTCCTAGATGAGGGTGTTAAGTAAGCTGTTTGTGTTACACTTTTGTCTGTTTGTTCCACATTATGAAAAGCAGTGCCAGGTGATCCATTAGGGGAGGTGTAGACAGAAATTTACATACAGTACTCAGACCCAGTCCCCCACCACCACCACCCTTGTATCATTTTGAAAATATACTCAACCCTTAAAATGCTACCCCAAGACATATAGAAAGGGGACATATTATTTTTAACTGTTACCATTTATACCCATAAAAAGGGCTATTTTTAGAAGTGTGTTCCTTTCACAGAGAGACATTTGTATTCCTCTATACTGTGAATATTCATTTACACAACTCAAAATCTGTGCTTTTTTGAGTATTTTGGTTTCCAGTAGATGGTCCGAAAAAATGTACTCATCTGAATAAACTGAGTAAATATTGTGGGAAGAAATAGCCAGGGAATTGTTATGGCTAGGCTTGTATAGACCCTAGGGCTGATAGCCTAGTACCAACCTATGGAATCTACTGCCTTGGTGGCTTCAGAGTCCAGCGTACCTTAACCAGCATCTATGGGATGAGAAGGTGAACTAGAACCTGTAGCTAGCAGAAATATTGACACTTACAGTCACTGTGTGTTATGTACTGACTGTCTTATTACTACTGATTGATAGCATCTGCTTTGTCAACTGGTCTGTTAAAGGTAATGCAAGCTCTGGGATGAGCACAGCAAATATGCAGGATCAGGAACATTCCTACAGCATAATATAGTGATCTATAATGAAGAGATCTAATGCAAAATAAATACAAATGTCAAAATGCACGACATGTTGCATAAATGACAATATACTACATTCACTCTTAAGGCTTAACAACTGCATCATTTCACAGTGCATTCTTGGCTGTTCTCTATTCCTATGACTACCTCTAATGTAAATATGTGTATAAATTCAGTATACTATGGCATTCTACTTCATTAAGATATTATATATGGATATTATGCAAATGCTTGAAGTGTTTTATGTTTAAGTTACACTGTAATTATGGTGTTCGTAGACTGTTCTGTTCATATGCTGCTTGCATCCCTGGCTGACCCCTCAATTGGTTATTCTTGATTAGTGCTGTCTTGCGCTTTCTGTTTGTGTCGTCTCATTATCCCAAAGTCCACTGTGAGTAATCAACACCTTCTCCCCCAATATACAGTACACCTTTAGTGAGCCCCTTGCTGTCGGTTTATCCCGGGCTCTGCCTGACGAGAACATTGTACGCAGGTGGACTGGGGCTGGAACTTACCACCTCGATGTCACCGGATTAGACTCACCAAGTGGAAAGAGCGAAGTAAACAATCTGAATCGTGTGACTGCACTCCCACAATTTAACAAATACGCAAACTTTCTCCTTTGGATAGTATACATTCGTATAGACCAAATGTTCCCTTTGCAGTAGTTTGGGACTGAAAGGAGTAGAGAGTTCACGCAGCAGAGTGAGCGTGGACTTGGGTATTTTCACAGTCTGCTGCTACATGTCTAACGGAATGGCCACTGCAGAAGAAGGAATCCAGGAATGATATACCGCTGAGTGTGATAAATGGGTCATCTGTGGAGCCCTCAGAGAGCACACCTGTAGGAGTGGAGGTGGAAAAAGACACTGTCCAGTCATCCAGAAACATTACCTATTCAGAGGTGGGTGCTTTTCAATTTCCAAACAGAAGCATCTCCTGTAAAACGTTCAGCTGGAGTCTTAAGTATGTGTGTGTCTGTGTGTGTCTGTGTGTGTGTGTGTGTGTGTGTGTGTGTGTGTGTGTGTGTGTGTGTGTGTGTGTGTGTGTGTGTGTGTGCGTGCATGTGCCCACAACCAATAATTTAACTTAATGCTCTGAAGCAGGCGATTGATTGCTTTGTGGAAATATATATATGTGTATATATATATATATATATATATATATATATATATATATATATATATATATGTATATGTGTGTGTGTATTAGAAAAGATTATTTCCTCAGATTCACCAGGCATGTATGCTTTTTTCCAAAAAATGACACGCATCAGCTTTTGGGAACAAGCGTTAAGCATGAATTGTTCTCCAGGAAATTCCAGTGTTCTATTTTTGGGAAATTAAAATGGATAAAGCTATCTCAAGAAGAAATAATTGCCAACTATTTGCATTTATAATTGTAGTGATCAGTAATAATAACAAAAATAACATTATTATCAACACCAATGATAATAATAAATAATGACAACAGCAACAGCCATTGAAAAAAAAACATATTTCAAATCTTGAAGAATTAAGCAGCAACTAATGAAAGTAGCATATGTAGAGGAGATATCTGGGTAAATGTAAGCAAAATTGTTTAGCAAACTGTTGCTTTCACATAGTTATAGTGATTCTGAAATCTTCCTCTGAACACAACCGATAACTGGATTGCTCCCCCATCCAATAGTGGAGCAGTTTGGTGCAATATTCCTGTCTATGCAAATTAAAGGGATTAAGTATTGTAGTAAATTTGGCAACTACTGCAGATTAATTTGTGAAAAAAAAGTATGATAATTTAGGGAGACATTTAGCTTTGAGAAATGGGATGCGGTGGTGCAGGCTGCTGTACCTTGGAAAACAAAGTCCCTTTAATTCCGCTGAAAAAACTTGGTAAACCACTTTAAAAAATAGAGCACTTTCATCTGTTAATTCATCTTCTTCAGAACCAGCAAACAATCAATAAATTCAGCATGCAGCACATACAGGGTTATGATCGGGTCTCTGAAGTGGTACTCAGTGCCGTGTCTTTTTTTTTTATGTCTGTTAAATGTTTACGTCATCATAGCAGCACTAACCCGCCGCACGATAGTGAAGCATTTAAAAAGCAACTATCGCACGCTGGTGGTTACCAGGGATTCCGAGCAAATAAATAAATAAAAGCCTCGAAACTTACTGACAACATTTTTTTTCCCCAAAGTTTGATTTTGAAAATCCAAAAGTAACTTAATTTAGCCCTATCCAGTTTTAGTGTCGTCCGGGCTGTAAGTGCTTTAAGTGGGAGGGCTGTAAAGTAGAGAAGAGCAAACACTTTCGGAATTAAAATGAATACACAAATATATAAAAACTGCGCCCTTTAAGAGGCTGGCCTTTACGGCGCCCTAGGCGGTCGCCTAGTTCACCTATGCCTAAGGCCGGCCGTGCTCTTGTTCACACCATATCTCCTTACCTTGTATGAAAACCAGTTTCTTATGGGATTTCATGTCCCAAAAGGCCATAATATCACCCCAGCTGTAAATCTTTCCACCTTCAACCATACTTACAGTACCAGATCCTATCCAACATCTTGTTCAGTCTATCAACATCTCAACCCTAGGCACATTAGCTCTAGATCCAAACACTACCACAAACTAATAAACAAATTCCTGAAGTTCCTCACCAAGTATAGACTCAACCTAATACTTGGTGGTGATATTCACCCCAACCCTGGCCCACTCACTTCAGATACACATACCCCCTCTACTTGTAATCTAAGCTACAAACCTAGAATTAATGGGCCAACTAACTCTCTCCTAGTCTGTCATCTCAATATTAGAAGCATTAATAACAAGGTACATGAATTGCATGCACTTCTGGACGTCCACTCCCCTGAGATTCTCTGTTTATCTGAAACCTGGTTAAAACCTAACACTAAAGACAATGAAGTGTTACCACCTGGGTACAACATACACAGGCTGGATCGTGCTTCGAGGAAGGGGGGTGGGGTAGCTGTACTCTATAAATCTGAGTTGAATGTCACCATAGGTGTAATACGACCTCCTCAGATTAATAACTCTGAGATTCTTGCCACCAATTTGCAACTTAATAAAAATAAATGCATTAATATCATCTGTATGTACATTCCCCCAGGTAACAATATATCTACATTTGAAGATATCCTGCACTAGTTATCATGTCACTACCCCCAAGAAACCCTACTACTTGGAGACTTTAACATAGACTGGGGCACCTGTTCCTTAGAATCCCCAACCACCCATATTAACCTGCATGCATTTACACAAATCATATCCACCCCTACCAGGATAGGTAAACCCAACCAAAAAGAAAGTATACTTGACTGGGTACTCATAAACAGTCACCCCCAACTGTACACCTCTGGTACCCTCCTTAAAGGCCTAAGCGATCACCTTCTCACATATGTAATTAAGCACAAAACCATTAATTCCCAACAACCCTTACTCAGAAAGGTTAGAAACAATAAAAACTTTGACCCTGCCAAATTCCAACAAGAACTAAACTGATGTAATTGGTCTATTCTAAAACACCTCCCCTTAGAGGAAGCAGTAGCATACTTTAACAACAAATTCCTTGAGATCCTTGATTTGCATGCACCTGTTCGTTCAAAGAGAACCAAGGCAAAAACTGCACCATGGCTTTCTATAGAGTCTAAACTCAAAATTACCCTTAGAAACAAAGCATGGGCTTTATGGCGTTCTTTTAAAGACCCTCAAGATCACATTAAATACAGGCAATCCAGGAATGAAACCAAAAAATCAATTTTACAAGACAAAAAACAATACTACTGTAATTTACAGACAGTAAATCAAAATAACCCTCAGAAGTTTTGGGCAGGTTTAAATAACTTACTACATCCTGGACAAACTTCAACCCCAATCCCTGCTGCTACTATTGATAAAACCCCTGAAGATGTTTCTGATAGTTTTAACCAATTCTTTACTGAGACAATTTAAGCCCTAGCTAGCCAACTACCTCCTAGCTCCCCTGGTCCTGAAAGTAGCACCCCTAGAAACCTACTTGCGTTCAGCTTCCAACCAGTCGCCACTTCACTTATCCGTACCTTGATCAAAAAATTAAAACCCACTACACTTTCTGCTGATCAACTCCCTGCCGAGTACCTACAAAAATCAGCTGATGCTTTTGCTTACCCCGTCTCAATACTAATCAATCAAACCATAGTAGAAGCTAACATTCCCACCATCTGGAAAATATCCTATGTAATCCCACTTCACAAAGGAGGCAGCTCTACTGAATTCTCCAATTATAGGCCAGTAGCTATACTCTCTCCACTTGCAAAGATTATGGAAAAATGTATTCATAGACAATTCATGCACCACCTAATCCAAAATCGCCTTATGGCAGACACTCAGCATGGCTTCCGTCCTCATCACAGCACTACTTCAGCCCTCCTAGCCTTTACTAACACCATAAACCATAATCGCAACAATAATTATATATGCTCAGCCCTCTTTCTGGATCTTTCCAAGTCATTCGATATGGTTGATCACCAACTTTTAATCCACACCCTGCAAACATTCTGTCTAGATACTGGAGCCCTCCAATGGATTCAATCCTACCTGAATGGTCGACAGCAGGCTGTCCTCTGGCAGAACAAACTCTCTAACCTTTTACCTAACACCCTCGGAGTACCACAAGGCTCTATACTAGGGCCCTTGCTGTTCTCCATCTTCATTAACAACATTTATACTGTCATCCCAAAAGTCAGCTGTATCCAATATGCTGATGACTCTACTCTGATTTGCTCAGCCACATCTCCAGTAGAGTTATGGTCAGCTACCCAGATCACCTTTAATACAATAGAAAACTGGCTTTCTGAACATCGTCTGATCCTAAATCCCAAAAAAACTAAAATGCTGTTATTTTCACCAACACGTAGGTCTACCGCTTTCACCTTTACCATAAAATCAAATGATGGCACAATAATCTCCCATGACCCATCTACAAAACTATTAGGTGTCATTATAGACAATAATCTCAAATTTGACCTACATGTTAACCAAACTATCAAAACCATCAATAAAAAACTAGAGTCACTTTACAGAATAAAAGCCTTCCTAACCCCTCCAGCTAAAATTGCCATAGCTCGCTCTCACCTTCTTTCAACCCTTCTGTATGCATCCCCTTTACTCTCAAATTTGAACAAGACTGTCCTTAACAAACTCTCAATTTGCTACAACCACATTGCCAGGTTTGCCACTGGGCTGCCTTTTAGGACACATCATTGCATCAATCTAAATCAGCTTGGTTGGCTTGAACTACCTAGCCTAAATCCAGTATAACCAACTGATTATGGCCTATAAAATCCTCTATAATCCAGACAATACTCCTGCACTTAAAAATATTATCACCGCCTATAACAATCCTAGACCGCTTCGATCCTCTAACAAACTACTAATTCAGACTAGCAAAATTAATAACACAGCCGGTGATTCTCTCTTTGCAAACTCTGTAAGTAGATCCTGGAACTCTCTTCCAGCTGATATTACCTTACTTTCCACCTTAGGTCAATTTAAAACTAGACTCAAACAACATTTGTCACTTAACTGGCTATGTCAATGTATCAAGCTTGGCTAACTCAAATGTGTAATAATCTGTTAACTAGTTTACTGTGTAATTTAATTTAATCCTGACTTGTGCTCAGGACTAACTTTAACCTGTGGAACTTGTTTAACTTGCTTACTTATGTAATCTCTGTAAATAGTCTGTTTGTATTATGTTATGCTGGTATTATGTAATGCTGTATCTGCTTACCCTTGGAGCTTTTCTCCCCGGGCCTCCACTGAAAATGGACATGCATCCAGTCGGACTGTCCCGGTCAACAAATGTAAAATAAAATAAATAAATAAATAAAATAAATAAAACTACAGTTTCAAGGCAGGGACCACTCCCACAGGGGCAGGCAGGCTGTTCAATGTTTATCACTGCCACTGATGAATTAGCCCAAGCAAACAATGGCCTCCAAGAAACTTACAAACAGTTCAGAACAGCAAATCTGTAACTAAACTTTTTTAAATCTCAGAAAAGTAGGAGAAAAGCAAGATTTTTTTGTTTTTTTGTTTTTTTTAAGGAAAGGAGAGGTTCACAAGTATCAACAAGTTAGAAGAGTGCAGTAAATGACTGCACACTTGAGTGCTTGGCCAGGGACAGAAAATGCAAGTTTTACGAAAAAAAACGAATTTAAAAATAAGTGCAGGCAGGAAATTCAGTAATCAGCTCTAGGTTGTGTTCTAAATACAGTTACCAACACAGAAATCAAGTTTAACAAGCCAGAAAATGCTCAAAAGTAGGCGGCAATGCAGAAAAACTTAACAAATAATCTGAAGCAAAATACTTAAAATCTCAAAAGTGGCTCCTTTCTTCTCTCAGCGTTTTCTCCTCTTTAAGGGTGCTTCACCAACAGCCAGCAAGTCCAAAAAGACTTTTCACCAAACAAAATTGATACTAAAGTTGTCACACATACAAAACTTCTTAGAGTGATTAGAGATGTAACATTAAATTTGACCTACATGTTCAAGATAACATAAAAAAGACTCATCAAATATTAGAAATGCTCTACTGGCATAAAAAAAACATCAAATCCACTCTTTCCACTACCCACCTTCTGTCATCTCTCTTTTGTGGTGCACCCACCCTAACCAATCCTCAGGTTACAATTATAAATAAGCTAAAGGCATGCTATTATAAGGCTGCAAAATGTGCCACAGACAATCAATACCACAGCTACCACTGTATTGCCCTTCAGGCTTCGAATTGGCTTGAACTGCCTCACCACTTATTTTACATTCATCTTATCTCCACACACAACATTATTCACAAAGCTGATGGCTGCCCTCCTTTTATTCCTATTCTCCATTCCTATCATCATATTAAAGCATGTCAATCTAATGAACAACATCTTTTCAGCATATGTAAACCAAACAAATTGTCTTGCCAAAGTCTCTACTTGTACTCAGTCACTAGAAAAGAATTATATCCCCCTGCAATTAAATCTGCCGTTAACTTCTCCAACTTCAAACTGCACTACCCCAGGCTGAACTAGTCCCTCCCTCTTTCCACCCCACCATACTTTGACTATGTTTAAAGGGAAAGAATTAGCAAAATCTATTTCTTAGACAAAGAACAAATATATTTTTTCCCAGGTTATATTATATAGTCTTCTCTGTTATAAAGAGTGTACTCAGTGTGTTTAATGTCATCTCTAAGCACTACAACTTCTTAACACTTTAACTAATTACAACATTCTTTTTCCGTCTGTTTTATTTGTATAAATATTGCCTTTGTTTCTATACGTTAATACTGTATGAATTAAAGTTGATTCTTTACTTGGTTAATATGTCATTCTTTTGTATTAGGGTTTATTATAGCTTTACTTAACTGTAAACATATTATGTCAATGTTTTCTCCCCAGGCCTCCACTGAAAATGGGATATTATCCCAATCAGACTTTCCCATTAAACAAATGTCTAATAATACTGCTAATAATAATAATGCATGTTTAATTTTTATGTAAATTGAGACACCTCCCCCTGTTTGTCCTTACCTGTGTAGTAGCTGGTCAAAATGTGTAGAAGTCCATTGTAGCCCTGGACTGCTGGGGTGCCAGCTGAGGCTTTAAACAATGTTTCAACAACTACTGAGATGTCCAAAATCTCCAGGGTCAGGCGTGATTGCCAGGAATAGAATTTTTGTTTAGACTCCTGGCATTTGGCAGTAACACCTTATTATTATCCTGGGTTGGTTTAGCAATATTTATCAGGTTGACAATGCCTAAAAAGGCATTATGAGGTGGACAAAGCTTTAGACAATATTCAAAAATGTATGGTTGACAGGTGCAGACCATCTCTGGTGAAACAGCGTGGTCTGTCAAACATATCCTCCCAAGATAACAATTATTGTATCCCATTAAAATAAAACCAGCAGCCAATAATTAAACTCAATTATCTTTTGTTTGTATTGCAATATTATGCTAATCTCATACTGGCATGGGACCCATAGTCCAAGAGCTCCATCATGGCTGTCTTCATATTGTCCAGGGAGGTACATCTGCCCTATGGCTGAGTCAGTCATATCGGTACTTGAGTTTCTATGACCAAGTGCATACATGATCTGGTGGATCCTGGTTCTGGACAAGTAACTGATTGTGACCCTCTCCTTTCTTAGCCTAGTTTGTGGGACATAGGTTGGCCTCACAATGGAGCCTCCCAAGACTAAAATATTGGACTGTGTGGTGGCCTATCTTATGGGCTTAGAGTTGAGACACTGTGAGTTGAGGCTGAAAATGTCATGCTGGCTGTTTCTTTGGTAGTGTGTTTTTGGAATTGTTATAGATACTTTTTGTAATTACAGTATTTGGGAAGCCTTTGAGGTGGTGGTTTGGGAAGATTACTTTTAAGAGCCTCAATATTTGCGGGTGTATATTTTTGTTCTGTGGTGCATGTGTTAGCTGTTGCAAGGTGTTGTCTGTTTCTGACAACCTATTTGGTATTTTTAATGGTTGTATGCAAGACCCTTGCCTCCGACAACAGTGTTTAACTACATCTTTCATACACTGTATCACACTGTTTGAGAATTAGATGGTTTTCAAAAAACAAGAGACAAATTCTACATTGTCTCAGGATACCCATTTCTTCTTAGCTATCTACAGAGATGGTAGGAAAGCACAGCTCTATTGTTTCAGGTATTTATATTTTGGACTACAGGGATTAGATAAGGTTGTATTTGACTAAGGCTACAATCCATGACAAAAAACTTTCGGTTCTGTGTATCTGTGTGTAATCACTGTAAGGGTGTACTAGAGAGGTTTACAATGTATTTGCCTGGGTGCTTTCTGGCTAGGAAGTACAATGTTAGTCTAATCTCATGCAGCAATGCTTATCTTCTCTCAAATTTGGTGCCTAGCACTAATCTATGAACCTATGGGAACCCTTAGGGGTAGACTATAGTGAAAATGTGATTCTAAGCATCTTCACCTATGCAGTGTGTTGATGACCAATGCTGATCTACGAACACTATAACTTTATACAGGCAGAGAGATATGGTAAACAAGCAAAATAGCCCAATGGCTGATCACAACAAACACACCCCATGGTTTTCTTAGGGATTCCCAGCACAGAAGAGATGTGGCTACACTATTTTCTCACTAGTAGGCAGACCTAACTTTTTTTTTTACATTAAACCACTAAAAGAAGCCACATCTGAAGTAAGTAACCAAGTTAGTTCAAACAACAAACACTTAGAAGCAAGCAAAAGTGCAAAACTCAACAGCTGAAACCAGAGGCAAAGTCAATAGCACTTTAAAGCAGATGAATGTGCAAAAACCCTGCAAATAATGCACAAATATAGCAGAAGCAGCACATATATATTTCACAATAAAGTTTAAACAGCAATGTGGAGTATTTATCTAGCTGTGGATGGTTCTGGATTAACCAGAAAGCCTCAGCAATCAGTAGCGTAGTCATCAAGCATTTCTTGTCTTTATGCAGGCAGAGAAAACCAGTAAAGAAGCAAAACAGCCCACTGGTTAATCACAGTCAGGGACTAAGGTTTCTACGGTGATTCTCAGCACATAAGAGACTATGGTAGTATCAGCTATCACTATAGGGAAGACCTACCTGTTTTAATTTTAACTAAAGTTGACAAGTGACAGTAATGCAGAGTTTGCATGTTCTCCCCCTGTCCATTTCAGTTTTTGTAGGGTTGCAAGCAAGTATTTGACTGTCAAGACTCCAAACTAACAAAGCATGTTTTTGCAGAGTGTGTGTGTGTGTGTGTGTGTGTGTGTGTGTGTGTGTATATATATATACTTTTCATGCAATTGACTGGTACTTTATATAGGACTGGTTATCTGCTTTATGACATCTGAGAATCATGATAAACATATGCTCTTTAGTGACAAAAAACATGATTAGCAGCTATAAGAAAAGGTATGGATATACGTGATTGCCCTTCTTTGCATATTATTTTTTTTCTTTTTTGCAATGTGTTTTGCTAACACAGCACAGTCAAACCTCTCAACCTCTTAGAGGAAAAAATCTGGACAAATGAATAGTGTGTGTGGCGGGGGCAAAGGCCCAAAAATAGGGACAGTTTTTAAATATTGCTCTTACAAATTTGATAGAATAACAGGTTTTACATTAACATGGATTTTTCTGAAGGGTATGAAGTTTGAAACTCAAATGTCTGTCATTATTTTCTGACTTCAGTCCTCAATGATTTGCCACTGATTTGTCAGGAAACCAACATTTTTTAAGGAACAGATAAAAAATATGAGTCATAAATGTCGACATTCTGTATAAATCTGGACATTTAAGCTGTATGAATACAGTGAATGCAGAAAAAATATTATTATATTGCTATGGAGTGACAAGCATATGAAACATTTTGTGACATGTACATTGGAATGGAGGGTTTTCCATTTGAGATGATAAGGTGAAATGCTGTTAAACCAAATTAAAACTAAACTGCATTCCAAGCTAAACTGGTTATACCATTCTAACACCTTCCTGTAGGTGCAAGATGAGGTTCTTACAAGACTGCAGTTTAGGCTGTACATGCATTGAGTAATCTTAAGAGTTAAGGATTTTTGGCTGCTTTCCAATTTATTGGCAGGTGTTCAGTTATACTCACACATAAATGCATGCTTTGTATGCTTTGCTTTGCTGCCAATAAACAACTAATTATTATTCATATTTTATAGTCAGTCTGAATATAACTGTCTGAATATGCATGCTGTTTTTCTTAGGTCTTTAAAATCTTACATAAAATATATTTCAGTTGTGAACAACACTGTAGTTTTACAAAATTCACTGTAGACCATCTGTTTCTTGATAAAATTTCACAGCCTAAACTGCAGTCTTGGATGACTTTCATAATGAACCTAAAGGATGGTGTTAGAACGGCTTACCTAGTTTAACGTGGAACACAATTTAGTTTTAATTTAGTTTAATAATGTTTCACTTTATCATCTCGAATGGAAAAGTCCTCCATTCTAGTCTAGATATGAACACATTGCTCATTTCTGAGTGCATAAATGTAAATACTGAATGTATAAATGTAACTACTATATATTTAACTGGAACTAATTTTATGCTGTTGCAAACAGCTACAGCTTTTCTCCTCGGACTTCCACTGAAAGTGGGCATTGCCCAGTTGAAACTTTCCTGATAAAAAAAGATAAATAAATGAATAAATAAACCAGTCAATAAATAAATTTAATTACTGATGTGCCCAACTTTGCTGTCTTCACTAAAGCATAGTATTTTTTAGCTTGAAGCAAATAATTGATCACCGGTCTATTTATATCCCATATTTTTTTTTCTAGAGTAGTACAGGATATGTATAAGGATAGTGTTACAGTGGTGAGGTCTGCGGTAGTAGTGATGGATGCATTTAAGATGGAGGTGGGATTACATCAAGGATCAGCTCTGAGCCCTTTCTTATTTGCAATGGTAATGGATAATTTGATGAGATCAGACAGGAGTCCCCATGCACTATGATGTTTGCGGATGACATTATGATCTGTAGTGAGAGTAGGGAACAGTTTGAGGAGACCCTGGAGAGGTGGAGATATGCTTTAGAGAGGAGAGGAATGAAGGTCAGCAGGACTAAGGATGAAAGGATGGATAGAGGAATGGTGAGGATGCAGGGAGTAGAGTTGGTGAAGGTGGATGAGTTTAAGTACTTGGGATTAACAGTTCAGAGTAAGGGTGAGTGTAGAAGAGAGGAGAAGAAGAGAGTACAGCAGGGTGGAGTTAGTGGAGAAGAATGTCAAGAGTGATTTGTGACAGACAGGTACCAGTAAGAGTGAAAGGGAAGGTCTACAAGAGCGGGTAGTGAGACCAGCTATGTTATATGGGTTGGAGATGGTGGCATTGACAAAAAGGCAGGAGTCAGAGCTGGAGGTGGCAGACTTAAAGACATTAAGATTTCCAATGGGTGTGACAAGGATGGACAGGAATAGGAATCAGTATATTACAGGGTCAGCTCAGGTTGGACGGTTTGGAGAAAAAGCCAGAGAAGCAAGATTATATTGTTTTGTACATATGCTGGGGTGGGATCCTGGGTAAATTGGGAAAAGGATGTTAAGGATGGAGCTGCAGGGTAAGAGGAAAAGAGGAAGCCTAAAATAAGGCTTATAGATGTGGTGAGAGAGGACATGCAGGTGGTTGGTGTGACAGAGCAAGATGCAGAGGACAGGAAAAAATGGAAACAGATGATCTGATGTGGCAGTGCCTAACAGGAACAGCCAAAAGAAGAATAGTTTTTTTTCTAGGCATTGAATTTAAATGAGTGTATTTAGGCATTATCTTTCTGCTTTTTTTGGTTTATATAAAAGTTAGGACTGGGTGTCTTAATATTTAATAAAACAGGTCATTCTGATTTTTTTTTACCTGTCTGGGAATAACCTGTCCTTCTTTCTCATGTCAATAGACAGAGAAGCCTTATTCTGGTCACAGCTGTAAAATAAATTCTGTTTTGTTTACTCATTTTAAATAAGTGTACACTGTTCTGAGTGAGCAGACAACACATGTATAACTCACAGCTTCTTCCTCCTAATTTTAGTTTTCCTACTGATTTTCTTGCAGCTTTAAATATCAACAGGGATTCATAAAATTTACACAAAGTGTAGACGTGCAATTACACTGTTGATGGGATCTGCCAGCAGTGGTGCCCTTTCTGGAGGAATTTCCCCTTTCCTCGAGTTGGTGCAACTGTGGAGTTGGTAAATATAAGTTTGGGGTAGTGGTGCCTACCCTCTGCTCTTCCCTCTGCAAAAAATACTTAAAAAAGCATTTTTCCAGCCATTTCTTTTAGTGAGTGTAGTTCAGGTATTCCAACCCTTGGTGCCTTGAGTTTCATCTATTCATTGTGGAAGAATTCCTGATGAAAACTTTAAAATTGTGCCCTTGAGTTCTCTAGATATGCCTAACCAAATGACTTTTCAGATCTCCTTTTATCATACGATGTTAGCTACAGAAAAGTTTAAAACATTATATGATTTTGAAAAAATTACTAGAAACAGTTTGATGATAATCACTCAGTAATAATGACTGGAAGAGAGTCTGCATTGTCTCTGTGTTTAAAGACTGAAATATGTTTTAGAAGGCATGTTTGCAATATATTTTCTAGTGTAAAACAGTTGTTAAATGTATTCTTAAATATGAATTCCCCTGTCCCCATGATAGAATAGGTCACTGACTGGGCTACTTAAGGCAAAGAGAAGAAAGTTTAATGTTTATATATGGTCTAATTAATGCTTAGCAAAGAAAGCTTGTAAAAACCCATATAAGTGCTTTATAACTATTAAAATAAACTTGTTAAGAGTCATATATGTAACAACTGGCTCTGCTCTTGCTCTAGCCCTGGCTAAATCTTTTATTTGTATTCCTGACACTCAGTAATTTCACATACCCATTTTATTGTCCTTCCACTTTATACACAGCAGATGTATTTTATACTTACCTATGTTATAATATATTCTACTAATTATTAATTACTTTTCTCCTAATCCTCCTATTCCACCATCATCCCCCTCCCCACAATGTCATACATCTCCTCTACCCACTTTCACCCCACTAGTACTAACAGTCATATTTCTCCCCTCTTCCTCCTCATCCTACTTAGCAATACTTACCTTTCTTCTAACTGAACATTTCTCCTTGTTTATCCCTTCACTTACCTTTCTCTGCACTAGTCTGCCTGTTTGCTTTTGATCTAGACTTCTATTCTAGGAATTGTATGTTCATTCTGTACTATGGTTGTTTACTTCGAATTACTGTATATATAAAATATTCCATATCCGTTCATGTGAATCTTATGATTTATACTATGCATGAAATTGTATTATGTAAAACTTCAATGTAATGTTTTTAATCTGCTAATTTGTCTTTTGGGGCTTTTCTCCCTGACCTCCACTGAAAATGGGCTATGATCCAGTCAGACTTTCCTGGTAAACAAATGCTAAATAAATAAATAATATACCAAATAATGTGTAATACCACTAGCAAATAAATGGCCCTGAGCAGGAAATAAAGAAAGTTCAGCATAAGAATAAAATACCGCTCAGGATCAAACCAGGCAATAGACAGTCCAAGCCCACAGTTAATCACAAGTTGAGTCTATTCAGACCTTGCACTAGGCTATAATTCCATAAAAAACATCTAAGGTATTATATACCCTAACTATGTGCTCTTGAACATCTGATAGAAATGTTTTTATCATTCCTCAAATTATGCATTGCTTTAATCTGCTTAGGTGTCAAATTATTTTTCCTGGTAATAGCAGTAGAGTCATCTGTTAAAGCATAAATATATCTTTCTACAACCTTGCTGAATGCATCCAGCAATGGGTGTAAGTTCGGAATATAAACACTTGGTCTTCTAAATTAATATGTAATTTTAGATAAAGTTTTCTATGATCGCTGTATGGTTGAAATGTTAAGAGATACACACATTTATAGTTCTATTTCAATATCAGACATTCAAGAGCACGTAGTTAGGGTATATAATACCTTAGATGACCTACTTAAGATAGGTATGGTCAGTGTTGATCTGTATGAGTTTTTATTTGTGGAAAACCCTATTATTCCAACTATTCAGGGTTTACCTAAGGTACTCAAGGCCCCCCAAAAAAACCCCGATGAGACCAATTGTAGCTGGTTGAGGATGGGTCACAGAACCATTCTCCATACTGATTGAGAAAACTTTAAGACCTATACTAGATTCCAATTTATTTGCCCTTAAGGATTCTAAACAATTCCTATTGGACTTATATGAAGGGACAAGCTCTTTACCTGATGACCTTCCATTTATAATGGTTACTATGGATGTTAAATCCTTATTTACTAATATTCCCAATAAGTTGGGTTTGGAAAGTATTCAGGATTACCTGACTAAACACTCTGATATACTACCCAGTAGGATAGAATTTATTTGCCTGCTATTAGAAATGTTATTAGAAAATAACGTCTTTTTATTTAATCAGAATTTATTTTTACAGAAGGATGGCGTGGCTATGGGCACTTCTTGTGCCAATAGCTACACCAACCTGGTGATGGAGTTATGGGAAGAACAGAAATTATTGCATTTAGTTTTTTAGCAGAGATATGTGTATTTCTACAGATGTTTTATAGATGATTTATTTTTTCTTTGGACAGGCACTATGGAGAAGTTAGACAAATTTGAGGAGGAGGTTAATTCACTAACATCTTTCCTGAAATTTACTATGACTAAATCTAGCGATAATATTGATTTCTTAGATGTATCTATCCGACGTTTGGAAAATGGTAAACTTAATACAGATGTGCATAGAAAGACATGTTATAAAAACATGGTACTACATAGGGCAGTATGCATCCCAGTCATATTTTTTCAAATATTATTAAAGGACAAGCGATTAGAGCATCCAGGTTGAATCCTACACAGAGCAATTATGAAGCAGAGTTAAGTGATTTAAATAAAAGATTGCTTGCAAGGAAATATAAAACGGTAGAAATAGAGAAAGGGTTCCTCCACACTAGAAGTATTAGAACAGGTAGAGCCTGTCCCATTTTTTCTGAAAAAAAAATGAGATTTTTAAGGTTGACCAAACAAACACCACTGAAGTCATGAGCAGTCAGCAAAAAGTGACTCTGTTCTATACTCAAGATGTTCAATTAATCAAAGAAATAATCCATAGGCATTGGGATATATTGACAATAGACTTGGAAATTAAGAATTTAGTAGGTGAACAGCCACAATTTGTTTTTATCAATAAAAAGAATTTGCATAGGCTATTGTGTTTCCCTAGTCAATTGCACTCATCTGGAACTGCCATTTATAATTGCTCTCAACCATGCAACAGGTGTAATCTTTGTTGTTATATTTATGACACTAATATGTTTGTGCATCCTGTAACATCTCAGGTGTTTACCTTTAATATTAATGCTAATTGCGATACAGAACATGTGGTATACCTTGCTACCTGTGAGTTATGTACCGCTCGGTAAGACCGACAGAAAATTAAAGGAGAGAGTGAGGGAGCACCTGTACCAAATTCGTATCAAGTCTAAGATCAATGCGCTCTCTAAGCATATCTTAGAGAATGATGTCAGGCATAGTTTTAAGTTCTTAGTGATACATATTAATGTACCCAATGTCAGGGGAGGCGATTTAAGGAATCATACTGAGCACGCAGAAACCAGCTGGATCATTAGGCTGCAAGCACATGTTTCTCCGGGGCTCAATGATAGAGTTCCACTGAAGCCTGCACTCAAAAATAGAAGAATTAAGCATAAATGAAATATTTACAAAGAATTTTATAGAATAAATGGTGCAGAATATTTTAAAAGTTTTTATTTACCCACTGATCTAATTAGAGTGCATTTGCTTTTTATTGTTTATAGTTTTAGGCATTTTGCATATGTATCTCTTTATATGGCTAATTGACAATTAGATTGTTCAATTAGGGAATCTTGGATGAGCTATATAATAAGTGTTTTTAACATTTGTTTGTAATGGTTTGAAAAAGCTGCATGGTGAAAGCGCTTACCAAATTCGTTTTAATAAAGGCATATTCGATCTTCATTTTTTGAGCCTGGAATTACTGCTTTTATTTATGGAGGTTATCTACCTAGTCTGAACAGACACTTTCATATACGTTTATGTCCTGCATTGATTTTGGACAAGTTTTTTATGGAATTATAGCCTAGTGCAAGGTCTGAATAGACTCAAATAAATAGTACGTTCATTACAAATGGCAAAAGTTAATATAAACTGAACTTGTCTGAAATGCATAAAAATAAATAATCTTTTTTACTTATACAAATACAGTTGAGGAGAAGAGTTATGGTGTAGGTCCAACTATTAATTATGGCAATTTGATTTATAATGGCCCTGGATAGGTAAAAATATTTACTAATTAATTTTCAACATCCTGTCAGTCTAAAAGCATCTCACAAAATGGCTAGATAAGTGTAATATTATTTATTTATGTATAATGGAAGAAATGATTTGAATATCATAGCACAGAATCAAGTCTGATAACAGCCATGATCCTAACTCTATTCCTTGATGCCTCACTTTTAAATCACCAAACTTTATTGTTCCAACATTAACATCATTGTAGAAAATATTATTGCCTAAATGCTATGTCCCAGACTCCTGGAAATGGACTAATGCTGTGCCTATTCATAAAGATTATACGCCAATAAGATTTAGTTCATTACTATGTAAATGTTTTGAGAGATATCTTCTTGCTACTCTAAAAAAAGATAGTCAAACGGTTCATTTATCGATTTATATCAGCATTGCTTTACTAAGAAAAGGACAACTTTAACAAATATTGTTGATTTGTATACGCCTGTGAGTAAAGCTAACTGGCTAATTGTCCTTGTGGGCCATTTTAAGCCCGGCAAATTACCCC
The DNA here is from genome assembly GCF_019279795.1 of Protopterus annectens. Taxonomy (NCBI): domain Eukaryota; kingdom Metazoa; phylum Chordata; order Ceratodontiformes; family Protopteridae; genus Protopterus; species Protopterus annectens. Next base: position 1,121,994,622 of record NC_056726.1, read on the forward strand.
ACCTGAGAATCAAACTTTGCACCTTGTGCTTATAAGGTGAACACCTTAACCATTATGCCAGCCTCCAAAAGCAAGGGACTATGGTTACAGTGTTGCAGTGGTTTCCTTGGACCTATCCAAAGATTTTGGCAGCATTTAATATGAAGTTTTACTTGAACATATGATATAGTAATCTGTTAATCCATTCTTAACTGACTTGGTCACATGTTGGTTAAAAGTAGATTTCACAGAGTTAGTATTGAGGGTTGTTTTTCTCACTGGTCACCTGTGTTACTAGGAATGCTAAAAAGTTTTTAGACCAGTCCTCTTTAACATGTTTTTTTCATTAATTCCTTCATCTAGAAGATACTGGTTCATACAATATGCAGATAGTATAAAATGGTGCATTTGTTTCCAGTATAGAGGTGTATAATAATTTTTATAATCAGCTTTCAAAGTTATCATTATAGGAGGAATATAAAGGCTTAAAAGTTAATTCTAATAAAGTGGTACTATTTTTTGGAAAGATTCGCCTAGGATGCTTTATTACTTTGGATAATTTTAAACCAAAGAAAGTAAGACAACATTAGGACCTAGACATTGCAATCATTACAACTTTGAGTTTCAGAGCCAATACACAGACTATGCAGATAGTAAATAAGAAGGCACTACGTCCATGGGACTTATTTAAAAAAAAATCTAATCTCATTTTGCATGCCTTTCTACTGAAAAACTATATTATATAATATATGATTATTATGGAATATAATTCTTTATTTTGTGTTATTAATAAAAGTGATAATGACTCACTGGAATGTGCTCTTTGTAGAGTTACCACAATATTAAAGAAATGTGATGATCTGTATTATGAAAGTAGGTTAGAATATTTGGAACTATACTCAGCGAGCTAAAGATGGATTCAAGGGAAACTGAGCTTAGCCTTTAAAATTTTGTCTCATGATGAATTAATGATAACTGTACAGTCTAAAGTTAATTCTAAGGGGTGTACTATATAAATTTGATAAATGTAAAACTAAGATATGAACTGAATGTATATTACTCAATCGTTGGCGAAATTATGGAACATGCTGCCTCAGAAAGTTAGACTGGGTGCCATTATGGAACAATTCATGCATTTATTAGATGCGTGGATGGGACCATTGGTTTAGTCAACTAATCTGGAGTCTGCCTTTTGACTGGCATCTGGCCTGTATGAAGTTAATTTAAATTATGAAACTATGTAAGAAAGAATAGCACAATTGTTGCATATAGAATAATTGCTGTCTCAGGAATTTCCAGTTATCTTTGTTACATGAGATTTAATCATTAATCTTCCAAGCATCTAGAAAAATGGAAAAAGATAAAATTTATGATTCTACTACTAGTTTAAAAAATGCAGTATTGTTTTACATTTTAAGTACACTTTCCAGCAATTTCCAGTAGTTTCTGCTATGTAATCCTCAGCCCTCACATCTGTCAGTCAGCTTTATTAATAAATCAAATAAAATATATATTTCCTGGAGAAGCATAGCGTGTTTGTGTTTTTTGCAGAATAACTTGTCAAGTCACTAATTTCCTAAGATATTGTTACCTGATTACTATTCAATGAATCTGTCAAAGAAGTAAGCAAAAATATAACAGTGTGTAGAATTTTAAATAAGGGACTATATTAGTTCACAAAAATGCGATTTAAGCGAACACGTAAATATCCACTGCACTTCAGTGAAGATTATTTCAGCTATTCACTGAATTTACCAAGGGCAAAGACATAGTAAACTACTCAACTTTGCTCTTTTCTCCACTGTAGTGGGATCTTGGAGTTTGTATATATAGTTGGGGGGTGTGGGGGGCACAGCCACCCACATCGGGGTGGGGGGGCAAAGTCCCCCACTTGGGTGGATTTGATTTACTTACATGTCTGTCCATTGTGCTGCAGGGTAAGCATTTACTTGCCCTTGGTAAATTCAGCTAATCACTGAAACGATTTTCATTGAAGTGCAGTCGATGTTTAGGTGTTTGCTGAAAGCGCATTTCGGCAAACTAATACAGACCCTATATATATATATATATATATATATATATATATATATATATATATAAAAAACTTATACATTTACTTGAAGCTGCTCTTCACTCAGAAGTAGTTACTGTTGCCTTGGATGTATACAATCTCCTGAACTTGAAATGTCCCTTAAAAAAAAAAAAAGAAACAAACTTGGGACTTTACAGTGATGTGGTACTCACAAGGCAACTAGTTTGCATGGTGAATAGCACTTAACAGATTTCAGTTAGAATATTTAGTTCTGCATTACCTTATCATAGCACCCGGGACTATCACTGCTCTGAGAGTATCTGGTTTGGGCAATGGGCAGCGTCACAGGCTAAGTTAGTTGCAGATTACATCAAGTAAGCACCGCCCACATGTCCAGTTATAACTCCCCTCCATTCCTACCCCTTGCAAGTACAGTAAGACCTGTATCCAGGGATGGACGCTTTCCTACCATCTTTTTTTCCAGCTTGGTAGAGATGGGCATCCTTAGGCAATGTAGCAATTACCTCGTGTACACTGACAACCACTTCGTTCTCCAACAGACAAATACAATAGTGAGAGATGTAGGTACACATTCTCACTGGATAATAGACTCTCACATACAGACATAAAATGAAACAGGTTGTCCGCGACTCATGCACACCTGTCACCACATCTGCTAAAGACCATACACATAGAGCTACATATGCAAAGGTGCTCACATATAACCTACCCAAACCACAAAGGCCTCTCAGGTGCAGTCCTCAGAAACTCTGTGTGCACACAAGCAACACATTTACCAGCACAACACATAAAGCCACATCTTATTGTGTCTCAACTACTAAGCCCATAAGGTGAAATATTTCATAACTCAGCATTCTCGTCATAGGAGTCTCCAGTGTGAGACACACTGATGTCCCCCTTACAAGGCTAGAGAAGTAGAAGGTTCCAGTTAGTTGTCTGTCAGTGGCCAGAATTCACAGACTACACAAGCACTCAGGCAACTTACCCCTAAGTACCAGTATGACTCACTCATAATCCATGTGGGTGTGAATGATCCGAGACATACCTTTTTGGACTATATGAAGAGAAACATGATTGAGCTCTCAGAATACATGTCATAGGCAGGTATGTGCTTAGAACTGGCCAGCATTCTACCATCTTCAAGGATGATGCCACAATACCAGCAGAAAATGATTGACTTTAACAGTTGGCTTAGCTGCTGGTATCATTCCAAAGGGGCCCAATATTTGTCTGTCTGGAGGCCTTGGTCAAGAGGCCATGCTGCTTTGCCAGTCATGGTGTTCTCCTATCAATTCTAGGCTTTTGGATATTGGTAAAATCATTACCCAACCCATTGTGCCTTTTTTAGTCATTGCCAAACAGACAAACATTTAAACATAACAAACGCAACTCAGGACAAGAAAAAGTTGTTACTGCTCAATGCTAGGATATTCAACAAGAAATTACACTTCCTAGAAGATCTCCTAAACCTGCAGAATGCTGACATCTGTGCAGTTACTGAAATATGGCTCAAAGCCATGGAAAGCACTCTGGCAGTGCATGGTTGTAATACCTATCATGTGTTCTGCTCACTCACTGAACATGAAAGAGTTAAAGGCAGAGGTGTATCTATCCATATATAGGATAAGCTCACCTTAAATCTGGAAAAATAATATTACTTCCTTGAGTTACTCCATGTCCATGAAACTACGGGAAACATCCATTACCATATTCTTGCTAGCTACAGGTCTCTATACATGAAACAGGAAACTCACATATCATACCTGGAGTTACGTGAGTCACTCATCATCCAGTCCAATACCATACTCTTAGGTGATTGTAACTATGTCCTCATTAACTGGGAGGCATACATGACCACAAACATACAAGCCCAAATATTTCTCTTTTTTTTTTAATTCAAATACGCTGGAGCAGCTGGTCTGCATTCCAAGCAGGGGACAAATACGTAACTCTGGTACTCACAAACATGGTAGAGCACTGCATCCCTTGCCACATGTGTGATATCTTCACTGGTAAGATGACACAAAGTGGTCTCCCTGGAAATTAAAGTAAAACTACACTGCCCACTGAAACTTAAAAACTATAAGATGTTTTCTAAGGCAAACAATTTCCTATTAAGTGATGGCATAGCTAAATTCCAAGCTCCCCCAAATCCAGAAAACACAGAAGCCTTTGCAGATGATTACACAAAAGCCCTGCATGACCACCTAAACAACTGCACAGAAATGGCAGTACCAAAACAAAATAGGCCCAAATCAAAGTGCAAAAACAAAGCAGCTTGCAGGACCCCTGGTCTTAATAGGTTGTACAACAAAAGGAAGAAAATCCTGTAAACAAGTAATTGGGAATGTGCACAATGGAGAAATATGCCCAAAATTAACATAAACGAGAATCAGGAAGCTAGTCAAGTCTCCGTAAACAGACTCTGACAGAGAAATATGCCCGACATTAACATAAACGAGAATCAGGAAACTAGTCAAGTCTCCATAAACAGACTTTGACAGAGAAATATGCCCGACATTAACATAAACGAGAATTAGGAAACTAGTCTAGTCTCTGTAAACAGACTCTGAGATAAAAATAGCATCCAAAGCTAAGGATAACCATAAAGCATTTTCAGTAATGTCCACAATCTTAAGGGCAACATCCAACAATGTGCAGAATTAATTATAGATGGCATCTGCTTTGCTCAGCCAGAAGATATAGCAAATCTTCTGGCAAATAAGTTCAACTCAAATTTCTCTTCCCATCACCACCAGTTCTCCCCCAAGAAATACCTTCCAACACTCATGTGCCAATTATCACCGATAAACAGGTACCTGCTGTGCTCCCTAAAGCTAAAAACAACACAGCATCAATGGAGCTGGATGATATATCAGGTTGCTTGCTAAATAGCTTCAATCAGGACCTATCAGCACCAGTAGATCTCTATTTAGCAACAGCCTCCAGACCAGCTTTATCCTGCTAGAGTGGAGAACAACTACATTCATCTGTCTGCATAAGGTATGACTGAATGTTAACTGACATGAGAAATTACAGATCCATAAAGTTGACTAGTCTTATTTGTAAGGCCATGTAATTGAATAATCATGGTCCTGATAAATAAACACATAGGACACCTCCAAACATTGGATCTCATGCAATTTGGCTTTGTCAAGTGCAGATTCTTTCTGCTAAATCTGGTGGACTTGTTTGAGAAAGTCACTAAGTCCATGGATGAGGGCAAAACAGAATACTGCCTACCTAAACCTGGCCAAGGCATTTGACACATTCCCCCCACTTAGATATTTTAAGTAAACTCAGAAAATTGGGCATAAATCCTTATGTCACCAGATGAATAGCCAACTGGCTCATAAACAGGACATGTGCTTAAAGTGGATAATCCATTTCCAGAAAGAGGTCAGTTGCTAGTGTTGTACCACAAGGCTCAGTGCTGGGGCCACTCCTGTTCAGAATATACTTCTTGGACGCCAAGGCCAATATGGATGACATCTGGATGACAAATTTTACAGATGACTGCAAGCTGGGCCAATCATTGAATCCACCAATGATGTTGATAGCCTTCAGGAAGGTCTAAAGCAGGCATATGACTGGTGTCAGAAACATGACCTGAAACTAAATGTGAAAAAATGCAATATGGTATCCTTTGGGAAGTCAAATACCTCTGCTGTCTACAACATTAACACACACTCAAAAGAGTTGACTCAGAGGTGAGGGATCTAGGTGCACAGATATACATTAGCCTGAACCTTAACAGTCATGTGTCCACAGTGGTGAGGAAGTCTTTCTATTTGGCTCAACGTATAAGTAAAGGCATGGCATCCAGATACAGAGAGATTATAGTCATATTGTACACAACCCTAATTAGACCAATAATTGAGCCCAATGTGCCATTTGGAATGTACTTGGCTAGACACTTGCAACACCTGGAGTGATCTCGTTCCTCACTAAGAAAATGCAGGGTATTAACAACATGCCCTATGTGGATAGACTGAAAGTCCATTCCCTTTACTCTGCCTCCCATCAGCTATTAAGGGGTGACCTGTGCCTGACTTATAAGGCATTCACAAATCCAGCCCTGATGGAGCTGCTACATATCTGAAAGACAAACAGTATGAGGGTCACCCATTCTAGGGATCTAAACTTAGTCAGTGAATCAAACAGAACAGTAATTGAAAATAATAACCCAGCTATTCAGAAATATGCAACAAGTGAAACAGTCACAGAGAGCCCTGTCACATATATATATATATATATATATATATATATATATAAAACTGA